>NC_134172.1:24009398-24322668 GCF_964188355.1 Buteo buteo | reverse complement strand
CTTCTTGCAGGACATGGGCTGGTTTGATAATTCTAAAAATAGCACTGGAGCATTAACTACAAGACTTGCTAATGATGCCTCACAAGTGAAAGGAGTGAGTAAAATTTGTTTTGGAATTTTTTTTTATTTGGTTTAGTATGTAGTAAAGTTGCTGCTTGGGTTTGACTGGTTGGATAACAGTCTTGACTTCAACAACTAAAATTCACTATAAAACGATAGCTGGTATAGAACGCACTGATGTGTTTTATAACAATGATGGTAATATATGTTTACAAAATAATTTCCAAGTAAAACTTTTTAAAAATTTACTATTGTGCTGTATTGTGATCTTCATTATTAAACAAACTCATTGGGAATCTCTTTATCTAAGAAGTCTGTTTAGAGATATCTTATTTACCTAGAGATATGCATCTAAATTTGTTCAGTTTATGACCTCCTACTAATTTTTTGATTGTGCAGATTCCTTATATGAAAAAAATTAAACATACTAACAATAGACTTCATTTTCCTTGTTACTTTTTGGAGATTCTTTAGAAGTAATTTGTAGACTTTCAGGGGCCTGTAATATTAGGCTAAAGAGCACTAAATGTAATCATTCATGGACGCTTAAGTAAATTTTTACTGCCACATGGAGTTATGTTCTTTTTTTTCTGAACTGAGGAGTTCTGTAGTATCTTTGGCTTTATTTCCATAGTAGAAGTTAAACATTTAGTTTTCTTCTTCATTGGGCTCTGTGTGATGACTTATAAAGCTAGCTGCATGATCTACAACATATGACAGATTTTAATGTTTAGCTGTAAATATAAATATGTTATATGGTTAAAGTCTGTTCAGCTTCAAGAGCAGAATTTAGAAATTGCAGTGCAAATTTAAGTAATCTGAATATGGGGAGAGAAGAATTAAATGTGGTCTAGATAATTTTTTACAAATTCATTTAAGAAACTCCCATTTTGAAAAACAGCAAAACTGAGTTAAGACTTCCTAAATATTCTTTTGAGTATCAGGAATATTATAGGTGAAAATGCTTTCCTTATTCAAGATGCAGTTACTTTACCAAGAAATGTCTTTTTTTTTCCCTGCAGGCTACTGGTGTCAGACTGGCATTAATTGCCCAAAACATAGCTAACCTGGGGACTGGAATTATTATATCATTAATTTATGGCTGGCAGCTGACCCTGCTACTTTTAGCTGTTGTACCAATCATTGCAGTGGCAGGAATGATTGAAATGAAGATGTTGGCTGGGCATGCTAAGAAAGATAAAGAAGAACTGGAAGCTGCAGGAAAGGTGGGTCTAGAGAAGTTTATCTATTTCTGTGTAATGTATACAGTCATGTTTACCAAAGCATTGTTGATGGACGTATTACTTCCAAATACAGAACTTATCATAATATATAAATTCCAAAGCCAGGCAAACTCTATGTAGTTACACTAGTAGACCTACAGAGCATAACACCTCTTCAATAATAATTGAAGACTTATGTTATTAACTGGTATTTATTTTTATAATTGATAAACCCCAGAATGTGCTAAGCACTATTCAGGCACATTCTTTTCTCCTTACTGTTCTGATCATTTCTATTTTCCTTATTTTGCAACCCTCTTCATTTTGACAATCTCTTTTTTTTTCCTGTCATCCCTTTTTGGCATGTTATCTGTCTTACATGTATCACACTGCTTTTTTTTTTCTCTCTTTCATCTTATTAATGTTTGCAGGGATAATATGTATGTATCCACTGGTTTCTGAGTCTGTTTGCCATTCCTTTATTTCTTAAGTGGAAAAGAAAGATGGGAACTGAAAAGCGAGAAGGCTAGACTCTTGTTTAAGAACTTAGATGAAGGCATTTAGTATCACTTCATTCCAAAAATCCTTTGGGGAGAGAACAACTATTTCATCACTTCCCAGATATTGCTTTCTTCAAGGTAAAACTTTTCTAAAATCCCTTCCTATGTCCTACTGTTTTTAAAAGTTGTTGAGAAGAAAATAATTTATCTAAGGCAATGCACGTTAAGGAAAGGTATTAATCTTCAGATTTGGTGTTTAAATGTATGTGTCTGCATATGTGCTAGCAGTCTAGTGTCCCCTTACAGTTATTGGAGATGCCATAGTGTCTGTGTGGCCTCTGGCTGCCATTTCAGAAGGGCATGGGTCTACTCTATGTTCTGTGTCATATCTGCCATGCCTTACCCAAATGTCTGGGGTATCCTAGAGCATCTCCAATGGCACAAGCCATCTGCATGTGGGCACCTGAATTAGAGCCCTTCCCACTCCAGTCAACAATCCTGCACAAAGAGACTAGGTAGGCACATAGCACGTAGACAGGTACAAGCCAAAGGATGCATTTCCTTTCCTTTCAACTGACTACATTTCTTCTGCTGCTTCTTTCTAATGGCTGAACATTTATTTCATATTGTTTTGTTGTAAGATATGGCAGAAAAAAGTTGACAATTCTTGGAATAGGCACTAGAGATTTTCTTAATGCAGCAGACTGTGAAAAAATAGCACAGGTGCTACAAAAATTTATGATTTTTTTTCAAAGCTGGAGAAAATACTTTATTTTCTTAGCAATGTATGAGTTTCCCCTCTCGAGGCCACCTAAGCAAGCACTAGACTACAGGCATTTTATTCAATTACCAATTTTTTAAAAATCAGTTTTCTTCAGTGAAGGGGTCTACCTGGGAAAATTTGCTTTCTGCAAAGGGTTGCTGAACTTATGTTACTAATGAAAAAAGAAGACTACTCCTTTGAGTATTGGTGAGACAATATAACTAAGAAGAATAAAATCTATTTCGTTTCTTTGTTATCATTGACATTGTATATTACAGTCAAATCAATGAGTTAGTCAATTATGTGCAAATTTTCAAACAGTGGCACAAGCATTACTGAGGCTATAAGATAATTATATCCCTATGTAATAGAACAAAGATAACAGTACCACAGTTTAAAATCTTTGGTAACAGTTCATGAAGAAAAATGCTTTCAGGTCTATGGTTTAGATAACTTAGATAAAAGTAGCAGGGTATGGAGGATATTTGTTTTTCTGTTTTAAACTGGAGGCATTTGAACTGTGTGGTGAATTGCCATATCTCTGGTGTCTTGTAAGACATAATATACAGGATCACTTTTCAGAACAGAATTTCATTCGTTCATAGAATCAGAGTCATAGAATATCTTGCATTTGAAGGGACCCATAAGGATCATCAAATCCAACTCCCTGCTCCTTGCAGGACTCCCTAAAACTAAACCATATGACATCATGCGTTGTCCAAGTGCTCCCTGAACTCTGGCAGATTTGGTGCCGTGACCACTTCCCTGGGGAGCCTGTTCCAGTGACTGACCACCCTCTCAGTGAAGAACCTTTTCCTAATGTCGAATCTGAACTTCCCCTGATGCAGCTTCATTCCATTTCCTCGTGTCCTGTTGCTGGTCACCAGAGAGAGGAGATCAGCACCTCCCCTACTGCTGCCCTCCTTGGGGAAGTTGTAGACTGCGATGAGGTCACCCCTCAGCCTTATCTTCTCCAAGCTGAACAAACCAAGTCACCTCAGTCGCTCCTCCTAAGTCCTGCCCTCGAGACCTTCCACCGTCTTGGTGTCCCTCCTCTGGACACACTCTAATAGTTTGATGTCCTTCTTGTATTGAGGCATCCAAAACTGCATGCAGTACTCAAGGTGGGGCCGCGCTATTGCAATGTAGAGTGGGACAAGCACCTCCCTCGACTGCCTAGCTATGATGTGTTTGATGGACCCAGGACAAGGTTGGCCCTTTTGGCTGCCAGGGCACACTGTTGACTCATATTCAACTTGCCATCAACCCAAATGTCCAGATCTCTTTCTGTGTGGTTGGTCTCCAGCCTCTCATCCCCTAATTTGTATATATAACTATAGGTGCAGAATGCAGCACTCGTTCTTGTTAAATTTCATACAGTTAGTAATTGCCCAGCTCACCAGTCTATCCAGATCTCTCTGTAAGGCCTCTCTACCCTCAAGGGAGTCCACAGCTCCTCCTAATTTAGTATCATCGCCAAACTTACTTAGTGTACGTTCAACCCCTGCATCCAGATCATTTATAAAAGCATTAAAGGGCACTGGCCTTAAAACTGAGCCCTGCAGAACCCCACTAATGACTGGCCACCAGCCTGATGTAACTCCATTTACTATAACTCTTTGAGCCCAACCTGTCAGCCAATTTTTCACCCAATATATCATGGACTTGTTTAGCTGTATGCTGGATATTTTGTCCAGAAGGATAGTGTGAGAGACAGTATCAAAAGCTTTGGTAAAATAAAAAAAACCACATATACTGGCTTCCCTTAGTCAACTAGATGCATGACCTTGTCATAAAAGGAAATTAATTTAGTTAAACAGGACTTTCCCCTTGTGGACCTGTGCTGGCTATGATCAGTGACTGCATTGTGTCTCAAGCATTTTTCAATAACTCCCAGAATAACCTTCTCCATGATTTTACCAGGCACTGAAGTGAGACTGACAGGCCTGTTGTAGTACAATAACTTATTAAAAGTGCTCATGCTTCTCCCTGAAGCTTCTCTCCTGCTTTTTGTGTAAGTGCTCATTTCAGAAACCTTTGTGCAGAACAGGGACTTTGCTGACTGCTAGGCATGAGCTGGACACAGAGGGACTTCAGGGAACTAGGTCCAGAGAAGCACAGTGTTCCAAAGCACTGGTTCTCAAAGACCTTTATAGAAAACATGAGCCATGTAATACACCAAATGCAGTAACAATATTATATAAAAGAAATGCATATCTATTCTATACTTTCTAAAATTAAAATATAAAATTATTTTAAGATTGAACTTTTTTAAGTTTTATGATGTTAAAAAACGTTGCCAGTCTCTTGGAGAAAAAAAACCTCTCCCCAGCTTCAAATGTTTAGATGCATAGAATCAAGGGAGTCACCATACCTGTGGGGAAAACCCAAGCATAAATAGAAATTCAACGCTGAAAAAACACCATCACTGTGTAGAGCCCTCTTTTATAATCTAAATTTGCACTAATATAAATATGCAAGCAGATGTACCTGATTTCTCTCATTTTTCTGGGCAGACACCAACTAATGGTTAGCTTCAGATTTATACATTATCTATAGCACTGTGATCTCTTACCCCATGGCCAGTTCTGATTATTAAGATGAAAAGTTCACTCATTCTCAAGTCTTTTGTCTGGATATACTTTCCTTTGGTTATATTTTCCCTTGAACTTACTTTATGGTCTTTCTTATACTAAAAGCATAAAGAATGAAATGGGTATTTCAGCAAAACATCTTAAGCCTTGAGGGTCTTTTGCAGACAAGGTCTACAAAAGTCTAGCTACATTACTGTTGGCATTGCCTGTATACATTTCCTGCTAATGTATACTTTCTTGTACATACAGTTCTCTCAGTTATAAACAGACTTGTTACTGTGCATTTGTATGGTATCTGTGCGCATAAGTGAGCTCTCCTGCTAAATACCCATCCTTAGAAATGAGGCTGGTTGGCAGCTGAATAGAGCCTAGATATAGGTGTTTAATACTATTTGAGATGCGTTAGGAAATTGAAAACATCCATCCCTATGGGATTGTCAGGTATAATCCAGTACATGTGGGAATCCCTGCCCTCCCAGAGCAGCAGCAGTTGAGGGCAACCGGAATACCCAACATACCACATACTGCACCAGAGGCAATGCGTAGGTCATGCACTCAAGCCCAGTGTTTCAGAGGTGAATAGAGGGATGCAGCACCAGTTTCAGTGTCGAAAGAGATGTGATTGTTCCAGGTGTCTTCCATTGGCTGTTTCTAAGCATCATCCTCTTCTACATGCATATGGACTGAATTGAGGCTGACAAAGGCTCCTAGCCTTACTGTGGGGTCACCGAGGAAGACTTTATGGGCACCTACATAGACTTAACAGACTACATAAAAGCCTTGCGTCAGTTGCTCCCACATAGGCATGCATCTACTGCCTTCAAAAATTACTAGGTACCTTTGTGTCTGTATCAAGTCTAAAGAATCTGCAAGCCTAAAGAAGGTATTATTGATCAGATCAAATTTTTACTGCTGAGATCTAAGTAAGGCTCCAGGCACATAAGTAAGTAACCTGGACATTCTTATTATAGCCCAAATTCAGTGTACTAGATGTTGAATGCTAAATTGCCATTTTTCTTATTGGATATCTTCTCCATAATTGTCACTGCTGTCTAAAGATTTTTCACTACTTATTTGGAGGACATTAAAGAGGTCTTATCAGAAAATCTCACTGTCATAAAAAGAAAAATGTCAAATGCTTACTTTTGATATGAAAGGTCCATGATTTTAATAACAATTATAAACCCCACAAAATTATGTTCCAGCAGAATCTTTTTATTAGTTTAGAAAAAGGAATTGCAACATAATCTTAACTTTTGATTAAAGTGTTTGTGTTTCTATTGCAGATTGCCACAGAAGCCATAGAAAATATTAGAACTGTTGTTAGTTTGACCCGAGAAAGAAAATTTGAGCTGATGTACAGAGAACGTTTGCATGTACCATACAGGTATAATAAAAATAACTAAGCTAAAAAAACCTCTGTATTTAAATTATAGAATAAATTACAAATATTTACTTGGACACACATTGATTTTTTTTTTGTTAGTGTGTATGACTTAATGTATAATTTAATTACCTCAGAATTAATGTAAATATTTTGCATATTTGTTATTAACAAATGCAACCACCAGCCAACATTTTTGTTCTTTGATTTAATTAATTTTCTGTGATAATATCAGTATCTTCTATTGCAATGTCATTTGGTTTGGCAATATGTTAGTTTTAAGTGAGCTTTGGAAGTCATCTAATCTAACCTCCCACCTGAAGTGTTTCAGATATTTAATTAAAAACTTTATAATGTAAATCAAATATTGCATTAAGACATTTTTGAAAGTATGAATAGAACTGAAAACATTTGGACAGTTACTTATTGGTTTGTGACTGAAAAAAAGAAAAGGAACATAAATCTGCCTGGACTAAATCAAAATTAAAAAGTCTTAAAGTGAAAAACTAAAAAGATACTGTCAATTAGTTTTATTTGTTCTAGAATGAAATGTTTCATTTTCAGACATCCATGAGAAAAGTGAAGCAAATGACAGCATATGTACACAGATATGATGGGAGACAAGTAGGGGTGCTGTTAATACATCCACCATAATAATTGAGTGGTTAGAGCACAGTGCAGGACATAAAAGATATTACTTAGCTTTTTTTCTCAGGCTGCTAGATTTTGAGTCCATGTCTCACAACTTGCAGGACAGTGCCTAACCATTCTGAGGTTTGACATTGATGGGATTGCTCCAAGACTTTCATCTTAATGTTGTTCTATTATAAATAAGAACTTACTGCCCCACGGGTCAATTTGTCTGGAAGAGATAGGACATTTGTTTTTCAGTTAACGTTTCAGTGCATGTTAAACCACTGATTAGGCAAAGAGTTTCTATTTTATAAAAATGGAGCTTAGGCCTTCTGTTATACTGGATTAATGGACAAATCAGCTATGTAAAAGAGAAGTCACAACAGCCTCTTAATCAAAAAAACCCTACACTTGTGAGTCTACCTCCTATTTGTTTTGGTTTGGGTTTTTTCCAGAAGAAACCACATAGTTGTGACTTAGAAATAGCATCAATAAAATTAAAATATGTTCTTTCTTTTTTCTGGTATCTTTCATAGTTACAGAACATTTTCTCTCTGCCTTGCTTTTAGTTATAGGCGTAGTTTTATCATCCAAAATCTAATTTCTGCATCAGACTTGCCAGCTTAATCTTATCTGACAGGGGAATTTTGATTGGTTAAATTGAAAAGAAACAGATTCTCAAGTGTATAATATTGAACTGTTTAATATCTTTGTTATTTGGTTAACATAACATTGCAAGTAAAGAAAAAATGACACAAAACTGTGGCTTTTGCTGAAGGTGAGCTAACAGTTCTGCTCTTTTTTTTTTTCTTCTTGTGTGATGCAGTAGTACAATTTCAAATGTGTTATTTACATCTTCAAAGTAGTAATCATGGACTAAACTGTAAAGTGTTTTAACACTCAAACTAGGAGATGGTAAGACAATAATTATACATAGCAGCTAAGGTGTCACATTCTTCTGCACCCATATTCCAAGCTGTTCTTGTAAGTAAATAAAGTAAATAAAATTCTGGAAACAAAACTAACTTTCTCTTGGACACAGTCTAATAGGAGACAAGGGATTGTGTAGTTTAAGCATGAATATACTTCCCATTCATAACAGTATCATCTGAAGTCAATTAATTATTTTTTGCATACAAGGACTTAAGTATGATTGTGCATTTTTATGAAAATATGCATTCTTTCTCACAGAAATTCTGTGAAGAAGGCACATATATTTGGATTTTGTTTTGCCCTTTCACAAGCAATGATGTTCTTTACCTATGCTGGCTGTTTCCGGTTTGGTGCCTATCTAGTGGTAAATGGACACATGGAGTTTAAAAATGTGTTTTTGTAAGTATCTCTTGCAATCTTTTTCTGTCAGTACAGACAATGCTCTTTGTTACTGCTAAAGATATCATGAATCCATTGAGTAAGCTATGAGAAAACAGGCAAATTCTTCTTCTGTACTTAAATATGATGAAAGCATATTACAAAGTGGATACTCTAGGTGACTACACAGTCTGAGCTATTCAGATAGGCCTGATTTTGGATTTCCTTTTCTGTATTTAGTTGGGACTATTATGTTTTCCAGAGGTTGAAACAGTATCCTACTTAAATCACTTTGTTTATTCTTACCAATCTTATTGTTCGTGTAGCTGTGAGGTCCTCTGTATAGTCTGCAAAAAACATAGTTGTACCTGTTTATTGAATCATAATAACATTGTAAGAATCTTTTTAAGAATAGGTCATCAGTCTCTTCATCATTTCTATGTCAGGTTTATTCACTGAAATTTGAAATCTTCTATAAAATACATGTTAAATATTTGGCCTAATGGAGAACAGGATTCCATAAGGTAAATGCTCTTCACTATAAGAGGAGGATAACTAAATTATTTTAGATGACATTCTGATAACAAGCTTGTTCACTTAAATGAACCAATTTTGTGGGGGAAGTGAAAGTATGAACCATGAATGTAAGAAAAGTATGTAGAGTACTGTACATACCCATAGTCAGGTGGAGCATTTTATTTTTAATTTAGACAGGTACTGCAAATAAAATATGATTCTAATTTGCAGTATTCTTAGAAGGTGTATCTATTGCAATCTGAAATTATACTAGGAATAGTACAATTATTTGTCTCTAATGGCACTTTATAGGCTTTTAAGGGCAGAAACTCTACATAAATTAAAGGAATAATTTTGAAATTATAGCTTGTCCTTAGCTTCTTACTTTTATATTTTGGATTTATAATCACTGTTTATGCAATCGTTTGCCATAATACCTAAAAGCCCCTGTCATAACCAAAGTCCTATTCTTCTAGAACATATATAAACTCAGAAGAAATATAATTTAAGAGGCAATAGCTCAATACAGGTCTATGGAAACAAATATGAAAAGAATGAGATTCTACCAGTATGGATATCAGTGACCTCAATCCCTAAGAAATGCCAATCATACCAATTTTTTGTTAGCAACCTGATTAAAGGTAGTTAACACAGCTCATTTTGACTGGAAGATGTTGGAAAGTGTCTGCATCCCATCTGCTAGCTGAACATCTCTAGCTAGCTGGGTGAGGTAACTTCCAGTGGCTACGTTACCTTTGGAAGGGACTGTCTAACCTGAAACTGTGTGAGCCCTTGTAGGCTGTTCAAATGCAGAATAAAACAAATTAGTTTATATTGCTCTGAATAGAAAATATTAAAATTAATATACATTCATTTATTTTATTTTGCCTTAAAACAGGCTAAGAGGTCTCATGTCAATTACCATTTCTCAGCAATGAGTAGTCCTATGTTGTGTGGCAGTGATTAATAGCTGAGGACAGCAGGTTCTTAAACAATTCTAATGTAGCCTGTAAAGATAAATCTACATTCACCATAAAACAATAATAGCATAGTTTTCAACCTCTTTTTGGTGTTGTGAACCCTTCAAATTTTTTCCAGCAGGGCTGTGACAGCAAATTAAATCTTTATTGTCACCTTGTTACAGGCTTGGTTTCTTATTTTCATTGATGCCTTAAAAATGAATCACTAACTCCCAGAGGTCATTGAACTATAGTGGGGAAACCACAGCGATAGTAGAACAGGGTTAGAGTAACAATTTTACCATCCATTGACCACTTTCCTCCTAGCCCCAATTGAGACTTAACATAGTTAGCCAGTATTAATAATTAAAGGAATTAGTGCTAATAAATAACAAAAACATTGAATTTGGAATGGAGGCTTATTTATCTCACTTCATTAAAAGAGGAAAAAACAAATTTCTGGAGCTAAATGAGTAATTAAAGCAATAATAGTTGGTTACTACTTTATTCTTTTTAAATTTAGCCCCCTTTGTTTTCCAAGTAAAAGAAAAAGTTAACTGCAGCCCCATTTCCATTGTCCTTTTCTTCATTGTCTATTGATTTTTTTTTCCTGATTTCTTTTATAGAGTGTTTTCAGCTGTTGTATTTGGTGCAATGGCATTAGGACAAACCAGCTCTTTTGCTCCAGACTATGCCAAAGCCAAGACATCAGCAGCCCACTTGTTTCTGCTGTTTGAAAGAGTACCCTCAATAGATAGTTACAGCGAAGAAGGAGAGAAGCCCGTAAGTAAGCCATGCGTGATGGGTGATATTATTTATTGACAATATGGACAGTAGTCTTCTCACTTCCTTCAAACTGATTTTGCCTCTCCTTATGATTCCTTCCTTACCTCACTGTATTCTCGACCTTTTATACAAACACAACATGGACCGGGTTCTCTATTGTGAGTCCAGCTTTTGCCCACACTGTCTAAAGGTTATTTGTTTTAAAAATCTGGTTAAGGTACAACTTGTGTGGAATTCAAGCAGCAGAATTATGAGCATTTTCAAAATACTTCAGTGCTGTACTTTGATTTTAGAGCTTCACAAAGATTCAGACCACAGAGTTAAAGTCAGCATTCCAGCAAATGCAAAACTCTATTGATTGCAGTGGGGAAAAAGAAAGACTTCTGCAATTCTATTCGAATCATCTGTCAAATTGTCTTAAAGATGTAACAGTGATACTATTTCAATTACAGGAAACATTTGGGGGAAGCATAATGATCAAAGATGTGGCATTTAACTACCCAAATCGACCAGAGGTCAAGATCCTCCAAGGTTTGAATCTGAAAGTAGAAAAGGGACAAACTCTGGCTCTTGTTGGTAGCAGTGGCTGTGGAAAGAGCACTGTTGTTCAGCTGCTTGAGAGATTTTATGATCCACTTGATGGAGAAATGGTAAGTATTTTTGTAAGAACATGTTAAGTGAGGGTGTGCTCATTTGGTTTTATGTGATGTGATAAAGTATAATAGATATTTCTAGTTTTATTTTTAAAATATTTTTAATGTTAAAGACAAGCAGTGGCTAATCAGGGCTCCTTATTTAAATGCAATGAATGATATAAGGGAAAAAGTCCCACTTTTCCACATTATAATGAATTAATGAAACAAGATCTGTGTGGTAAAAATATGCCTGAACCACAGCCTAATGATAGCTTTGAATTCAGAGCGAATTTCCTGAGGTTTTTTTGTTAAGAACACTTTTAAAGTTATTAAGTATGCATATCTAGTTCTGTATAATGTAGTAATAGAATTTGCCATCTGTGTTCTTTCCTAAAACAGTGAACATTGACAAAAATATTTTTTATCATAAATTTTACTTGTCAGAAACATCTTTCAGAGTATGCTTACTTACCAAGCGATAGATTGCAAATACTTTCAGTAATTTTGGTTTTAAATACGTCTAGGGTTTCCCACACTACTTATTCAGCAACTTTACATATTTTTTCACATAATGGTATTGTTTATTGCCATTTTCTCTTTGATGTAAATGTGCATAGAGATTTTGTTTGAAAAAGATCCCACACATTTTGCATTAGATGAGGTGAGAATAAGGTAGATTTCAGAACTTGTCTCTGCAGGCATACTCACAAAAGATAAAGCAATACTTAAATAAGGCCTAGCTGTAATGGGCAAGATTTTTTTGAGTTGGAAATGCCCATACAGGTGCAGTGTAGCAAACTGATATGTAGAAAGACGCAGCATAGGTGCCCCAAAAGTATGTTTAACTAAGTGCAACTTCATCATCAGTGTTTTTGACCTTGTATCCATAAATAACCAACAATGGTTTACTGAAGGGAAAAAGCACAGACCTCTGGCATAGAAACCGCAAAAGTGATGGACTAATTTACAAGCTGAGTTGCACTGTGAACTGAGTGAAAGGAGCGTATGTTTAAAAGCACTGTCAGAAGAACAGCTGTTCACAACAGTGACCACTATGCTAGTCTGGTAAAGAGAGTAACTGTGCCTAAAAGTTGTGCTATTTGGTATGGTGGATCCATAACTGAGTTCTCTAGCTTCATCAGTGATTTTGCATATCAAATAAGGAACAGGAAGCAGACCTTAGCAGCCTGCAAATCCATTGGAATTCTAAGGAAAAGAGATGGCAAATACCTATGTAGTTGAAAGCAATTTCTCCTTTCTAGCTTTTTTCCCCCCTTTACATCTGCCGACGTAGAAATGCTGCCACTGATTTCAGTGGATTTTGAATCAGGTTCATTATCATCTCTTTCCTTTGAAAAACAACTATATTGGCTGAAAATTGGCTGTTCTAGCACAAACTGTAGAATTAGTAGATTAATCACATCCAGTATTCATACTATGAAGGAGGCAGTTCTTCAATTATCCAGCTGATTGTGTTACCCAACACAGAGCCTAAGCACTCCGCTGGGTGATTCTAGTGGAGATGTAACAGCCCTCTTAATGTCCTGGTGTATTTGTGTCCAAGTTGATAGGACTTGTAAAATTATGAAACTGATCGATGCAGAAAATTTTTTTCTGTTCTCATTTTTCTAATAGACAATGATAGCAACTCAAAAGCCAAACTTAGCAGAAGTGTGACAGAGTTGCTAATCAAGAAAACTGGCTGCAAATGATGTCTTAAGGAATCCAGAAGTAAATTTGTCTGGCATTACATCACAATTAAATTTAAGACTGGATGCTTGGCTTAGAAGTGTGTGAATGAATGAACCCAATTCTTCCTTTATTTTAATGGAATACTACTGCCAATCTGTTCCTTCAGTGGGAATATATATGCAAAATAGAAGAAAGTTTTTCCACCAAAGAAAGAAAAATAACTTTACCCAAAGTTCTTTGAAGTTGCCTCAGCATATCCTATCTTCCACTGTCTTCAAAACCCTGATTAAATCTTGAAGCAAAGAAAAGGACTGAGGCAGCAGAAGGGACTGTCCTCACTTTTATACAGTAGCCCTTAGAAAATTTTGGAACATAGAGGAGAAGGAGGGGAAGAGATTATGTGAGCTTTCAATATGGTATCTCTAAGGAAAGAAAGAGCTGCAATTGCCCAACTTCTGTGTATGAATTTACAGTAAGTCTCA
The DNA here is from genome assembly GCF_964188355.1 of Buteo buteo. Classification (NCBI taxonomy): domain Eukaryota; kingdom Metazoa; phylum Chordata; class Aves; order Accipitriformes; family Accipitridae; genus Buteo; species Buteo buteo. The sequence continues at coordinate 24,309,130 of NC_134172.1, read as the reverse complement.
AATACACATATAGCCATGTGACTGAAATTGAAAATGTTTGGTTTCTCAGCTTTTTGATGGCAAAAATGCAAAGACACTAAATATCCAGTGGCTAAGAGCTCAGATTGGTATCGTCTCACAAGAACCAATGCTGTTTGACTGCACTATTGCTGAAAACATTGCATATGGAGATAACAGTCGGCAGGTGCCACATGAGGAAATTGTTAATGCAGCAAAAGAAGCCAATATTCATTCCTTTATTGACTCTCTACCAGATGTAAGTTCTTCCTTTTCTCTCCTACTCAGAACTGGAGGTCACCAACTGTGGCAGGGAAAAATTGTGTTAATTTGTGATTTCCTGGGGTACAATAATTCCCTGAGATGCAAATAGATCTGAAACCAATTTTTAAATCTTATCCTTTCTTAATTGTGTTTACCATACTTATTTTACTCTGGGAGACTCCACTGTCAGATGGAGAGCTGAACGTTTAAGATGTCACGGAAGAAAATCCACAATTACAACTAATTGAGAGCAGGAAGTGTGGGCTGGGTTTTTTTAAGTGACTTGAACATTTCTTTTTAAGCTCTTATTTATCTCAAGCATATGTAAAAGACTCTGCTAGACTGACAAGTTTCTTATGCATTTCTTCTAGTTATGCCTAGTCAGAATTTAAATTTCTAGTATTTCTACAGTTCAAAAATTACTAAGAAAATTTTTCATATAGATCTCTGACCAACATATAATGATGTAAGAATTAGCATCTTGGGTCAGATGAAAGGTCTGCTATACACAAAATCTAGTCCCAGGCAGGGACCAGCAAGACATATTTACAAATAAGCATTCCAAAAGGCTAAACATTTAATCACATTTCCCCTGAATAGTCATCTAACTTTGTGTAAGTTGTGACCCAGGAACTTCCAAAGATAGAAATAATGTTTTATTATTTAGTTCTGGATAGATTTTTTCTTCTGTGCTTTTGACAAATCAATTTCTAACTTATGTCAACTTGTATCCAAAACTTCCTGAAGAAAGGAGGTTGCCAGTTTAGTTGTACGTTGTTTATATTCAGCTTAATTTCAGGCTGTTAAGCTGCTTTTTGCATTTATTGAAAAAACACAAAGGCCAAAGCCCATGACTTTTTGCAGATCATGTTTAGTTTCTAATGACTTATCAAGATCTGCTCTTTCAAAAACTTTGTAGAGAAATCTTGTGTTATATAACAATGTCTCATGAAACTTTTGTGCTTTTTGCAACCAAATATGTAATATCTCAACGACTACTGTGACCTACGCATGAGTTTGTCCAGAGATCTGACTGGCCCACCTTAAAAGACGTGACAAAATTAAAAGCATAACTGTCCAAACCCGTAGTATAGATATAGATAAAGTGTATAAATGTCTATGTCTATATATAGATATACTGTATCATTTTCAGGACAAATTATATATCTTATACATTGGTACTTTTTTCTTCAGGATGAATAAATGTGGGTTAGAATAACTGATTGGTTAGGATGCTAGCTTGGAGTGTTTAAGGGCAGGGTTGATCCCCAGTATTGTCATAGACTTTCACTGAGCTTTGGTGTTCTGTCTCCTGATTGAGAATAACATTCCCTTCCAACCCTAGAGAGGTTGTTGCTTTGAATTTATGAAATGCTTGATGCTACAAAGAAGTCTCCTAGTGAAAGATCTACAGATCTGTGGCAGATAGCAATTCTGGTCATCTGTTTTCAGAGAGCTATTGGCATAGAATATGCAGTTTATGGATGGCTGGTGTCAGGGTCGATATGCTTAAATACACCTCAGAATCAATTTGCATTCATAGTCTGAACTTAATATGTTGTTTCTAGAAATACAATACCCGCGTAGGAGACAAGGGAACTCAGCTTTCTGGTGGTCAGAAACAACGTATTGCTATTGCCCGAGCTCTTGTACGTCAGCCCCAAATTCTGCTACTGGATGAAGCTACGTCTGCCTTAGATACAGAAAGCGAAAAGGTAACTTGATTGTGAGCAAGGAGTTTGGAATCTAGATTCATGTTTGTTTGTATTATGATTATTGTTTTCACTCACATAGATTAAAGCTCAAAGCTGGAAATATGGTGCTTTATGCAAATTACATATTTATGCTAATAATAGACAAATATAAAAGTCTTACCCTTCCTTGCCAAAAAAAACATAATGTTTTTTGCATCTGTATGGCAGTAGGCAGATTGAAGTAGCAATGAAGGTGACATTTTTTGCCCAAAATTCTTCAGGCTTCGATTGGAAAAGTGCTATCAAAATTGAATCAGGAGGGACAAACTTCAGAAGCTGAAAAGATTGAGGATGCTGCCAGAGAACTTTTTTTCTGGGAAACTGCCAAATCTTGCTTTTGTAGTTTTTCTTGCTTCTCCCTTTGCTCTCCAGTCCTTGCTATATGTTCATGGCTAATATGCAAACTTCCAGTGAAAAAATTGCCAGAACACTTATTTCCTTGTTAAGCCCAAAGTTGCAATCTTGGTATAACAGAAGTACTATCTAGCTGTAGAAAAATAACACAGATTCTAAAAAAATACTTACTATTAATGAGGCAAATATTATAACAAGTACTATAATCTGAAAAGCTCAAACCCTATGGACTAAGTTTTGATCAATTCTAGGCATAAAAACGTAAGGTTTGAGGGGAAAATACCATTAAATAATTCCAGGCTTCTTTGTTTTCTTAATTACATGCCAGTTAGGTACAGAAATTTCATCTCTTATTTTATTCTGCATTAATAAACATAAGGAATAAAAAAAAGAAAACAAGAGATACTTATTAGTATTTTTCTGCCAGTGCTAGCTTTAGGAAAAACTCATGAGACTCCCCGCAAAATCATGAGAACTGGTATGATAGTAGTTGACCCAAGATTACTGACTTAAGTCCCATATATAATTAATCAGTCATGGAAGGGACCTCTGGAGATCTCTAATCAAACCTCCTCTTCAAACAAGGGCCAATACTGCATTTAAACTAGGTTGCTTAGTGATGTGTCCAGTAACGTCCTTTAAAATCTCCAAGATTTAACAAGCTCTCTTTTGTCCCTGTTCCAATGCTTAATTACCCTTGCAGTGAATATTTTTCTTATATCCAGTCAGAACCTCCCCTGTTACAATTTAGGACCATTTTCTCTTTTTCTCCTACCATGCATCTCAGTAATGAGCCTGGTTCCATCTCATCCTCTTAGCTATCGTGGCATCATCCGCTATGACAGCGTTGACTCTTTGCCAACATGGCATAATTCTAAAACAGGAAGCTGAAGCCACAGATATTCCCTTTCCCTCACTGTCATATTACAGTTTACTTCACAGATGGCAGCTGAGGTATATCTCATGACAGCTGCCAAAATAGTTCACCTTTTGGTTTGTTTATTGTGCAGATTGTTCAGGAAGCACTGGATAAAGCCAGAGAAGGTCGCACCTGCATCGTGATAGCTCACCGCCTCTCCACCATCCAAAATGCTGACAAGATTGCCGTGGTCCAGAATGGCAAGGTCATAGAGCAAGGGACCCATCAGCAGCTCCTGGCTGAAAAAGGCGTCTACTATTCTCTGGTCAATGTTCAAAGTGGGTCATGCAACATGTAAATTAAAGGCAGTACTTATCTCCGAATTGTCACTGTAATTATTTCAAAAATGCTATTTTTGTCACTGTAATTACTTCAATATCAATGGTGAGTCTTGATACTTTTGCTTTTCCTCCTTCCTTTCGTAAGTCCTACGAAAACAAGAAATACTAAGTAATTATGTACCAATTTCTCACTACTAGTTTTCATTATTCAAACCACTCTACTACATAGCCAAAGCAGAGACCTATTGCACTCATAAAAGTAGAGGCATACTAAGCCAGGTGTAGTTAATATTAGCTTGCTTTGAACTATGTCAAAATCACACTAATCAGGCATGTCTGGTAAACCTGTAAACATTTTCATGCTCAGTAAAAATAGTTTTGCTATTGCCAGAAAGAAACCTCAAGCTTTAGCCTCACTGTGCCTTTGTGAGGCAGTCAGTCCTGGCCTATTAGGCTTGTTATCAACTTGTTATGAGAACTTGCAGGTCAGCTGGAGCTTGATGCCAGATGTCTCTTGTTATGATGTGGAGTTTTAACCTGGGATGACGCAAAGGTCTTGGAAACATGGGTGCAGGCTGAAAACAAAGGTCCCAGAACTGTAAGTACCTCACTGATGATCAGTTACTGATCATTGAAGAGATGCAGCCTTAAGAGCTGGGGAAAGACTACTTCAAGTATAGCACAGAAAAGAAGCAGCAGATAAGAAAAACCCACGACTGATGGGCAAGGCAAGGCATCTGCTGCAGCCTGGGAAGTAGTATCTGCAAGTTTCCCAAAGCCCTAGGGGCCAGAGGTCAAGGGCTAAAAACTCTCTAAAGACTGCAATATTTTTCAAAAGGTGAAAATCTTGATTTGGGCCTTGGAGGAGGGGGAAGGAAGGCATCCTTTTCAGTGTTAGCTTCCTTCATTGAAGAGCTCTTGAACCTGATCACCCTGATGACTAAGACTCTCAAGGACTGTAACAATTGGTGCTAATTATGTGGCATCAGTTCAGTGGTATTGTGTATTAGTTGCTGATTTAGGATGACTATTAAGGACTAACTGCTTTCAATATGCGGTAATAGTGATTAATAATTATTACGAACTAACAGTTAGCAATGTATATTGTTAATGAATATCTATGCAGTAAAGTTTTGTTTTTAAGTTTAAAACTGGCCTGATTAATCAGTCTTCAACACTTCCATCATAGCAATTTCTGATTTCCTAAGATTTATACATATGATCTGTCTTACCTACATGTAGATATTTATACACACACAGACTAACTGATAGGCAGTTAGGCTCATTAATGTACTAATAACACTCTCTGGGATGTTGATTGATGTAGTCTTATTGTATTATTCTTGAATCACTTACCTGTTTTCTTTTGTTCCTGTTTTAGATGGAAAACCAATTTGACTAGCAAATTTGTTTGTTTCCTATTTATGTATTACTTCATACAATAAGGTTCTTGTCCATGAGTAAAGTATTAGTCTGCACCATAATATAAACTAGTTATACTTGCAATTGCAAGAATGGAATAGATATTCTTTAACATTATAGTCTGACAATTCAAGTGAGAATGTATTTAGATTGATTTTTTTTTTTTACTAAATTCTGGATTTTAGTCTTTTATTTTTAAAACTAGGCTTTTTAATTTTTGATGATTCAATTTCTAATGATTGGATTAGTAATGATGGGATTGTTTCCCCAACTTGTATCATTTCAAAGATGCTTGATTTACCAGAAAAATTTAGCTCTTCCTGAAAATCAGGCAAGCATTGTAAATGTTTTACCACAGACATCTGAAAATCACTTTTGAAAATTTTCACCATATAGTTTAAAATCTATTTCAGAAATCCATGTCAAATGTAGAAACTTCCCAAAACAATCTACTTTTTCCTATCCTTCCACATTTCTAAAGAAGTATTTCCCCTTTGTTGAGATTTACATAAAAGTTTGCATAATACTTGCTAAATACCTCACTTTTGGTTGAAAGGGGCTATAAGGAAAGTAAGCACTTTCTTTTAAGGATAATGGATCTTTGTTTCCAAATCCACCATAAATGCTTAAATAGCTATGCTGCTGATCACAATTGCTTTCCTTTCAGAATTTCCTTTTGGAAGACCACAACAACCATATTAATACTACTGTGCTACCACCAGATACCTCATGAGGTAATTTTTAGTCACAAAGCCAAAAGGACAGACAGGGACATCTCAAAAAATGTGTTTTTCATCATATTCTATTCGTACACTTTTACATTGTAATGCTTGGCCCAAAGGAAGGGTTGACTGACCTAGGATAATTCTGCTTTAAGAACCATTATTCTACCGCATCTTTCTACAGAGTATAAGAGATCTTACTTCCTAGCTCTGCCTTTTCAGTTGGGGTCCAAGACATTTTGGTTCACCTTGATGTCATAAAATAATTGTCTGAGCTCTGACTCCTCATTGGATGGTCAGCACTCATCTTTGACCATAAGCACCCTAAACACTTGATGTTATATATGTGTTGTTATTCTGAAGTAATAGGCCTTTTTTCCTCTGTCGTCTTCTTTTGAGAGGCTGCAGCAGTTTCAAGCAGAACTTACCTTTCTGGAGGAAGGTAACCTAGCAGTGTTTTTCACACATTTCTTGTGCCTCTTGCCCAATTACCTTTGGAACAAGTCTTTAGAGAATTGTTGGCATCAACACCATCTTGGCAATCCTAACCACTTTCCAAGCATATGCCACTGACTGTCGGAAAAAGGAAGCAAGGAGGTCTTAAGTTCAACAGTCTGATAGCCTTCCTGCTGAAACAACTAATCAAAAGAGAACTCTTAGAAGAAAAACAGGGTTTAGGTCTAGAAAGCCTTTCTTACTGCTGATTCTTAACAGGGTATTGAATACTACAGTGTCCTATTGCCCAGCATAGTCCAGCATACTTACCTCTACAAGGGCAATTTGCTGTTCCTTATGCAACAAATACCTCACTACTAAGCCCTTCTATAATTCCTGACACAAAGCAAGAGCATAGATAAACTCCTGCATTCTCCCTCCCCTCCCAAGATTCTGAAGGAGTATTTCTCACCAACACCATAGACCACATACCATCCCCAAACAAAAACTGTAGATCAGTTCTGGATCACCACTAGTGTCTTCTTCAGGCATTCCCTCAAAGTTCTTCCCAAACTATCCCACATGTTGGGAGATGTTCAACAGTCTTCCACCCTGACGTTGACTCCACATCAATCTAGCTTTAATGGAACCAGTTGTCCTTCCTTATGAGTAAATCCTTTGAACCAGTTGTCCTTCCTTATGAGTAAATCCTTTGAACCAGTTGCCTCTTTCTTGCTGCTATACTTGTCTATGAAAACAACCTTCCTAGTAACATTCATTTCTGCAAGACACTAAAGATCTTGAAACATTTGTTAATGAGTAATCCTTGTAATCATTCATAGTACAAATAGACACATGGTTAATCTCTTCCTCAAGATGTATTGTCTATTTGTACATTTATAACTCTTCCTCCTATTCCTCTCCCTCAAAATCCAATCTACTTTGTAGACTTACTCATTGAAAGGAAAGAAGACGACAGCTTGGAGGAGAGGAGAAACATGGCACACTGCCTATGAATACAGGGTAAAACCACTCAACTAGCAATTCTTGTGCAGAAAAAGCCACACTGTAAATGTATCTATAGACAGTCTAAATAACTGTTATTGTCAAGTACCCAGTGTTTCTTCTAGATAAATTATCTAGAACAAAGTAGTTTAGTCATACATTCATTCTGTATTTCTAAGACAGAATGGTATCTTTTATTCTAGTTATTTTAATGCAGTAAACTGAAAGTGGAAAGTAAGAAACGGGACGAGTAAGCAGGTACTTCTAATCCTTTGCTGTGAATTCTATGGACTGTAGAGATATCAAAAGTAGAAAAAAGGAAGGAAAAGAGCAGAACACACAAGGACAACTATCTTTAGCAATCCCTGTTATTGTAAGGTGAGTAAATTTCCTTTTGTCTTCGTATGCTTATTCCTGTGGACATTTCATTCTAGCTGTACTCTGTTAACTAAGGAGATCAGTATACTGACGCTGTTGCCATAGAGGTCTGGGACAGGACTGCATGTAACTGAAAGTCAATATTCAGGCCTAAGCTAATTTCTCTAAGCAAGCCCATCTTCTGCAGGTTTAACAAAGGTCTGGCCAATGAAGTCTAGGGCACAGTTCATCCTATTCTAGAGTTGCTGTCACTAGCAGGCCAGATTAACAACAACCTCATATCCTTTTATCTCTTCATAAAAGGACATGAGCATGTTTATCATAAATACCTACATTGTCAATGCCTTAGTGTAGAGAAAATGAGTCACATCTTGAATGACTGCTTTATTAAAATAAGCATCTTAAATCCTGCACTACATAATGTTTCATAAAAGAAGATCTGTAAACACTAGCTGCAGGTTTGTATTCACCAAGACAGAGACATTTTTATGGAAATACTAGAAGTTGTATGGGGCTGTTTTAAAATGCCTAAACATTTAAAGTCATTGATATTTTAAATAAATTAAAAGCAAAGACTGTGTTTGCGTATATAATGTGTATATAATCTGTGTCTTAATAGATTTGCTTTAAGTGTCTGTGGGTAGAAACGATATATCGTTCATTTGCTTAGTAAAGGAGACATATGTTAACACATTTTTTTAATACAGCAAGCAATTGTTCTAACATAAAATAGCATGTTCCTTATATCATCTAACAAATAGGAATAGTTTTATTTCCATGTTAATTCTGATTTGGTTCTCAAATCACTTATGAAAATGAAGTGAATAACTTGATCAATGTGGAATCTAAGAAAAAAATTAAGCTTACAATATGTAAGATGTTAAAATGAAGAAATGTTGAGGGAGAAGGACTGTGTATCTATCTGACACAGTAACTCCTACTTTTCAAGTGTCCTTAGGTCAGCTTTGTTTACAGCAATATATAAAAAGAGTCAGGGCAGAACTTAGAAAGGGTTAAGCTACTGTAGGTGTAAAGTGACTAGCATTATCTACTCTCTGTTTACCGCTGGGGCTCTGACAAGCTGTTCGGTTAACATTGGCATCACACGTTTTTTGTTCTAGGCACACTTGGCTTTCCCCAATATTAACTTCTTCTTACCTTCACTTGTACATATATCACATCTTGTAGAGCTTTCGTTTTGGATTAATCAATGATGTGCTTGTTTGTTGTAAAAACTCTTCAGTCATTCCTTTACATGCATGTATTTCACAGTAATGTAAAACAGTAAGTCATTTCCATGTTGTTAAAAAAAAACCAAACCTAAAACCTAAAATTTATGCACACATTCCAAGGGACAGGTAGAAGAAGGCACTATAGAATTATGACATGTTTCTCCATCCACAAAGTGAATTCAGCATAGAAATTCCTAGTCTAAATTAAGTCTTCCCAAGATTTTCTGTTGGGTAGCTCACAGAATATTTATCTCCATGTACCTGTCTATTCTTCAATGTAAAAGAAGATGAGTTATTAAAGAGGAGAATTATTTAAAAATCTGCTAAATCGGAAACAACTCACACATTACTCTTCATGCATGCTAGAGTTGAGAATTACAGTTCACAATGCTAATACAAGGTTCAGCTTGTTAACCATACATTCAATGAAACTTACAACAATGTGGTTTTGCAGATGTTCGTAATCTCATTTCCTGCAATTTCCTGAAGGGCTTGATAAATCATCAGAGACTTAGTTGCTCACTTGGCTCTCATTTGAAACCTTTCCTTTGAAGACATAATTATTCCTTCTAACTCTCATTCTTCCATTATTACCTATGAGACTTTAAAGATAGAAAAAATGTATGTGATTTCCATCTAAGAATCCTTAATTGATAAAGAATTTCTAAAACATCCTTCAAAATTTCTCTAGACTTCCTCATGAAAAAAATGAAAAGCTAGGAGGAATTTCTGTGTCTGAACTTTCACACCAGTTTCCTTTGAGTTCATGATGGAAGGTGTGTATTTTCTTCATTATCACCAATACCATTAATTAATGACTTTTCTTTCTGTGGCCGTGTCTTTAATTTGCCACATGATGGCCTCATTTGTTCAGACAATAGCTAAATTAATCTGCATTTTCTTTTAGAAATTTCTTTTTCTTTTCCTCTTCATGTATTTCTTGTTCAACTCAATATATGCAGTGTTCTGTCTAATCCAAAGAGCAATATTCTTATGAGCTTTTGTTACTGTCCAAGATCTCCACTCTCTTTTCTGCCCAAGGGAATAGTATCAGTTTATAGCTCTGACAGCATCCCTACCACATCTACTGAAGTCAGAGTTCTTACGACCTAGACTAAGGCAGTAGACATTAACTGCTCTTCCCAGCTTGTACTATGTTAAGCAGTCCTACTGGAGGCAATCAATGATGGTAGATAATGTTTATCTTAGCATTTAAATCAAAGACCTTTCATTTATTTCTTCCTAATTTAATCTTATTTGTCACAAAATACATTAAGATAAAGGAGAAGATTAAAGAAGAGTCTTCCCATGTATTAAAAATATTTTTATGTATTACAAGAGCAAAGAGGTTTTCATTTAGTTTGGGTAATTTCATTCCAGATATAGAGTTTGAGTGCCATTTTCCTAAGTGAATTACTTGAAGAGATAGTACATTCAACATCACTACCATTCTACATTGAATTTCAGGTGCCCTATAATTTTTAAAGAACAGATATAGAAATTTACAAAACAGGGTATTAAAATGCTACAGTTACGTTAAAATGAAACTTTTCACCTTCAAGACAACAGGCATTTTACCACCGACATCAGTATTTTATACCAGGTGAATTTAGTATTTCCTGCTAATAGAAGATAAAAGCATTACATAATTGCATAATTTTGCAGCTGTGGACAGGAAAGTTAATGTTTGGTTCAATTTAATATACTACAGACTTTAAAACAGATGTACAATGCACTTTTATGTCACTTAAAATAATAATCTTAAAAGAATTTAATTATGTAATTGGTAAAACTGGCTGCAATGAGGATACAGAGATGGTTTATTGCTTTACACTGAAGAAAAATCTGTTTCTAGGATGAGATTGCTTCACAAGAAAAAATGTCTGGTGAGTATATTCACAAGTATCATAAAGGAAAACTGTTCTGAGAATATGCTCTCATCCCCCCAAAAATTTAATATAACCACACAATTCAAAACTTTCAGCTCTACAGCTCCCAGCTGTAGAGGAGATGCGCATCAGTTCAGTCGGTAAATAGTTTGGTGCTTGAGACACAAAACCAGAGTTGACATTTCTGCAAAGCCTCATGGAGCACTAACTCAGGCTTCTCTGGCTGCTCCTGCTCATCCAGCTTTAGGAGTTTATGTGTGTAGCTACTTGGGCACTTGGGCACTGGCCATGACTACAACTATTGTACTATCACATACAAGCATCAGAATAGCAGCTGCAGTCTTCCTGTCCGTCACCCCCCACATGTCTCCTTGTGACTAGAGCAAACCACTGGTTTAGGTGTTTGCCTTGGGATTTCCACATCATGTCTAAAAGCAAAGCATCAGAATATTCATGCAAATAAAAGTAACTTCTATCTCGGATTAAGTCAACAAAAGTTTTGGACTATTGTTTTCATCCACAGCTTTTTTTTCTAAATACTCAAAGCATATTGCAAATGTTAAGCTTCACAATACTCACATATCAGTAAGAAATATTGCACCTGGTTCAGGGGGAATTATTTCAACATTTTCAAGTGTTTTTGCCTACTGACTTCAGTTTCAGAGATGACAAAATAACTGACAAACTGGTCAATTATTTGGGTTCCAGCCTACGGTTTGAGGTTACAGGGCTTAGGCATCTGAATATAATTTTTTATCCATTTACCATTATCCACATAACTCATTAAATCTGTTGTCCTAAAAAGTCCATATCAGGTAATTCACATATTAAACAGATACTTGAACACTGTGATATAATTTTTTTTCTCAAATTATATGTTTTCTATGTTTATAGTGGTAGCTATATTATGCTATTTGGTCATAGCAAATTCCTTAGCTTTACTTTATTATCTTAAGTGCATTTGACCTAGAAAATCCAATTTTTACCACACAGTTGTTCTTCAGCTATAGCTATCTGAAATCCGTGTGGACTTTTGTTTCTAAGTTTCATCAAGAAAATGATCAAATGAGCTGGTGGCCAGTTCCTCCCAATATGTTCCAGATTGTCAGGTTTATTGTGATTCCTTAAATTATAATAAAATATATATCTAGGATGTCCATGCCAGAGAACAGCTTATTTAAAATAATTCTCTATTACACCCCAATGAACTTCTCATTGTGGATGACAATGTATGTCTCCACACACATTACTCTTCTCAGCTGTATCCAGTAACAGAACAAGAAGTGATGAGTCAAATTCCATCTGAAAGTGAGAAAACTGTTTATTATTGTGAGGGTGGTTGAACAGTGGAACACGTTGCTTAGAGAGGTTGCGGAGTCTACATTTAGATATTCAAAACTAGAGTAGACACGTCCCCAAGCAACCTGCTCTTTGACCCTTCTTGAGCTAGGGTTTGGACTAGACCATCTCCAGAGGTGCCTGCCAACCTCAGCCATCCTGTGACCCTGTGCAGGAAAAGTCATGGTCACCCATGTGGATCCAACCAATTAAACAGATCCACTCCACATGCTGGCTTCCAGTATGTCAAGACCATTCAATACATTACAAGCTGTATTAAGAAGAAAATAGTCATAAAAATAATGCTTGAAAATCACTTCCTAAACTTTTGTCCAAAGAGTACGTAAAAGTTTCCTGCACCTCAAAGATGACCAGAATATGATGAAAGGAATATTTTAGAAATACTTTATGACCTCTGCTTTCATCCCAGTGTGGTAGGTTGACCCTGGCTGGACGCCAGGTGCCCAGCAAAGCCACTCTATCACTCCCCCTCCTCAACTGGACAGGGGAGAGAAAATATAATGAAAGGCTCGTGGGTCGAGATAAGGACAGTTTAATAAAACAAAAGCAAAGGTGGTGCATGAAAGCAAAGGAAACCAAAAGATTTTATTCTCTACTTCCCATCAGCAGGCGATGTCTGGCCACTTCCTGGGAAGCAGGGCTTCAGTACGCGTAGTGGTTGCTCCGGAAGACAAATGTAAATGAGAAATGCCCCCCACTTCCTCCTTCCTTTACTTAGCTTTTACTGCTGAGCTAATGTCATATGGTATGGAATATCCCTTTGGTTAGTTTAGGTCAGCTGTCCTGGCTATTTCCCCTCCCAAGATCTTGCCCACTCCCAGCCTGCCCGTGAGGTGGGGGAAGTATTGGAGAAACAGCCTTGATGCTGTGCCAGCACTGCTCAGCAGTAGGCAGAACACTGGTGTGTTATCAACACCTTTCTAGCTACTGATGCAGAGCACAGCACTTACGAGGGCTGCTATGGGGAGAATTAACTCCATCTCAGCCAGAGCCAATACACCCAGTTTTGGCTGACAGCCTGAGGCAAGGAATTAGCCTTAGGTTGTGACTCCCCAAGGAGAGAGAGGGGTTTTGTCACTTTTACCAACAAGTCATCACTTCTAACAGAGCATTGTTTTGACAGCACAACAGCAAGCCATGCCTTTACTCAGTGAAAGCCAGGGACTGGCAAACCTTTGTTAGGAATTGCAGATAGCTGTTTACAGGACAACATTGGAAGCTGAAAAGTGGATGCTCAGGTACTGCCATGGTTGCTTCTCTCTCCTCTTCCGCCTTTCCTGATGAGAGAGGGGGCTGCAGCAGCTCTCCCTTTCCCCTCTGCCACCTCCTCCTGCCACTGCCTTGCTGTAAGGCCCTCAAAGACCACCCTGAGAACTCATAATGAAAGGAAAACACTGAGTTCCTCCAAGCTCCTGAGAGCTCTCACATCACCAGACCTCATTCTGACTGTTTTTTTTTAAATTTCTTCTTAAGCTTTCCATCCCTTCTCAACCAGTACTGTCAAACTCTGAAAAGACAACACTGATTTTCCAGATATAAACACAACCATCCATAGAACTTTGACGTGAGCTAATTCAAGTGATAAAATATAGAATAGTTTAAATCTTATTATAAAAACCTACATGCATTATCTGTTACCTATTATAAGAGTAGGGCTAAAGAGCCTTTATGAGCATTTGTCATTAAGGAAAGTATATGATTTTCTGTGACTCCATCTTCTGGGCACAAGATATCCAAAAGGGACCACACTGAGTCCCATTCAGTTTGATCATGGATGACTGAACAGTGATAACAAGACCACCTTTCCTTGAACAGCTTATGATGGATTCACAGCCCAGTGCAATGGCCTACTCCAGGAAATGGTGCTTTTTCAGTCATCCTGATTACTTGTGAACCTTAGGAGGAATGATTAAAGCATGCACAAAGAGACTTCCTTTCAGATGAGTTAAGAGGAGACTTCTCAGATGCTTTCAAGAGTGACAATGACAAAGCAGGCTCTTCAAAACTGTTCATTGCTGAGCACTCCATTTCTAGAGGCAGAGTGTGCACATAGTCCTTTGCAGACCTAGCAGGCTCCAAGGGTGCTGCAAAAGGCCAGCATACACCAGTTTTTGGAAGTTTTCCTCATTAGAGTTTTATGTAAATTGAGCAGAGTCCAACCTCACTGCTCAGTCCTGACCAATCTAGCCCTACTGACTGCTGAATAACCTTCCAGAACAGGTGAAAACAGATTAAGATCACTCCCCCTGGTAAGTCAGCACGTTCATTTTGTCTGAGACAGATTATCAATGTTCAGTAGTGAACATTATAAACCAAGCAAAAATATCCAGTGAAATTTCATTCTACTTCAAAATACATTTTACTGTTTATTTTGTATTTATTAAACTGCAGAAATTTACATCCTTTGAAATAACATATTACCAAAGGTTATGCAGAAGACACCACTGGGGGTTCTGCTTAAAAACTGAAGACAAGCTGGTTTGAAACAGCGTGTCAGGATATAGGTTCAGATTATTAGCTTTGCTTCTCTCAGCTAAATATTACTGGTAGTTTTTGCTGAGGTACTTTGTTTCTCAGAGAGATTAAAACATTCTGAAAATGAAACAAAGTCTTACAGAAATGGAAAGAGTGATAATATTGCTGTATCATATCAGGATTATGGATCTGAAGGCAAATGGTAAGTATAGCAGTTGATTTCAAAATATCCCCATGAAAGGTTGGACCAGATGATCTTTGAAGGTCCCTTCCAACCTGGGCTGTTCTCTGATTCTATTCTATTAAAGTTTTACCTTTAACTGCATAGGCTTAAATTTTACTGGTAAACAACACAAGAATAATCACACAGTTTTCCATTTTTGGGAAAGTTTTTGATATCCATTATTCTCTTCAGACAATATAGACAAACACAGATATAAAAATATGTCAATATCTATGTCTAAATATGGATAAATCTAGTTATAGATAAGTTGTTAACAGATAAATCCAGTTGAATCCCCCAGGTCAGGGGAAGCCTGTCTGAGAAGCAGAAGGCTTTGCTTATAACTCGATGCTATTATTGTGAATTTCTATTGGAGTTATTGAAAATTTGGCTGCTTCACTCGTTCTTTTGCAAAAAGGTACTGACAGCTGTATCTACCCTTTTGCTAAAAGGCTGATACAAAATACTGGGAGAATTGAAGTCAGAGTAGTTAAAGGACAGCTAAGTTGCATGCTTCTCCGAGTTCTCTGAAAGTAGTGTCACTTTTTACTAGAATGGAGGGCCAAATGGGGTCAGATGTCCTGCATGCTCTCCTCTCTATCCCACTCCCATTTCAAAAAAAGGAACAGATCATGGTGGAACATGATTTAAAGAACTGCATAATATTGTAATGCACTGTTTCCCATGTTATGCAGTAAAAGACACCTAATCCCCACATACTTTATGGGGGCGGACTTACGATGGTATGAGTGAGACTTCCAGGCACCAGAATCTGACCTGTGTGCATGGCAGAAGTGGAAACAATGACTCATCTCAGTTAGGATTAATAAGAGTTTATGAAACTGTTGACTGGCACAGTGCTTCATGTCCTTTAAAATAATTTGTGTCAAGAACAGCCATATTTGATCTGGCACTGAACTTTTTAGAGCTTAGAGAAGCCCTATTGCAAAACAGTGGAGAGTTTGACATTTTACCTACATCTTTAAAACATGCTGGATGGGCTTAGTTTTAACTGGACAACACAGGCTATTTGGAGGGAAAACTCAGTTTATTCAGATAACAACCTTCTCATGTCTCCTCTTTGATGTTGTATAGGTCAAGAACACTTATTAATGCTCTTCTTTCTCCTTTTTCATGCTAAAAAGGAGATTTTTAATTCTGATTTAGACAAAAAGTCTTAAAACTTTAACAAATTGTCCTGAATTTGTCCATGGAGGTAAGTTATCATTTTAGTGTTCATCAGCTTGCAGTCTCTGACATGTCAGAATAAAGCCTACTGCTATCTCTGCTAGTTTCAGCATACCAAAAAGCTGTGAAAATGTCAGGTAAAAATAAAATATCTCACGTTTTCACTTTGAATTTATTAAAAAAAACCCACCCACAACCAAAACCCCTATTTCCCTCTGCAAATGAGGTAGACTTTAACAATATTCTCAGATCTTGGCATATTTTGGAAGAAGGCAAATCAATACAAAATTGTATAGTGTTTTAGAGTATCCAGTGAAAGTCTGATGCACTACTGATTGACCAAGATGCCTATATTTATTGAAGATAAATTGAATTGAATGGGCAGCCCATTTATAGTGGTAAGTTTTATGGTATTTGCATGCTTAGCAATCCCAATCTACCATGTTGTTTAAAATTTATTATTTTAATGTATGTATGTCTACTCATGTTGCAGAGCTATACTAGAGACACTTTGCTGTTTACAGTTGTCATGGTTTAACCCCAGCCAGCAACTAAGCACCATGCAGCTGCTCACTCACTTCCCCCCCACCCAGTGGGATGGGGGAGAGAATTGGGGGAAGGGAAAGGAAAAAAAAAAAGAGGGAAAAAAAAGGTAAAACTCATGGGTTAAGAACAGTTTAATAGAACAGAAAGAAAGAAAATTATAATGATAATAACAAAAACAATAATAAAATGACAATAATAATAATAAAAGGATTGGAATATACAAAACAAGTGATGCACAGTGCAATTGCTCACCACTTGCCAACCCATGCCCAGTTAGTCCCTGAACAGTGATCCACCCCTCCCGGCCAAGTCCCCCCCAGTTTATATGCTGGGCATGACATCCCATGGTATGGAATACCCTGTTGGCCAGTTTGGGTCAGCTGCCCTGGCTGTGTCCCCTCCCAACTTCTTGTGCCCCTCCAGCCTTCTGAAAAATCCTTGACTTAGTCTAGACACTACTTAGCAACAACTGAAAACATCAGTGTTATCAACATTCTTCTCATACTAAATCAAAAACATAACCCCATACCAGCTACTAGAAAGAAAACTAACTCTATTCCAGCTGAAACAAGGACAACAGTGTAGAGTAGTCAGAAATCTGCAGTAGGAAGTGAAAATGGAGGAGAAAGGGAAGAAAAGGCAGACACAGGAGGTGGAGCAAACTAGCTTAAACCCTGTCAATGCTGGAGATTTTTTACTGTCACAGCTACATTCATCAGATGTTGACATAGGTCTGTTAATAGATGGGTGGGGAGGGGGGTGTAACATGGGCCTGAAATGTGTTTGGAGACACAGAAAGAAAAGGAAAATCCCCAGCATAAGGGTAGCAAATGCCAGAAAACTTGTCTCCCACACTAGCTGTACTTCATAAGCACCTGGCATAGCTGCCTAATGGAAGACTTTTCAGAAGACATTGTCAGAAACAAGGAAATCTTAACTTCTATTTTCAAGTTATTCTTTTGCAATTGATTCTAACTTATCAGTACTATACTAATTACCAACTAGTCTCTTCTCAGCCACTCTCCTATCCAAATCCATATCCAGAAAACAACAGGAGAGAGTCACAGCAGATTTTACAATACAATTGCATTAATTTTTAAACAGCTGATTTGGAAGCACACGGTTTTAATTTTCTTCTTTTATATGCAGGCTACAATATTTTTGCGTTTTACATAGTTAGAGCAATCACAGATAAAGGGGACCTCAGGAGATCATCTGGCTCAATGGCCTTCTCAAAGTCAGGTGAAGCAACGAAGTTAAAGCAGGTTGCTCAGAGCCTTGTCCAGGCAAGTTTGGAAAATCCCCAGCAGCTGCAGTTCCACAGCCTCCCTAGGCACCTGTTCCAGGGCTTGACCACCACCATCGGAAGAAGTTTTCATAACATACCATAAGAATTTCTCTTATTACATCTTTAGTTACCTGCCCTCTCAAGGGCTTCAAATGAAACTGCACGTGAGCTATTTGAACAAGCTTAGAAAGGAAATGATAGGACAACTTCTGTACTATTTCAGTCTCATTGATAACTGTATTAAGATTTAACAGAGTAATTCAGTTTCATGCTTAACTAGTAGCAGACTTAAGATTTATTCAGATTTGACTCAGGTTTGCATCTAAGGGAACCTGAGGCAGCTTTAGGAAAAAAGTTTTTCTTTTGTAGGTGAAAAGCTTTCCCAGCTCTCCCAAATACATATGGAAAACTCATGCCTCTTTACCTCCTGAAGGGTAATTCCAGCATTTGAAACAAAACTTTTTCCTGCAGAAGCAGCAAGAGAAAAACACTACTGTGCAGAGCGATGACAGCTAGCATCACACTCTCTAGATTCCCAGCACTAGCACTGCATTCAGCAGAACTCCCATCTTTCTCCCCATTTCTGAAAACCTAGGAGAAACTAACAGTAAAAATTCACACAGAGGAGAAAAGAAAAACACACATTGGTAAATCCTCCTTCCACACAGAGAGGACAAGAAACAGTAAACTGCTCTGACTCACTTGAAAGACCAGGTCAACTCCATTCAAGTAACAGCCACAGCTAAACCTGTTTCCTTCAAAGATGACCCAGCTAAAGGTGCATCCCATGGACCCCACCTACATGCCAGAGAGCACAGCTTCCTTCATTTAAGGGATTATTTCATAGCCACACCTTTCAGACCATCACTACAGGCTCAGAGAGGAAAATCCATTGATCTTCTCTTCTTGGTTTTGTTGCTTCTGGAAATCACATCCCCAGACTGGTCTGAGCACTCTTGCCTATTTTCTGGCAGCGAGGTCAGACATGTATGTCATGCACAAACCGGCGTCTCCCAGGAGTACCCGGGGCTGGCACACTGACACGGGTGCCTCCTAAGAGCCATGGGATGCTGAACACATCCACTCTGTTACTAATCCACAGATATATTTTTACTCAAGGACTCATGCTCATTATTATGCAATAAGAAAGACATTTTTACTCCTTTTTCTTTTTCTCTTCTTGCTCATTTGGAGTATGGGGACAGGAACAACCTGCTCTGACCTAACCATTCCTAGGCACTGCCCTTCCAGGGCGTGAGAGGTGATTTACCATCTACCCTACAAGGAGAATAAGGTATCTAACAATTACCTGAGAGCCTGTTTAGAGGTCCCTGTGGTGACATGATATCCCATGGCTCCTGCCTCCATGCAGATCCAGTAACTGGACTTAAGATTTTTTTTTGGCATCAGCAGCAAGCTGACTAAAACCCAGAGTTATTATTTTCCATTTTGTTTGGGGTTTGTGTGGTGGGGTTTTGGTAGCAGGGGAGGGGCTACAGGGGTGGTTCCTGTGAGAAGCTGCTGGAAGCTTCCCTGGCTCCAAGTTGGAGCCACCTCTGGCCCAGGCCAAGCCCATCAGTGATGGTGGTAGTACCTCTGGGAGAATGTATTTAAGAAGGTAAAAAAACCCCCAACCCCACCTGCTGGAAAATCTGCAGCTGAGAGGGGAGTGGAATGTGAGAGAAACACCTATACAGACAGAGAGGTCAGTGAAAAGGAGGGGGAGGAGGTGATGCCCCTGCAGCCCATGGAGGTGAATGGTGGAGCAGATGCCCACCTGCAGCCCATGGAGGACCCCACGCTGGAGCAGGGGGATGCCCTCCAAGATGGCCATGACTGCATGGGAAAGCCCACACTGGAACAGTCTGTTCCTGAAGGACTGCAGCCCGTGGAAAGGACCCACGCTGGAGCAGTTTGTGAAGAACTGCAGCCTGTGGGAAGGACTCACACTGGGGAAGTCCATGGAGGACTGTCTCCTGTGGGAGGGACCCCATGCTGGAGCAGGGGAAGAGTGAGGAGTCTTCCCCCTGAGGAGGAAGGAGCGGCAGAGACCGTGTGTGATGAACCAATCGTAACCCCCATTCCCTGTCCCCCTGTGCCGCTGGGGGCGTTGGGTAGAGAATTCGGGAGTGAAGCTATACCCGGGAAGAAGGGAGAGGTGGGGGGAAGGTGTTTTAAGATTTGGTTTTACTTCCCATTATCCTTGTTTTGATTTGATTGGTAGTAAATTAAATTGGTTTTGTTTTTTCTCCCAGTTGAGTCTGGTTTTTGCCTGTGACCGTAATTGGTGAGTGATCCCTCCCTGTCCTTGTCTTGACCCGTGAGCTTTTCTTTATGTTTTCTCATCATCATCCTACCGGTGGGGACGAGTGAGCAAGTGGCCTCATGGTGCTTTGTTCCCAGCTGGGCTGAAACCATGACACGCCTGTATACTTCTGTACAATAAAATGCATGATGAAACTCTTACTCTCCTTAGTACACAGTCTGTGAAAGACTGAAAGAGTTAATGTCTCAAACATTGTGGTGGGGCAAGTTCTGCTTAAAGACAAACCCTGCACAGCAAGGAGCCAAGGTGAAAAGCCCATCAGCTCAGACATCAGCAACAGGAGGGGGAGGGTGTGCTGGAGGGTGCACAGCTCCCTCTTCTGATAAGCTGTTCTGATACAAAGATCAAACAGTGGCCACGTCTGCAGGGAAGGAGAGGTTACTCCCCAAACCACCCGCAAGCCCAAGGGCTCACAAACTGCTCATTAACATGACTTCGGGTGCCCGCCTGAAGGAGGGGCAAGGATGATAAAAGGACACAAACTGAAGCCCCAGTTGCGCAAGCCCACTGGAACTGGACCGTCGGCTGACTGGACCAACGCTGGACCGGTGAAATCTTTCTCTCTTCCTTTTTCTCTCTCTGTCTTCTTCTCTCTTTCCTTTTTCTTTTCCATAATCCTTACACCTCATCCCTTTAAGACATAAAACAATTGACCAAGTCTGAGACTAAGAGTAGATCCAGCCACCCCTAGACCCTTCTGTGAGGAGGAGTCTGGAAAGCAAGGGGGTCTGCTCCGAACCTCGTGACTCAACGGGAGGGATCTCCTTATTCCCTGAATCCATGTATATGGTTACACAGTTTACAGAAGTAGTCTTATGCCAATTCCTGTTGTGAGAAACCCTGCCACCTACTACCACACCTCCCCAGTTCAGTTTGCTTCTGTCATGAATAAAATCTTTAACTGATCGTTTGGTGTCGTTTCACCTTAATGTAGCCCAAGGGAATTTCAAATTAAACATGACTCCCTGGTCTGTCCAGTCTGGGTCATGACACAGTCATATTTAGGTTTTTTATGACCATTGCTTCATGGGAAGTATTAGTAATGTTACAACAGAAACAGGAGACATCACTTTTATACAGCTTTAAATATATTGGACTTGAAACTGCTTACAGTAGTAAAGACCCACCAGCCCAAAATGTAGACCTAAGATACTATAAAAGTAAAGAAATTATTACAGATATATTATTAGATTTTATTTTTTTAATTTCAGTTATAGTCATCAATTCAAATTCCAATTGGACATAGTTAAATTGAATGCAAAATTTGTTTAAACATAAGTTTTTAATATTTTATTATTATTCATATTTTATGAAATCCATTATTTTATTCTTAAAACGATTATTAAGAAGTTGCATTTATGTTACAATTTTACCTTTTTATGTATTAAAATTTTCTTATTTTACTTTTTACTGCCTCCTGCACTGTTAACACTGAGTTGTCACTCAAATGCATTTGCTGCAATTAGGGAAGTTTTCAGCACAGTTCTGTTTCTGCTTTTAGTTTTGATACTCCAGCTGGCAGGATAAACTCCTCATGGTGCTAGGCACTACCATGGCAATACTCCATGGAGCAGGTGTCTCCCTTATGATGATCATCTTTGGTGACATGACAGATAGCTTATATACTTGAGAAAACATTACTTATCCAGGTAGGAACTGTTGTAATTTCTAGTTGGTGTCATTGAAATATGGCTTTTACGCAAAAAAAAGGAGTTGTAGTTAGACAAAATAAAGGGTAGTATAGCAGTGCACGTCAAGCTATTGATTCCCAGTTTGCTCCCATGCTGTGGGCCAGATGTGTCACTGGCCCAGTCACTACTGTGAGAAATGACAGGGCTTTAATTTTTATTAGTTCTGTATTTCTTCCAACTAGTCTACTGTGCTGTTACAAACAGTTCACTTATTAACTGCTATGTCAGGTTTAAAGGAAACACTTTAAAATATTACAGTTTGGGTTAAGGAACTCAATAAATGGATTAATGGGAAATGGTAAAAGAAACTGAGAAAGAAAATCTGTTGTGCTATGCATTGAAATCAGAAGCAGTTCTTATGCAAAACTAAATATTTAAACCAAAATATGTAATAAAGCCCCACTTATCAAAAAAAAGTGGGTGTAATAAATACATAACCCAGCACAAATGTTATTAGATATTTCAATATTTACTAACTGCTGTGTATTTTTGGTCTATGCTGACTCTTATGCAACCTTTAAGGGAGCTACAGAGTGGATATGTCAGTGGGAATCTAGTAAGTGGGAAGTAGGTCATGCGAAAACATGGAGGACAGAGGATTGGCAAGGTCTCCTGGCAATAGGAGATCCCAACCTTTAAAGGTGGGATGGGTGAAGGGACATGCTTGGGATAGAACCCCAGCTGCGAAATGGAATCAACAGGTGGACCACCTGGCCCAAATAAGGATGGTCACTTGTGAGAAGGAAGACTGAGATAGACTAGCAGAATGGTTGCATATCAAGCAAGGCCACTCAGGGAAAGCAGATCTCTATTATGAAGGCCGATCTTGGGGTTGGCCAGTGTCTATGAAAATCTGTGAAGCAATTCTTAGAGCTTGCCTGCAATGCCAAATAAGGCTTAAGGTTAATTACCCAAATCAAGCTCCAGCCCAGCATATCAGACAAGGCAAGGCTCTTTGGAGCATGTGGCAGGTTGATTACATTGGTCCTCTGCGACCATCCCATGGAAGGAAATATATTTTGGTGGGAGTGGAGGTAGTATCAAGATTGTCTATGGCAACAGATCTTGGCACAGCTACTGGAGACCAGACAGTCCAGGTTTTGCGAGAATGGTTTGGTATTCTACCTATTCCTGAATGTATTCTAAGTGATAATGGGTCGTATTTCACAGCCACAGTGGTACAAGACTGGGCATGAGGGGAAGGCATCAAATGGGTCTTTCACACCCCATATTACCCCCAAGCTAATGGTATAGTTGGGCGAACCAATGGCTTGATCAAAAAACATGCTGTTGTCTCATGCCATAACTGGGACACACCTTTACCACAGGCAGTTTTTACTGTTAATAACTGATGGGGAAATTATGGAAGTCCAAAAATTCAAGCATTTTGTCCTATGGGACCATTAAGGGGCAATGACTCTATACCAGATGATCAGAGACGCCACTTCCCACTGGAGACATATGTGGGCCAACCTGCCATGGTGAAACTGCCCTCCACTGGTATTGTTCCTATGACCTTAGCAAAACTCAAAGGCTTGTATGCCTGGGAAGCCTTAGAAGGGAACGAAAAGACTCACCACATCAGTGCCCAGTGGATAATCCTGGACTTCTAATGCTGTGACCTGGTTTAAGACCAAGGCCTAGTTTGTGTTTTCTTACAGGACAATGAAGAAACAAGCCCTTCCAGTGCTTCTACTGGCAGTGATGATGGTGTCAGGCATGGATGGTGAAGATCTGGATGATAATGTCGTGGTGAAAATGATGGACATCAATATATCACGAGCCCTTGAGCTCACATGGGAGCAATGTAACAGTTATAGTTGGAGGTTCAGATTGGATGGGGGGAGGAGGTTATGCTCATGTTGTTTATAGTTGGTCATCAGGTGCAGTAAATGCTAGTTCAGTATGAGACACCAAATGGCACTATATCCTCCAACTAACCCATGGGATCACAGGGTGGAGTTGGAATGGTACTACACTATGCCCTGAAATTCCGTGGGGGGGACTGTGTACGGTACCCAAGGGAACACCAACAGAGCATTCTAGAACTGAGTTTACAACTATCAACCTCAGCCAACACTACACGTGACAGTTTGGGGACTCTTGAACAAACAGTTATAACATACTGGTAAAATGACCATCCAAAATTGAGCTGTATTGGATTCAATGTTACTGAAAGAGAAGAGTGTATGTGAAGTTTTTGAACCTGTTGATGGACAACTGCTATGTTCACTCAAAATGTGTCAATGTAGCTTCAAGACCAAATCAACAAAAGAAAGTGGCAAGAGACTCAGAGGCAATTGCTTCTGCACCAGGGACTAAGTGACTGGGAAAGGTTTTGATATATTCCAATTTTCTTTGACAGGGTGGATGACCAGCCTTCTCTAATCTTTAATAATGCTTGTAGTTATGATTGCTGTAATCTGTATTGCAATAAGTTCTATCAAACGCTTGGTAGTGAAGTCTGTATTAACGGTTAAGTATATGCCTTTAAAATCTGTTCGTGCGCTGGATATTTCTGTGTCAGATATTCCACTTTAATTCTAGACCAGAATGGAATGATGACCCACAATGAGCATCAAATTCAACAGACTGCACTCCCTTTTAACTTTGGAGGCAAGAGGTGACTGTACCACCACTCCAAGGAAACCAGTTGAATCGTGACTGTGGTCATGGGGTGGATTGTGTGGCAGTACACTCCCCCCAGCAGGAAACAAAACTTCTCCAGGCAGGGAGAAGAGAAAAAACCCCAAACCCTATAGGCTGCAGGTTGAAATTTGATCTGACCAATGGAAATGTGCCAGATACACTGAGGTGACCCTCTTGGCCAATATGGATTAAATGACCACAGATCAGATTCGACAAGGGTATAAACGGGTTCCCGCCGGAGGACACGTGGGAATCAGTCCTCCTGGGAGCAGCGGGTCTGCAGCAGGGGACTCCCCCTTGGGTCGGGGCACCGCCTGAGGTAAATCCTGAAAGGAGAGACCCCTCAGCTTTTAGGTGAGTGATATGCGCATTTTGGAGCCATCATTTTAAATCTTAAGAATTTTTAAGTCAGCTGTATAGTATTAATTCTCTTTACATCATTGAGCCTGTGGTTTACAAAATGTTACCAGCGTTCTAACTTTTTACTGAAGAGTAAATCTGAGCTTTAACACCTGTTGGATTTGATTGTGCGTGCCTCTGTAACAATTTTAGAAGGATATTAAAAGTGTCCCAAAGACTATAATTATAGGTCCGCTTATTTGAACAACAACAAAAAAAGACTTTCAGACTGATATAAGGATGAGATTATCAGAAAAAGCTGCTTTTCTGCTGCTAAGTTTGAGCATATAAGAGATGTACCTGAGAGTCCCTTTTGTCCAAACATCATCAACTTTGTCCTTTTCTTCTAAATCAGTGGTAGCCTTGCTCATGTTACGTGAATTGGAATTTCCTAAACTTCTCCAAAGACCTCCATGTTATTTCCCACTTCTCCAACACCACTTTGCTCCTTGACAGAGAAGTAAATAAGGTACAGAGGGAAAAGAGCTGAACACTATATTCATGTAGTTGCATGGTTCAGCCCAATGATCTTCATTAAAGAGCAGTATGCTTATTTAAATCACCTAACTTACCTGTCAAACATTGATTTCAAAAGGAGTTAACCACTCCCTCTGAATATTTGGACAAGAATGACTGTTACTGGTGCACAGAGGTATAATGATATACCTCAAAGCATCCCCAAAAGGGTCAAACTATTAAGTGTTGTCACCTCTGCTTCATCATTTGATTTCTACTGTGCAGTATTTGCACTGGAAAATTAGTCTAGGTTTAAATCAAGTGTAAATATAAAGTGCAGTATCTAAATCTGAAAACTTGTTATGATCACTTCTTACTGCAGAGCCAAACCAGAACAAGGCATATTTATTCTGAAATTAAAGTGCCAAATGCACATTCCAGAATTGCTCATTCCTGATTAGCTTTACATGTAGATGAATCCTTATACAATTTAATTACACCTTTAACCTCTGGCAACAAGAATTCATTAAATAAAAATGTGTCCCCTAGACAATTGGAAGGAAGTGCCTAATACCATATTCATTAATTTTCTGAACTTTACTTATTTATGAACTTACATTTGTAAAGTACTCCAGAGCACTATTAAATAAGGTGGGTTTTATAGCTCCTGTGTATTGTTTTATAAATATTCATAAAACCAGCACACATTCCAGAGAAAATATTGTATTTGAAATGTGGAATTCAGGCTAGTGGTTGTAAAGTACCTGAATTTAACTAGTTTTTTAACTGTTTATTATCTTACAGGTAGAATGTTCACTTCTGGCTTCAGAAAATGCTTTGTAATGTGTTGCTTAGCCCCAGTTCCCTTAAACATGGTCAGGGGCTAGGTAAGGTGCTAGGTAGCTGACTGCTTTCAAGCTCCATTCAGCATTGTTGGGATAGGAGCTTACAGAAGGAAATTATTATCATGTGATTAAATAAAAATAAACTAGCTTTTCTCTAATTTGCTCTCTAGCAAATTTTTCTTTATTGAACCATATGTTAGTGAATTTTTCTATATAGATTTTTTTCTTATGCTCTCATGGGAAAGTTGGAGGAAGAAATTAGGAAAGTTTTCATTCACTTCATGGCTATTCTTTTCTTGTAATAGAGATCTCAAGCAATTGTCTAGTAAATATTATTCTAATATTTAGCTCAAGATTAATCTCATGATAAATATCTCATGGAAAGGAAGGAATTCAGTTTTTGTTATGTCATCATTGTATGAGTCAGGGGCACCTTGCATTTTCTCACTCTAATCCCAGCCTGTGCCAGATGACTCCTGCAAACCTACAACCTTTATGCCAGAAGCTCACTCAGGGGGACAGTTATTCCTCACTTTCTTGTGTGTCAGGATGCCTTGTTGTCCTCCCATGCCAGTTCTCATGCCTTTTCCTCAATGCATGCTCCTACTCTTGCTCTTCCTCCTTGCCTACATCATTCTACTCCTTGTCCTCCCCTTGTATTCTTCTCCAGCTCTCATTTTGCCACCAGCCCTGCCTTCCTGGCAAGCTGGCTTCTCTTCTTCCTGCCACAACTTTCCTGTTCATCTTGTCCTGGTTTCAGCTGGAATAGAGTTAATTTTCTTTCTAATAGCTGGTATAGTGTTATGTTTTGGATTCAGTATGAGAAGAATGTTGATAACACACTGATGTTTTCAGTTGTTGCTAAGTAGTGTTTAGTCTAAGTCAAGGATTTTTCAGCTTCTCATGCCCAGCTGGCAAGAAGGCTGGAGGGGCACAAGAAGTTGGGAGGGGACACAGCCAGGGCAGCTGACCCAAACTGGCCAAAGGGGTATTCCATACCATGGGATGTCATGCCCAGCATATAAACTGGGGGGAATGGGGCTAGGAGGAATCACTGCTTGGGAACTGACAGGGCATCGGTTGGCGAGTGGTGAGCAATTGCACTGTGCATCACTTGTTTTGTATATTCCAATTCTTGTATTATTATTGTCATTTTATTATTGTTGTTATTATTATCATTATTATTTTCTTCCTTTCTGTTCTATTAAACTGTTCTTATCTCAACCCACAAGTTTTCCTTTTTCCTTCTGATTCTCTCCCCCACCCCACTGGGTGGGGGGGAAGTGAGTGGCTGCGTGGTGCTTAGTTGCTGGCTGGGGTTAAACCACGACAATCCTTTTTCCTTTTCCCCTTTGCTTTCCTGCCTCTCTCAGTAGGTAACCACCGCAAGAGAGTAAGGCACAGTCCAATGCACAAATGGCTGCCACCCACCTGGTTCTGAGGGAAGTCCTGGGAGCAGGACCTCTCACGGCTGAAGGAGCTCTGTGCCAGCTCTGCAAGAGCTTCTATGGAGATTCCCCATTTCCTGCTCTTTGGCTTTCTTATTTTCGGCAAAGCCACAAACGTTTTGGCTGATGCCTAACAAATGCCCTAAAATGTTGGAACTGATCACATGCAAAGCCCCAAAATTACTTTGTTTAATCCATAATTAAATGACAACATATCAGTCAGCAAAGTCAACTAATTTCATACATCTCTAAACCACATATTTTCTATTAGTTTATGAACTTTTTAAAGGACAGTACCTAGGAGACCCTAGTAGCTGTATGAAAACTGTAGGTACTGTTTTCACATAACTCCATCAGCTAGTGAAGCTTGGATACAGTTTTATGAAAGTGAAACAAAGCTTCTTGTAACTCAGAGAAACTACTCCCTTTCTTCCTCCTCCATGCATCCCTTCAATGTCAAAAGCTCATGATAACTTCTTAGGCAAGCCATTTATTCTCTCCATGTTCTTACTGCACAGGATCACACATTTAAAATTTGTTGATAATAAGTGAAATTCTGAAAAATGTTCCTTAAAGACAAACACCTTGTACTCTACCAGAAATAAACCAAAATGAGACAGTTATGAAATCATGTATGATGGAGTTTCCATTAAATTTCCAAGTTTTCCATTTTCATTTAGTCTTTCATTTAGCCACTACAAACACAGAGTAATATCCACCTAATGGTCACCCACATAATAATAATGATTGCCATTAGGAAGGTGAATCAAGTACTCTTTGGTACCTTTTTCTTCTAGAAGAACAAAGAACAGACAGTGAAGTCGAGAGACACCAAATTTAAAACTGATAAGAGAAATGCTTTTTATATAATGCCCAACAAATCTGCAGAGCTCATAACAAAAAAATATAAATTAGGCCAAGAACTTACATATTTTTAACATTTCTAATTGGATAAAATTGTAATAGGGACTGACATGCAACAGTTGGTCCGATTAAACTATCTCACTGAGAAGCTATTTTATGTTAGTCTAATAATATTTATTCACAGTCTTCTAAGGTGTTAAGCACCAGTTAGTTTCAGAGACAGGCTGTGAGGACACATCACAGGTGCCACTGTCTGAGCAATTTCCAGGTTTATGGTTGGAGGGGGGGTTGTTCCTTTTTCTCTCTCTGTCTACCTATACCATATCTCTTCTTTTGTCATGCTTTGCCCTTTCCAGGTTTTCCTTCTGATCACACTTCTTTTAAGGCCTAGCTCCTCTTTCTTCATGCCCCCTTTCTGAAATTAAAAGAAAACCCTAGTCTTTTTGTTCAACCTCAGAGAAGGGTATTTGTTTTGTCAGCAAGCCAGGATGGTCTGCTCCTTGAAGGGAGTATGAAATCACAGATGGCAAATTCTACTCTTGTTGTACAAACCCCACTATGTACGATAATAATTAGGAATTATTCATACAAAAATTATCTGGCTCAATTCTGGAACTGGAATCTAAACATAAACATTCAGTTTATTTGTCATGCAAAAAAGCTGGCAAAAGCAGAGCTATGTGTTTCTTAACAAATGTCATTGAACAAATAATTCACAATGTCATATACTTTTATTTTCTAATTAATTGTTACTAATGATATTATAAAATAACCACAATTAATAGGGATTTTGAACCAAAATTAAATCAATTCCATTGTGTTTTGGCATAAACTGAATGTTAGAACAAATGTATAAATTCTGGTTTTTCCCTAGTTTTGCTGCTTTTTGTAGCTTTTTTATTATGCTGGCAATGATTAAGAACAACATTCAGCTGCTCATTTAATTTTAAGTTATTAATGTACCAATATTTTTCAGTTTAAATATGAAATATTTTGTTTAATTGCAATAATGAATAAAACATCTTTGGCATTCATTTGTAACAAAAGTACTTAGAATAGCTTTCGTTATTGCTTTTTTTTTTTTTGAATGTGTGGAGCCTTATTTTGTCGTAATTGCATGAACAGTACCTAGACACTAATTTATTTCTTTTTCCTTAGGAATGTACATATTTTTTAAAAAACTAACATTTCTCAAAGATGACTAAACAAAACAGTTAAATTATGATACCATACAAACAATTAAAATTCAATATCTATATCTTTACTTTGTTAAATGAAAGTGGATATCTTGAAGCTTAACTTACTTTTGCTTTTATATCACTTAAGCTTTTTTAAAATCCCTGTCTTAATTTTCATTGATTGTGGGAAGTATTTCTAAGAGTCAATATGTCATTCTAAGCTTGTTTTTTTAATCTATGTCTTCATGGATTTTAAGACAATACTTTTAGAAATTTTTTTCACTTTGTGGAAGTTGTATAATAAGTTAGCAAAAGATAACAACTGAAATTTGATTCTGAAAGAAATTAAAAATACTCATTATAGTGAAGAAAGAGGAATAGCAGCTAGTCCTGTTTTGAGTAGAATTAATTCCATTTCCAATCCTTTTGTTTCCTTTCAGATATGCATATTATTATCCTGATATAAGAGCTGGTGTTCTTTTTGCTGCACTACATTCAAGTTTCATTTTGGCTGCTGGCTGCTGGCTGCTGGCTGGCAAATAAAAAAGAATCAGACAAGAATTTTTTCATGCTGTAATGACACAGGAGATTAGATGGTTTGATGTAATGATGTAGGTGAATTTAACAGTAGATTTCTAGAGTAAGTATTAAATATCAGTTAATTGGCAACTGAGTACTAATTCTAATTATTGAAAATCAGTTGTAATACTTCCCTCATACCAATGTTATTTTATCTTATTAAACTCCTCTGTAAGCTATGCTATTATTTATATGGATCCTGAGATGTGTATTTAAATGGAACCTGAGGAAGAGAGGCGTTGGAGAATGCTGCTCTATGCCTTCTGTGGCTGCAAACTTGTAGCTGTGTTGAATTGCAGGTGTTAGAAACATGATGAAGCACTGACAAACTGTACTGCATCCAAAGAGTTTATTTCTGTCTTTTCCACACATTCTTATTTGTTTGGATATAATTTGGTTTTTTCAGTGACATCTCCAAGATTAATGAAGAAATAGGGGGGAAATGGCAATGTTCTTTCAGGCAGTGGCTACTTTTTCACTGGATTTATAGCTGGTTTTACAAAAAGCTGGAAAATAACACTTGTGATCCTGGCACTCAGTCCTGTTCTAGGGTTGTCATCAGCTCTCTGGGCAAAGGTAGGCAAAAAGTGTGAGTTTTCAATACATTGGTAAACTATATCTTCTATAATCCCATTTGGTATCTGTAAGATTTAAAAATGCAATCTGGCTCCTAGTGAATTTAGACCTTGCCCACATGCAGAAAGGTGTGAATAGGTGCATGACGACACTGGTACAGCTGGAGAAGTGCAGTGCCTCCACCACGGACTCAGCTATACTGCTGCAAAGTTTATGTAAGTATAAACATGAAAGGGTAAATAAGCAGTACTTTCGCCTTCTTCATTGGACCCCGTGACAACTACAGCAAAATAACCAAGTACTGTCAGTAAAAACAAAGAAATACAGAAATGAAGTCAAATGGCACAGCTGCAGTCATCGCAGGTGACTGACAGTAAGTTCTGGCATGAACCTGGAGCGAATCAGGTTTCCTATGACAAGACCCGTCTGTGGGCTCCGACCCCAAGGCGAGGAGGGCTTTACCCCCAGGGGCAGCACAAGGGCGCGGGCAGGGACAGCCGGGCAGCCGGCACACCGTTAACTCTGCTCCAGACCATGCCTTTGCCATTTGCTCAGCTTCCAATCACTTACTGAAAACAGCACGCCAGAAGTGGATGCAGACCACCTGGAGAGAGAAAGAGACTTCATCTATAGAAATATAATTGCTTTTGGCTAGGACTTTCAAAGGGGCATCAGGATGTCGAGTACCAACTGGCTACGGAGTTTCAGTGACACTGGCCAGCCTTGCCCTTTCAGCTAAGATGAAAATCCCAACCCTATTTAACATGTGCAGTCCCTAATACTCCATAGCACATGAGTACTCTGCTATGGCTTCATCTGCAGCCTACTATGTGTTTGGAGCATGAATGTTCCCATGGCTGTCAGGCAACTAATTGTCCTGACACAAACCAGAACGGCCTGACCGTGCTGGTGCAAGTATTTCTAGGTGTAAGGGATCTTAGTCAGCTCCTCTGGCCATCCAAAATGATGAAAGTATAGAACTGAAAATCCAACCTCATTTTTTGGCAGCAGATAACATGCATTTTTCTAGTCAATATATTTTATGCAATGCAAACATTGTCATGATGCCCTTCATTAAATTTCTGCCTTGGAAGTCAAATGTGGATTCTTTTTAAATCTTTATAATAAAATAAAGCAGATAGGAAATTTGGTACAATAAATTAAGAATTCTTAGACATCAGAACAACACTTGAGCTCGTTCTGGTTTTGTTCGAGTGGGGGAGTTAAAATATTTTTCTTCTGCACAGATAATTTCCACATTCACTAACAAAGAGCTAGATGCATATGCAAGAGCAGGAGCTGTTGCAGAGGAATTTCTGGCAGCAATTCGAACCGTGGTAGCATGTGGAGGACAAAGAAAAGAAATTGAAAGGTGAGAATAAAGTTTCCATATGTTCATTGTTTTTATAATAGTGACTAAAGAGATTTTGAATTTTTTTATATCTTTGCTGCTGACTTTTTTCTTGTCTCTACTTTTTTATTAGCTTCAAAAAGCATCATAAAACATGCAGAGATGCAGTTCCTTTCCCAAAGAGAATATGGTCTTACAGGCCTCATAAACCCAGTGAGAGTTGTAAGCAAAAAAGACAGGCACGTGGCAAAAAAAAGACAAGTATAACACTAAGGTCACAAACCAAGGTTATGCATATGTATATATTTCTATTATACTATGGAACATCATTCTTGCCATCTTTTTGATCTTTTATCTAAAGATAACCAGCATGACCACAAATACTGCCAGGAGTTTTTCAAACTCGAGGTTCAATAACAATTGTTATCCACAGAAAACACACACCATCCCCTGACCTGCTTCTCCCTTTATGCTCCAGCCGCCACTGCTGCTGGCTCAGGCAGCTTAAAGAAGTCCTTTGGGCACCTGGCCCTCACTTCCCAGTTCACCCCAGCATCTTTCTTCAGTTACCCAGTGCTGTTCATCACCTCTTTTTCCTATTCATCCTTAGAGCACTGTTTGCCAGCCACTTCCCGCCATGGATGCACTGAATGTGATGTAGGTCTTTCCTCGTGACCCCGAAGTGGGAAGGACCTCCTGTGTTACCAGGAACAGTTAGTAAGCAAATGTGTCATCTAATTCCCTTGTTAATAAGCATAAAAACTCCATTCTAAAACCAGGTAGGCTTTTTAACTCTACTGCTGGTGGAAGGCTATTCTACTGCTTGACTGTCTGAAGACGGGACATCTATTTCCAACAAAGTGTATGCATAGTTCCTATACATTAATTTGTTACTGTATCAGCACTGAACATTTGCTTTAGTAGTTCCCTCCCATGGGTTTACTTTCCTGTGTTGTTTATATAAATATATCATAGACTCTCTCAGGTGGCATTTTGCTAGGACAACCAAATTAAGTTCTTATAGTTTTCTCATACAGTATAGGTTTGCCATTTCACTGGTCATCTTTTATTTTACATAATTATGGTTCATCTCCTTCTCTTATTACTACCCTCCAACATCAAGTCTCTAATTCTGTAAGACATTCTGGTATTCTTTCTCCTGGTCCTCTCACTGGTCCTCTGTACTGATTCTCTTGGGTTTGTACCATCAGGAAATATCATTATCCTGAGTATTGTTTGCATGCCCAAGTCACTAAAATAAGTAAAAACAATAAATCCCAAGACTGACTGAAGAATTCATGTTGTCAACTCCCTTGTGTATTGTAGCTCCCTGCTGAAAACCACAGTCTTGCTTCAAACTGTACTGTTCTTTTATTACTTCACAACTACTGTTCATTTAATAATTTATCCTATGGCTTTAGGATAAATTGGCATTAGATGGCATTAATGAAGTCCCAAAGGACTAGTTTTACTGTCTCACCTCTCTAGAAAAGACACTATTAAAGAAAAGTAATTGGGTTAATCCTTTGCTTTCATAACCCATAACACATTTCATTTCTTGTAATTTCGTATGATTTTATTTTATTTCCATTTATTTCTGATTTTGTTATTTTCTTCAGGATTTGTTTGCAAGCTTTGTGTGCTGTTTTTGTCAGGCTACAAGATTGTAATTTCTCAGGTTACTGTTTCTTTTGTAATACTTCGGTCCTGTGGCTCTATCCACAATTCAAGGCACTGCTTACGATTCTTCATAGCATCAGTAATATTCACTCACAGTTGGAAGATTCCACCTAAAATCACAAGATGAGAGCTGTTTAACAGCTTGCCATAGCCTTTTTCCACTCCTCCAGGACTTGTTCCAAACAAAATTGATCAGCTCAGTCTGTTACAACATGAAAGGCAGTCAATACATTTTCATCTACTCTTAGCAAGATCTTTCTCAGAACTGGATTACTGTTTACAAAAGTATTTTATATAAGTTTGATTTATTTTATGGGAAATTTATGAATATACACAATGTAAGAAAGAGTAATTTCCTGTATGTTCTGGTTTGTTTGGGTTTTTTTTCAGAAACAAAAAAAAAATTAGAAGATGCCAAACACATTGGTATCAAAAAGGCTACGTCAGCCAATATTTCTATGGGTATTGCTTTCTTTTTGATATATGCATCATATGCCTTGGCCTTCTGGTATGGAGCCACCTTGATACTCTCCAATGATTATACAATTGGAAAAGTCTTTACAGTATGAATTCACCAGTAGCTGAACAATGTTTATGAGAAATACTGAACTGATCTTGTATAATCTTTTTGGAATATGTGACTTCAAATTTTAAGTGAGGCTGAAGTTAGCTTTTCAAACTACATTTTTCACTTTTTCACCCTTGCTAATAAAAACAACCGGTACAGTTGTTCTGCATACCACTGATACTTCTGTAAGTTGGGTAGCAACATAAAAATCACCTAATTCGAAGTCCCTTGTGAAAAAGCCAGCTTGGATCAATAATAATTAGCTGTTAATTTTTTATTCAGTCACACCAGATCTTTGCTGAAGTACTGAGGTATAAATTCTAAGTATCATGATTCATGCCAGGTGGTTGCATTCAGGAGAGCAAGACCAGGCGTCAGGCAGCATTCCCTTTGTAACGTGTTAGCTCCTGTCTTAGGCACAGTTCATTTACCTACAGTCTTTATCTGTGCTGGTATCAGGTTGGACCTTTTGTTGGAGGGCTTGGGGTATGACAGTGTGGTTGAAGGATTGATCCCAGCCACAGCCTGCCTGCTAAGGAGTTTGTATCGGTGATAGTCAGCAGCTTTTGGAGCCATTCTCTCCATTGTGCTCAGGCACCAGGGTCACTAGCTAGACCCAAGAGTCTTTGAGGAGCAGCTCATTTAATTGTTCCCACTTGTGACCAGGTGGGTAGGTCCATTTTGTTGCCAGCAGGAGCAGGGAGGTGAATGTTCCCCGGTACTCGGCACTGGTGAGGCAGTAAACCAGCTGGGAAGGAGCTTTGTTCTCACGTCCTCAGTGATAGCAGCTGGTGGAGCAGGGAAAGCAGGAGCACCTGCAGCCAGGCTTCTGCCTCATCTGGCAAGCAGCACAACTGCAAGGTGGGGGTTATTTCTGGTCCTTGCAGAAGGCCATACTCACTGTCACCTCCTCTGGGCCACTAACAATTTAGACTGTAATGTAAGCTTGGTATATGCTTAGATACCTAGATATAATTAGAATAAAACACAAATAAGCGTTTATTCTCAACATCAGAAATGGGTGGCAGAGTTGCATGTGTTCATAAAAAACACCCAAACATTAAAAAGTCAGATCCAAGGCTGAAAAAAATAGATTAGAAATTAGAGTCTGCTTTTGGTGTGACAAATGATTTCAGTTTCACGCAAAGAAGTTTCCGGTTTCCTCAAACATTTGGTTCTGTTCTTGCCAGTACTACAGTGGAGTAGATTACTGTGCCTTTACCTTTTGGGTCGAAGTACCCTTGGTTTTATGTTATATGAAGAAAGAAAGCAATTTTTTTCTATGTTTAACCACAAAAGTAAGTGGTGGCTAGTTTTTTTTCAGGTGGAACTAGAAACATCCTTCTGTTCTCGATTGTCACTAAAGTAGAATCCCAGCCATCAGCACCTCACAATATCTTTCTTATCGTCCAGTTGTGGAAGGAGGAAATTTGATTCCCTTTTTTCCTACTGATGTTTACCTTTTGATAAATGATTGCCACCTGTTTAATTGCTGCTTTGATTCTAGACTTCATCTTATTGCACAGCATGCATGAAACTACTTGAAGCAATGAGAGTTAATATTCTCAGATAGATGAAACTACATAATTAGAGTTATGAATTCCTAGCTATGTATTATGTGGTGGGTTTTATTTTCTCTTTAGGTCTTTTGCCATGTCTGTCATCCAAAAGTGTAGAACATCTGACTTCTTTTCTGAACTAAAAGTAGCAATTGTGTGTACAATATCATAACATTTAAAAATTCTACTAACACAAATTTGGATACGGGACAAGCATCTAAATACTGGAATGTGAGCCAATAACTGAGGAAGATGCAAATTCCTACCAGCAGTTGTTTTATCCAGTAGTTCAGAAAACCAGGTTAAAGAAGAAAAAGAAATTATTGCAAAGCTTCCTTGAATAAATATACTTCAATCTTCATTCTTAAAAAAAGCCCAATCCAACAACTGAGAGACAATTCTAGATCTTCTGTAACTATGCCCAAGTTATTGATAATATTTCTTTTCAGCTATCAATAATTTAAAGGACTGCCTTTATAGTGACTACATCTGTAGTGATTTGGCAATGTAACTTCTACTTTCAAGTCCTACATCAAAAAATATTAAAATATTTGTATAGTTTAGAACTTTATATGACTTTTCTAAATACTATGTATAAAATATAACTAAACTTAGGGTTGTGTTTCCAATTTTTGCAGATAATGGTTTTGAGACAAAGCTGAAGTATCTGCTGATATTTTTACCTCTGAGGTCACATCTACCTTGTAGTGCAGAGATGTGAGCGCAGCTGTTGTAATTATTCCCATGCTAACTCAAGTAACTAGCTGAGATACCAGTAACAGAAGCACCATGCCTGACAAGGAGTGGTTTGAGCTATAATATTTACTTACCAGACTTATGGTACATACTGGCTAGCTGAGTCTGTAAACTGGTACCCACTGGATGGCTGGCAGGGGCTGAACCTTGCTACTATAGAGTCATAGTGACTACAATGCTATTTTAAAACTAATCTTGGGTTGTCTACACAAGCTATATTTCTGCCTTTGGATATTAGTGCGCTATTCCTGGTTCAAGACTGTTCTTGATAGGAATGAAAACAAGTGCATTGAAACCTAGTCCTCTGTCTGCGTTAATATGGCACAGCTGCTGTCTCCTACACTATACTAAAGGAAGGAGTGTAATCATGAACACAAGTTACTGTTAGTATGCAATGGCTGGGTGTGAATGCGCAGGTTACTCCTCCCTTTCACTGATGTTTTAAATTATTTCCTCTATTCTTAATTTACGCCAGTGAAGACTTAAGGCCCTGAGCATTTGCCTTGGTTACTCACCCCTGACAGCAGATCTTCCAGTGACCTGGACTGGCAGCTTCATGCATCCATGAGTAGTTGCAGCTACTTTGCAATGAGGCCTGCTATGCCTCATTATCTGGTAACATTAACTTCTAAGATGTCACAGCCCTGTATCATGCTAAAATGCCATTAGGAATCTAGACAATGTTTTTTCCCTTTTCTTGACATGTTATTCTGCACAGGAACCTCAAATTGACAGTTCATCCAATGCTGCCTATAAACTGAAGCATGTTAAGGGGACTTCGGAATTCCAAAATGTTTACTTCAATTACCCTGCTGGGCCAGATACTAAGGTATTACACATGGAGGTGATAGAGATTCCATTTACATAACTTGATCACCTTAGAGAGAAACAATTGCTATAATTGGGGGAAGAAAAAAAAAAGGTCCTAGAAATAATAGAAACCTTTGCTTTTATCTAGAACTGATAACACATTTTAGCCAGAACTGGTTGCTTAACTAAATTAAAAGCCAACCTTTTAAAATAAAATGTAACTACATGAAATTTCCACTAAAAACTAAAAGGTTGGAGATCCTTATAAGTCACAAATATAAAGAAAAACACTAATTGTAATAATACTTGTTTTAACCCAGTTAAAATGTTATAACAGTATACTGCTCTGCCAAATTGTCCACACTGTACATCTGGTAAAAGTATTTCTCTGAGAAACTGGCAGCAGATCCAACACGTACTTTATTACATTTACAATGCAAAACCTGCCCCTTTGAAGGAAATTATTGTTTTGTTTGAGAGCTCTCACTAAGGTAAGCCTTGATGCAATTAACTGGGGAAGAGGTCTGAATGATTTCTGAAAATACATTTATTAAGAATGTCTTGGAAAAGCATCTTTTCCAATGTGAAGGAAGTCCAGTTTCACTAATCTATAAAAGGGGATCTGTTTCCATTTTGTTCAGGTAGAACATGAAGACAGAGAAGAAGGAGGCTTTCTTAGTCAACTTTTAAATAAATAAAAAAAAGAAAATATTCCAGCTCACCAGTTTCTAAAGAGATCAATTTAAACATTTGGCATTTATATTAGCTAGCTTCCATGTAAATGTCTAACAATGTAATAAGCATATTTCCATGTAAAGACTTGCGGAACAAAGACTTTCGATTGAGTTCTAAGGTAGCTTGAGGGTTTAAAATAGATGGTGTCAGTTCATATTTGCTCATTTTGACATCACCTGAATCTCACAATTTAAAATATTCTTGATTAAAATGGCAAAATTCAGAGGTTTTAGTATTACTGAAATGAAAAAGTGTTTGTTTTACACTATTGTTCTGAAATAAGAATAGTCCTGGCAAATGTTTAATGGAATATCAGCTCTCCCACTTCTTTTAAGCTAGGAACTTCCTGATGATGGCTTCCTTCCAGGTTACTTGTAATGAAATAATATGATGTTTTATATAAATATGCAAAAATAAAACTATAAATTGTTCCTTCTTGGTAACTGAAGAAGAAATATCCAAGAAAATGTTCCCTTTCATCTTATTACATAGAGATTTACAAATATGTCTCTGCTTGAAGTTTTAGAGAAACCTACAGAGAAAAGCCCCCATAGGTCAACAGCAGTGTAAGAGGGAAAGAAAAGTTCTTTTCCCATACAACTGCAGTGATTGCTTTGTGGCATCCTCGCCACCTACCTGAAACTCAGCGGTCAAGGGAGGAGTAAGTAGGTTTGCATGGAAAGCAGACCTTCACTTTTGCAGTAGGTGTGAAATGCCACATTTTGAAGGGATGAGCAGAAGGAAGAATCTCTTCATAGTGCAGTAAAACTCCAGAAACTCCACATCAGCCTTTCCACAATTTCACATGTAGTTCTTCCCCTTACTAGATAAAGCTCTCTTGAAAAATCTTATTGTAGTCTAAAGAGTTTCTTCAAATTTACACTGACATTTTTACATACAGTTATGTTTTTGGTTACCCTTCTTATATGCACAGATACTGAAGGGCTTGAACCTCAAGGTTAGCTGTGGCCAGACAGTGGCACTGGCTGGTGGCAGTGGCTGTGGGAAAAGTACAACCGTTCAGCTCATCCAGAGATTTTATGATCCTGTATTGGGTCT
This sequence comes from Buteo buteo, assembly GCF_964188355.1. Lineage (NCBI taxonomy): Eukaryota > Metazoa > Chordata > Aves > Accipitriformes > Accipitridae > Buteo > Buteo buteo. The sequence continues at coordinate 24,269,870 of NC_134172.1, read as the reverse complement.
GGCTGAGATGGAGTTAATACTCCCCACAGCAGCCCTCATAGCACTGTGCCCTGCATCAGTAGCTAGAAAGGTGTTGATAGCACACCAGTGTTTTGGCTACTGCTGAGCAGTGCTGGCACAGCATCAAGGCTGTCTCCCCAACATTTTTGCCCTCCCCTCAATGGCAGGCTGGGGCAGGGCAAGATCTTGGGAGGGGACACAATCAGGACAGCTGACCTGAACTAACCAAACAGATATTCCATACCATATGACGTCAGCTCAGATATAAAAGCTAAGTAAAGGGAGACAGAGGGGGGGCATTTTGTCTTCCGGAGCAACCACTACGCGTACTGAAGCCCTGCTTCCCGAGAAGTGGCTAGACATCGCCTGCTGATGGGAAGTAGAGAATAACATCATCTGTTTTTTTTCTTTGCTTTCGCACGCGCGACCTTTGCTATCACTGTATTAAACTGTCCTTATCTTGACCCACGAGCCTTCTGTTATATTTTCTTCCCCCCCAGCTGAGGAGGGGGAGTGATAGAGCGGCTTTGGTGGGCACCTGGCATCCAACCAGGGTCAACCCACCACAGATCCCAAGGAAGGCACGGTAAGATACCTCAAGTAAGGTGACTGCTCTGTGTGCCACAGTTGTTGGAAGTCTGGTTCTGGCCTCATGGCCCTTGTTCCAATGACCCGATAAAGTCTCCCCTAAAGAGGCAAGTGCCAGCCTGGGGAGAGGTTTCTTGACCAAAACGCTTAGTAAACAGTTGTTGTCTGCTTCCTTTCATTTAGGTTACCATTGACGGGCAGGATATTAAGACCTTAAATGTAAGATATCTGCGGGAGATTATTGGTGTGGTGAATCAGGAGCCCGTGCTATTTGCCACTAGCATTGCAGAAAACATTCGTTATGGCCATGAGGACGTCACCATGGAAGAGATTGAAAAAGCTACCAAGGAAGCAAATGCTTATGACTTCATCATGAAGCTACCCAATGTAAGCAAACCAGCTGTCCTGCTGAAATAACTTCTCCTAAACCTTCTTGTGCCAAAGAGTTCCTTAGAAGGGATTCTTGTAAGCAGAGGAAGCTATCCCTGGAGCTGTGAATAAGCACAGCTATGCAGACCTTCCTCATAACTTTTGAGAATAATGTTAATTCTAAATCTTTAGGTCATGAATTGGTGAGCATTTGGAGAACTATTAGAATTCCAGGGACAAAAACAATTAGGCAGGTATATCCAAGTGGCTGTTTATCCTGTAGAGTTTTAGAGGAAGGAGAAGATGCTGCTGGGGCTACTGATACCGACGTGCCTTTTCTTTACACTGCCTTTCTTTGGTGAAAGGACTGTGCCACTGAGTGTTTTGGAAATGTGTGTGGTTGTCTTGTAGAAGTTTGAAACCGTGGTTGGAGAAAGAGGGGCACAGCTGAGCGGAGGTCAGAAACAAAGAATAGCAATCGCCCGAGCACTGGTTCGCAATCCTAAAATTCTTCTGCTTGATGAGGCAACGTCAGCTTTGGATACTGAAAGTGAATCAGTTGTGCAGGCAGCACTGGACAAGGTCAGTATTGCTCATTTTTTTAAAGAGCTGCAAGAAAGAGACACCCCTAAAAGGTCTAAGGTAAGCTTGAATTTGGTAAATACTGTCTGTTCATGCTGTAGAGGGCTTGCATGGCCAGGTTTAGGTAGCAGGGGGCTACACAGGTGTCTTCTGTCAGAACCTGCTGGAAGCTTCCCCTATATCCGACAGAGCCAATGCCAGCTGGCTCCAAGACGGACCCGCCGCTGGCCAAGGCTGAGCCTGTCAGTGACAGTGGTAGTGCCTCCTCTGGGATAACATGTTTAAGAAGGGAAAAAAAGTTGCTGCAGCACAGAAACTGCAGCTGGAGAGAGGAGTAAGAACATGTGAGAGAAACAGCCCTGCAGACCCCCAGGTCAGTGAAGGAGGGGGAGGAGATGCTCCAGGCGCCAGAGCAGAGATTCCCCTGCAGCCCGTGGGGAAGACCCTGGTGAGGCAGGCTGTCCCCCTGCAGCCCAGGGAGGTCCACGGTGGAGCAGATCTCCACCTGCAGCCCGTGGAGGACCCCACGCCGGAGCAGGTGGGTTCCCAAAGGAGGCTGTGACCCCGTGGGAACCCCACGCTGGAGCAGGCTCCTGGCAGGACCTGTGGATCTGTGGAGAGAGGAGCCCACACTGGAGCAAGTTTTCTGGCAGGACTTGTGACCCCACAGGGGACCCACGTGGGAGCAGTGTGCTCCTGAAGAACTGCACCCCTTGGAAGGGACCCACGCTGGAGCAGTTTGTGGAGGACTGTCTCCTGTGGGAGGGACCCCACGCTGGAGTTGGGGAAGAGTGAGGAGTCCCCCCCCTGAGGAGGAAGGAGCAGCAGAGACAACGTGTGATGAACTGACCACAACCCTCATTCCCCATCCCCCTGTGCTGCTCAAGGGGAGGAGGTAGAGAATTCAGGAGTGAAGCTGTGCCCAGGAAGAAGTGAGGGGTGGGGGGAAGGTGTTTTAAGATTTGATTTTATTTCTTATTACCCTATGCTGGTTTGATTGGTAATAAATTAAGTTAATTTTTCCTGAGTCAAGTCTTTTTTGCCCATGACGGTAACTGGTGAGTGATCTCTCCCTGTCCTTATCTTGACCCATGAGCCTTTCATTATATTTTCTCTCCCCTGTCCAGTTGAGGAGGGGAGTGATAGAGCAGCTTTGGTGGGCACCTGGCATCCAGCCAGGGTCACATACAAAGATTGGGAACTCTAAATGGGGATGAATAGTAAGATGCTTTAAAAAAAAATACTTAAAAAACCTGTTTTGAAATTTGCTAGCACTAGCTCTATCAGGTCAGGCAGACTGCCCAGTGGTGAAGTGTTTTTTAAGTGCCTGTGGAATTTGGTTAATGATGTTATGGGTGGAACTGAATTGCAACAAACTTTCCCAGACAAGCTTTAGTCTTCGGAGCAGTGGAGAGCTCAACACAGGCTAAGGGCTAAATATTCTCAAGAAGGTTTGTGGATCCATGTGGGCTATGTTCTTATTAACACCAGCAAAGTAACTCAAAGCCAACTCAGGGATGTCTTTGAGAGCAGCTGCTACATGCTGACTGCCATCTAGACATAACTTCTAAGCCACCTAGACATTTGAAAACAATAGCCAATCCTGTATTTCTTGTTGTCTTCTCAAAGCAAGTGTACGAACTGTTTACAAAATAGTTCCACCTATTCCTCAGACTAAATCAGTCATATTTGTTGGTATTTTCCCTCCCTCTGTTTCTCTGTCTTACTATGCATCTATGCTTATGCTCTGGGCAAACACAAATTCCCACCCTAAACACTTTCAGCAATGATCATAGTTTATCTATGGGCAATATCTTTGGAAAGCATTTTGCCTCCATATGCTATTCTGCCTCAGGAGAAGTACCTTACGTTACCCACTGTACAGCATTGTGTTGGGAAGAATCAGACAAGAGAATCTACGTTCTCATCTTCAAAGAGATTTTAGTCCCTAATGTTTACTTGGATGCCTAGTTGCCACTAATTTCAGCAAGAGTTAGACTCTCTGTCCACTAGTCTTAATTACTGATAATTCACACTACTCTGTGAAAATACACTAGCTGGCACACTCAGGGATCTTTTTCCCAGCTCATGCCCTATAAAGTGAATCCCAGAGACAGAAGGGCAGAGAACCACTGTTTGAGATTTATTTGGTGGGATCTCAACTAACTGCTGCAATATAAAACTTATACAGCTAGTTTAAACAAGTTACTTAGCCTCTCACCTCCCCCACCTATCTTTAAAATATGTCGTATGGTGAGATGAATCTCGGTGTTGATGTTTCTGGCAAAGCATGCCAGAAAGACTTGCTCAGACTAGACTAGCCCTGAGATAGCTGATGTTAAGCAAGACGAAGCTAAGCTGTTGTGTGCCAAGCATTCACTTGTCCTCCTCTTGCGCACTTTTTCCCTTCCTCACTGTGCTGAGCATTTACCTTTATAGAAGGTTCACATCTGCTCTAGAGTAGACCGCTTTTCCCTGCAGGCTTCAACAAATGTGGTGAAGTGCCAGGTCCTGCACTTTGGTCACAACAACCCCATGCAGCACTACGGGCTTGGGGAAGAGTGGCTGGAAAGCTGCTCGGCAGAGAAAGACCTGGGGGTGCTGGTTGACAGCCGGCTGAATATGAGCCAGCAGTGTGCCCAGGTGGCCAAGAAGGCCAACGGCATCCTGGCCTGTATCAGAAATAGTGTGGCCAGCAGGAGCAGGGAGGTGATCTTCCCCTGTACTGGGCACTGGTGAGGCCGCAGCTCGAGTGCTGTGTTCAGTTTTGGGCTCCTCACTACAGGAAAGACATGGAGGTGCTGGAGCGTGTCCAGAGAAGGGCAACCAGGTTGGTGAGGGGCCTGGAGTCTTATGAGGAGCGGCTGAGGGAACTGGGGCTGTTTAGTCTGGAGAAAAGGAGGCTGAGGGGAGACCTTATCGCTCTCTACAACTACCTGAAAGGGGGTTGTAGTGAGGTGGGTGCTGGTCTCTTCTGTCAGGTGGCTGGAGATAGGACAGGAGGAAATGGCCTCAAGTTGAGGCAAGGGAGATTTAGGTTAGATATTAGGAAAAATTTTTTTACTGAGAGGGTTGTCAAACATTGGAATGGACTGCCCAGGGAAGTGGTTGAGTCACCATCCCTGGAGGTATTCAAAAAGCGAGTAGACAGGGTAGTTCAGGACATGGTTTAGTGGGCATGGTGGTGTTGCACTGATGGTTCAGCTTGATGATCTTAAAGGTCTTTTCCAACCTAAACAATTCGATGATTCTATGAAACCTCTGCTGAATCTCTGTTTACTGTTTATGTGGAAGGGGTCTTCTGCTTTTTATAATTGAGGACATTAACTTGATTTTCTTCTACATCTTGATGTGATTTTAACTTTTTAAGATCATCTCAGACATAGTGAAGCTTTCAGACTACCAAGAAAATGCCTACTATTTCTTATAGAATGGTTTGAATAGCTGTCATTTCCAGTTCTTAAAATCATGTGACAATATTAAGATATCAGGTTTAGCTGAAAATTCATTAAGAATATTCCACACATTATACTTTTCTCTTTTATTTCCTAACTGTAAAACAATTAGTAAACCATTATTCTAACAGTTCAAGTGTTAAGTGAAGATTTTTAAACTGATTATATGTTTGGATTCACTTGTTGAGTCATTAGACATTAACACCAATTTATGCCAGCACACACTGTCACAAAATGCCTGCAAAAAATATCTTTGTTGTGTCAAACTACATACTTACAGGATTTATTTTATTACTTGTGAGTAATGAAAAAGATGGAAAAACAACACGAGTGATAGAAATATGATTTTTAAGAACAATTTTAGATAAATATTTCCAGCTAAGTCACCCAAGTAATTTAGAGTGAGTAAAAGTGCTAAGTGATTAATTTTTAATATTTGTGAAATGCTCTAAAATAGAATTGTCATTGACTTGCTTAATGGTAGATAGTCTTTTTTTCAGTGAAAATTGGATACATAACCTGGGAGGATATTGAAGGGGCAGTTTAAAAAAAAAATAATTTAGATATTTGTATTTAGAAAGTAATAGTCCGACATGAAAAAAAAGAGAGTAACTTAATTCATATTTTCAAATGAAATATGTTTTGCAGTATTTGATTTAAGTTACATTTTTTCTTTAGTTTACCTTTAAGGAACTGAAAAATGTTGTGAAATTCAACATTTCTCAGTTGACAATTTTGATCTTTACTAGAGCACCATTTCAAGGAAAATTTTTCAGTTAAAATATTGTGTTCAACTCTAATATGAAGAGGGAAATATCATATGTACCTGACAATGCTAATGTGGGGCCATCGTTATGCTCTTTCCAGGTCAGGAAAGGACGCACTACACTTGTTATCATTCATAATTTGTCAACAGTTCAAAATGTGGATCTTCTAGCTGCATTTGAAAATGGTGTCGTCACAGAACAAGGAACTCATAATGAATTAATAGAACAGAAAGGAATTTACTACAAGCCTGTTAACATGCAGGTAGCTTTTTTGCAAACTTTTTTTCATAGCTTTTATCATATTGTGTGCTATTGAGTTAAGCAAATTTAATTGCTCCCAAATGTACCTCCAGCTTTGCAGTATTTTCTCAGCAGAAAAACTCTATGGGGAAAAAAACTTCCCTGAAGAATGCTAAACTTCATATTAAGTCAAATGTGCAAGTTTAATTCAAAGTTGTGAATTACAGGAATTCTAAGCAAAAAAAGTTTCTTTATGACATTAAATATAAAGTATGTGAGACGGTAAAAATTAAGCTTGTGGTAGAAATGAAGTTCTAGAGCTGATCGATTCTCAGACTACTTTTCCAAGTCATAAAATTATAAAAAACATCAGGTTGGAGGGGACCTTGGTGGCTTATCTAGTCCAATCCCCGCTGAATGCAGGGCAGACTCTGAGGTCAGACCGGGATGCTCAGGGCCATGTCCTGTTGAGTTTGGGGTACCTCCAAGGTTGGAGACTCCACACCCTCCTCAAGTCACCTCCTCCAGTGCCTCCCACCCTCATTGTGAAAACTCAAACTCTTTTGCAAGTACTTTTGCAAATCACCAGCGTCTTAGTGACTCAGGTTCCTGAAGTTTTGTCATTTAGACATGGTCTATTGTCATGGTTTAACCCCAGCCAGCAACTAAGCACCACTCAGCCGCTCACTCACTTCCCCCTCCACCCTGTGGGGTGGGGGAGAGAATCAGAAAGAAAGGTAAAACTCATGGGTTGATATATGAACAGTTTAATAGAACTGAAAAGAAGAAACTAATGATGATAATAAGAACAATTATTAAATGACAATAACGATAATAAAAGAATTGGAATATACAAAACAAGTGATGCACAGTGCAATTGCTCACCACTCACCAACCCATGCCCAGTCAGTTCCCGAGCAGCAATTCCCCCTAGCCCCATTCTCCCCAGTTTATAAGCTGGACATGACGTCCCATGGTATGAAATACCCCGTTGGCCAGTTTGGGTCAGGCGCCCTGGCTGTGTCCCCTCCCAACTTCTTGTGCCCCTCCAGCTTTCTCGCTGGCTGGGCATGAGAAGCTGAAAAATCCCTGACTTAGTCTAAACACTACTTAGCAACAACTGAAAACATCAGTGTCATCAACATTCTTCGCATACTGAACCCAAAACATAGCACTGTACCAGCTACTAGGAAGACAATTAACTCTATTCCAGCCAAAACCAGGATATCTATCTTGAATATTTTTATTACCTCTCAAGCTGTCTCCTGAACTTCTCTAACAGTTTCTCTCAGGCCTTAACTTTGAAGCAGTTGGAAGTCTTGATCCTGTTCTTCATGGTTCCCTCCTCATGTTGAAAGTCCCTGTTCTTGACTTTCTGATTCTCTTTTACTTTAAGGCTCTTTCATATAATTTTTGCATTTTAAAGAAGTTTTCCAGTGGGTTTGTTCAATTAACTTAGTTAACTCTCCTGTATGTTTTCAGAAGAGTTTAACTTGACAAAAAATGAGAAAAAAAATATCTCTGTGGCTAAAATTCCACTCCCCCACCCCCGCCCCCCCTTGTAAGTGTTAGTGCATTGGCAAGTTTTTCACTGAGTATAGAGAGGAATTTATGAAACTTCAATACTTGTTTGGGCTTTGTAACATTGTTCAGTTCTTATCAATCTTCCATTTACTTCGCAGAAGTTGTTGTTGCTATTTAGAATTTATCATCAGTTGAAAATACAGGATAATATGGCCATAAACAATTTTTAGCATGATACTGTTTCATTTCAGGCATCAGGAACTGAGGATCAGTTACAGGAAGAAGGTAATGCACCAGCTATATCAGAGGAGGCACAGAAGGGATCAATACTGGCTGGACAGAAAAGACAATCCGCTCAGAAAAGCATAAAAAGGTTCAGAATACAGAATGATGAACCTGACGTAAAAGCTGTTCAGCTTGTGAGTGTCTCTCTATTTTTACCTGCATGTGTTTTCCATAACTAATGGGATAAGAAAGAAACGTGATCCCACTCGAGAGAGTAACTTTTTAACAAAATATGCGAAGGCAACCTATGTGTCTGGTTAAAGACTCACAAATTGACAAAACCACACAAAAGTTCTATGGAAACACTCTTTTCCCCTGAAGCTAAAATTAATTTTTTGTTGTGAAACTTGAAATAGTTTATTTGAGGAGTATTATGAAAAAAAATTACTTGAGTATGGGAATAGCCTAAGTAACAAGATAATTCATTTAATTATAGAACAAAACCAAAACCAGGTAGTTAGTCATACGACTCAAATAACACACCCTGAATAGGAAATAATGACTATTTTTATCTAAATGTTTTGCTCTCTATTGTCTAAAATGTCCGTGTTAGCAAATAAATTACTGAAAATTAAGATGTAATTATTGAGCCGGCTAATGACCTAAAACTTCAAAAGGTCATATTCAGCCACGAGTAAGTAGCAATTCTTCTAACATTCAATACCATCAAATGTGAAAAGTGGTTTAAATTCACAATTTCTATTTCTGGATAGTCCCATGAAGGATAAGTGGGATTTGTGACTAATCCTTTCAGGTAAAGGCTCAGATTGTTATTGTTGGAAGAAATGAGAGCTTATATAGCATTCATTGGTCTTTTCCTTCTTCTTTTATGTTATTATTATTGGGTACTGAGTAACAGTAAGAATTTCTGCAGTTAATTAATACAGTTTTTAAAGATCAGTTAGTTTGGATTTTCCCAACATGGAATATTGGATAAGGAGCATATTACAAAGAATATACATGTCCCTCATTTCCCTCCATTAATGTCTAATATTTATGCAGATGGAATCCTTTTATTTTAGGATAAAAGCGTACCTCCAGTTTCATTTTTTAAAATTATGGAGTTGAATAAATCTGAATGGCCATACTTTGTTATTGGAACTTTACGCACCATTATCAGTGAGGCCTTGCAACTCATATTTTCAGTCATCATTTCAGGCATTATAGGGGTGAGTATAAAACAAAGAAGTAAAAATCTTCATTGTATGCTTTACCTTTTGTCATTATTTCCTGACTACCTTTATGATAAACCAATAAAATGATACATTTTTTTCAATTTGCGCTGCAAAGGTGAGGAATGGGCAAAGGTCCTTGCTATGGAGAATGCAAAATGTCAGCTCGATGTCTCACAGAGCAGCGAGGCAAATTGCACATCCCCAAGCAGATCAGCTCACCCACGCTGCGTGAGGAGGTGTTCTCCTGTGACGTCTCCAAATCTGCTTCACCCTTACCCCTTCAGAGAAGGCAGTATGTCAGCATGAGCAGTGCAGGCCCGAAAGGTGGTCCTTGCGCTGTCTTGCCCACGTGTACTCAGCCATAGCCTTGCAGAAGATACGCTGTGACACAAAGCAGTGCAAATGCAACAAGTTGAAAGGGATGGGAGGTAACGCTTCCGAGCAGACTTTTCATTATAGAGACAATTTCTGTAAACCTGAATTTATGGTGTTAGAAAATGAAGTAACATTCTCAAGCTAGCAATACTTTATACTAACATTTTCTGTCAGAACGCATTGTTTTGTTGGAAAGGTATTAATAATGATACAGTGCTGGTTATTATTACGGTTTTGACAGCACAGGAGAGAGACAAACTGAATGTGAGAGTACAAGTATACATGTTTATGGGCGCTTATGTACCCATATGCCATGTGGCATTCATGCCATACCAGGAAACAATATATGGCCATGTTACTTGCATGAGTTGCAGAAGACAAAGATTACCTTATCTGTCTGCTACAGGAATCTGAATCAGTTTAGAAACAAATACAGCCCTGGAAGTGAATCTCAGATTCATGTTTTGACTGTTTTGGGATGAGGCGCTCAGTCTTGTTTTCTCATATTTTTCACAGTTTCACCATAAAACAAGAAAAAGGAAAAAAATGAAAGCACAGCAACATCTGCATTTACTGGAGCATTTTTTTACAGCCAGTCAAGCTGTAGTATATAACATGAAAGATACTGAAATAGCCTATCTTCATTTTTTTGTACTCATATATGAGGTGTTACCTTCCAAAGAACTGTTTGGGAAAAGAGCATTATATTGCTGTTATACTTCAGCTTTTAATGTAAAGTGTAACAGGAAACATCCTTGAGGGAAGGGGAGCACGCTATGCAGTTGCAGTCTTTCAACAGTTGTCCCCAAATGATTCCAACATGGAAAATAATCTGACAGAGGGTGGAAGATATATATTTGGAAAAAACAGAATTAAGTTCCTTCCTTTATAAAACATTAATTTCCTCTAAAAACTTTTACAAATATTTTCAGGTGTGAAAGGATTTATAACAAATCTATATTAGAAAATTTATATAATTGCATTGTAAATTTTATTGCTGTGGACCAAGGTATAAAACAAGGTAAACTGGAGTCACTCTGAGCAAACAATAGATAAATTTTTACTAAGGCAAATTAAATTTCATTTTAAAATTTAAAAACACAGCGTCCAAAATATGCAAACACAATGCAACATCAAAGAATATACAACATCCTGAAGATCTATTTAAAAGACTTAGAGACCTTGAAGACCTCAAACCTTATAAAACATATTTGTGTCATCCAAAATTAAAAGCATTATCTTTATTGCTCTACAAACTTGGTGAAATTATATGATCTTCTTGCTTCATGAACTATGATTTTTTTACCATATATAAAAGTATGATGATGGTTTGAGGATGCTACATCCTTAATATTCATTTTTCCACAGTTGACATAAATAAGTGCATGGAAGCTTCAAGTGGAAAATTATTTCCACAACAAAGCAAAGTCTCTATACAATGTATATCAGGTGGGGGAGTGTTGTTAACATACAGAAAACAAACAATAGAAATCTGTTTATCGCTGAGTCTTAGCCTAAAAAAATAATGGGTCCATAAAACATAACACAGCATATTAAGAACAATTTCCATATTTCTCTCTCACTAACTAGTCATTGTTTAACATGCAATAATCTTCAGTCAGTGCCTCCAGAAATGCTATTCTAAAGTCCTAAGACATGACTCAACATTTTACAGGTGTAAATTGCAATAGTAATTTACTGATATAGGTTGTTCACTGACGTGTTACTGATTTTATCTTGCCAAAATACCAATGAAGCCTTCATTCACAAGACATGTAAAATTGCATCAGATCTGTAACTTCAAAGGAAAAAAAATCTTAGTTCAACAAGGAATGGACTTATCACTTTAAGTGTATGTAATGCATATAGCATGTATGTAACAATAACGGGAAATTATTGCACTGTAACTTAAGTAAATTAATTTTCAAAATTTTCTCTTATAAATGTTTGTAGATAAAGGAGAGGCTGCCATCAGGGAGACAAATAGTATATATGCACTGCTGTTCTTAGGTTTTGGACTAATTTCTTTTGTCACTTTTTTTCTTCAGGTAAGTTTTTGTTACTGCAATTGTTCATGGTATTTGAGGCACTCTATCTCAACTGTGCTAAGTTCTCAGCACCTTGGTGTTAAGCAGTACACAAGAAAAACGATGATGAACTTTCACTATCAGATAGGTTCAAAATATAGTAAGAGGTTTCAAATGTTCTCTGTGCTATAAGCTGACCTCCATTTCCTCAGCAAAGTTTGCGTGTAAGGCCCACACTACACCACAGCCTGTGTAGGAAAACCCAATACTGACAGCTCTGATAGTACTGATGGTAACTTTGGCAGCACAGGTTTAGATCAGGTTTTTAATCTTCTGTCTTGAGTAAATGGTTGCCTCAACATTTGCTCTGAGCTCTGTGCAACACTCCTGTCAGCATCTGATCTGGTTGCACTGAAACTGCTCTGCATGTACATGAACTCAACCCCTTGGATTTCTAAGAAAACATACCAAAAGTAACTGAGAAAGACCACATCATATGCTTAATTTAAGATTACTCACAGCTCCATACCATGAAAGTTAATTAACATTTCAGATCACCGCTTCGGTCTATGGGATGCATCCTTCTGTTTGTACAGGGTCAAAAAGTTTTGACCACATTTTGTGAAACAGAGTCTAAATTTCTACGCACACATAATTGTTCACATGGTCATGTGTATTTGCCAATGTGTGGAATTACGTATATTGTGGGAAAACTGCCAAGTTCAGATATAAATCAGTCCACTTGTTATGTGACTTGATGCGCATCTCATTTACATGCACAAATCCCTTTAGTTATTGCTCAGCTACTTGCGTTGGCCTTGCCCAATCATCTGTAGACTTCTGAACACCACCTTGCAACCTTTTGCCTCATGCTCCTGAGGCAACAGGGTGCCTTTTCTGAAATGATGTCCAGCCCTTGCCTCTCTTCAGGCAGAACCAACCTCAAAATTCCTACTTCTGTGATGCCCTTGGAAAAGAAAAGAAATTGGTGGTATAGCTCTTATGGAGATTTCTCCACCCAAATGTGTCTCCCTGTCTCCCTCATCTCATTCCTGCATAGTCTGACCCTGCATGGCCCTGGCCCAAGAGTGACAGGTTCACCAGTACATCTTTGTGCACACTGAGTTGTGTTGTAGTCAGTGAGTATCTGTGCAGGTTCAGAGGCTTCCTCTAGAAAATAACGAGTAGCACTACAGTTTTTTGATTGAAAGCTCTTTGAGAGAGAGAGGGAAATCCCTGGTATTTGTACAGTGACTAAAATGATTATAGGGTCTTACTTGTAATAGCACCAAGCCTGTTACTTTGAAGTAAGCAGTTTCTGTTTGGGATCAGGTATGATAAAAATATTCCTGCAATTAAAACAGTTTGGTGGGGCCTGAAGACTATTACATGGTATACACTTGTTTCTCAAAAAAACAATGTCTCATTCTTTGCTCTACCCTTATAGGTGCTAAATTTAGCTTTTAAAAACTTTGATTACCTCAGTTACAGCTAGAATATTTTTTAGTTAGTAATATTCTTTTTAATATTATATGCAGATAGTCACTTAACTATTTATCTGAAAAAGACAAAAACTGCAATTAGGTAATAAATAGGCTGTTTGGGGTTTTTTTTCTCAAACTGGGTTTCACGTTTGGCAAAGCTGGAGAAATCCTTACAATGAGGCTTTGATCCATAGCATTTACAGCAATTCTGAGACAGGTAAAAGCATTATATATTTAGCTTTCTGGAGCTTTAGAAATGCTTGTTTGTTTACATGCCATAAATTGTCTTTGTGTTTAGTTAAGTAGCCATGCTGCTATCATATCCATAAAGATACCATACTGATTTCTTTAGCTCAGTTTAGAAACTGACTGGACTAAATCTTCATAACAGGTCCAGGTAGATATTTTAAATGGTTTTAGAACCTTTTTATTGATATACCCATAGGTCAAGTGTAAGAAACCTCAAAGGTAATGGTAGTGTTTATTTAGGATATTTAATAAAATCAAAGCACCTTTGGACTGAGGGCCAGAGAATTTAGGCTGTACTCTGAGACTAAATCTGAAATTTGGATCAGCCTTCATGGTCAGCTAACTCCATGTATAGGCTAGGATCCACAAATAATTACTAGTGAAGATTATAGGACCTGGATATCTGACTAGCTGCACTCACTAAACTGGTGGCTGCTCCTGTGTAGCAAAGAGAGAGTCAAAGAGAGCCACAGTAGGGGTCAAGGGCAGAAACAGGGCTCTGCTGTCAGTAGAATACATTCAGCAGTGGAGTGAAAACTTCTTAAAATAATCAGCCTGAAATCCAAGCACAACAGCCTCTAGTTGCTAAGCAGTGAGGAGGATGGCAAGGATCCTGACTGCCTGTGTAACCAGCCTCATTACCATCGTTTGATGGTTGGCGTTAGCTGCTTCCTGGGGCTGGTGCTCAGCATCCCTACTCTGCTGCAGTGTGGGTAATGTACCAGTGCAAACTGGTAAGCCCTGCCTGGGAGGCACAGTCTGCACTGGTACCTGCCCTGAAGGCTTGCCAGCATTTCCAGTTCATATTTCAGCACAGCTAGAGCTAACTCAGGTATTTTTACCCCTCTTTTGCTGCCACTCCTACCCTTACCAGTTAATTTCCTACTGAGTATTTTTTTTTAATTCATCAAGTATTTCAAGGAAATGTTGGTATTCAGTATCTTATTATCAATCCACTGCATAAATTCATTCCTTCCCTGAATTTCTATTAAATTTTACTCCCAGCTGACGCAGCTGTAGGCGTGCATGTGATCCGTGAGGCAGTAGAAAGCAGAGCGACATGAGACTAGACACATCACTCCCTTGCCTTTCACTCACAGACAGTGGTCTATCCCAACCACGCTGTTCTGATGTATCAGCAAGTCCGGGACCAAAAAGGAGGTTTCTAAACAGGCACAACTCCACCACTTGAAGAAGTGTCCATACAGCTGAGTGAAGTTTTCCTGGACTCCACAGAGGGTTGTTCCCTCCTTGAGAAGTTCCCAGAGCCAACCTGAGCCGCAGCAGCTTCCCTTTTGTTAACCCCTTTCACTAGAGGCCCAGATGCCCCCTTCTTTCTGGTTTGTATGGGAAGGGATTATAGGTCACCTCCTTGGAAATTAAGTCCCATGAGACTTTTTTTGACTAGCCCAGGAGTAAAGTGAGGTCTCTAAGACCATGCTGAATCCCAACAGATCCCTGGAGGAATGGCTTGAAAGACCCTAAGGGTTACAGAGAAGTTTTCATGGTCTGAGTCAAGTATATGTCATTATATTCACTTTTCTCACCCTGATGTGAAAATAGTGTCCACCTGGCATCATGTTCAAGTATCAAGGACTACAGCAGTGGGACCTGAGAGGGTTTTGTGTATTAGCAGCAACACATGTGGTGCATTCTCCATATCATATAACACCAAAGCTACCGTCTGGCTAGGTGAGCCTACAGCCAGACTGAAACCGTTTTACATCTTTTTTTCTTACTGTATTTAAGAATACAGTACTTTACTGCACTTAAAAATAATCCCTCACCCTCAATAAAACCCCAAGAATTCAAAATGTAGCATGTTTTTTGATGTCTAAAGGTTATGCATTTATACACTAATGGTAGGAAATATAAAAGCTCTTACAGTAACCTTATGAACAGTTATTACACAAAAATTCCATATAGTTGCTATGAACTATGTATGCATAATGTAATACAAATACTTAGATTGTTTCATAATAATAAACTTTTGGTTTTGATATTTGGCAAATCTGGAGGAAAGATAGAGTGAATGTTTTATTTTTGCTTCCTGGGTTTAAATAAGACAAATGTTTTGCGTTTAATTCAGGCATTTTAATTTTCAAGTAAGTACTTTAGAGTTACTGATCCCTCTGACCAATTAATCTGAATTGCTAATGAGATACAAAAGATCAACAAGATTTTTTCCCCTGAAAATAGTGTCTTCCAGATGAGGAAGAAGTAGTGTTGAGTAACCTCCCAGTACTGCATATCATTTTACATATGTCTCCTCAGACATCACAGCAATTTTGCAGCAACACTCAGACTTTCGTAACGCTTCACAGCAGGCATACAGATTTCACAGTACTTGTAACTGACAGAGAATTAAGATGTATTTTTAGCTTTATATCAGGAGAAGGTGTATTGTTTAGTTAGTAGTCTTTGCAGATGCATGTTATACATCCAAGTAATTGTCCCTAAATGGCAGATTCCTTTGTATTGCTATTTAGTGAGGATCTGATTATCAAAACCATGTTAAATTCACAGGCAAAAATTTCTTGTAAAGCTACATTTAATATGAAATAATGTGGTAGTGTTTGTGCTATTGCAAAAAGGATATACAGATTGTTAACACAACTTAGGTTTGAGGTTTGTGTTCCTGTACCTTTATTAAACTTTTAGGTCTATTGTATTTATGGTTACATGTAAAGAACACCATATTGTGTTGTCATATGTGTGTCATTCCGTTGTAATCCAAAGTGATTAAGTTCTCTTATGTAGCCTAATTAGGTGATGTGCAGACTAAAGTTTTTAAGATGATAATACTCTACTTCATGCTGTAGGAGATCAGCTGGTTTGATGATCCCCAAAATAGCACTGGAGCACTAATTACAAGACTTGTTAATGATGCTTCACAAGTGAAAGGAGTAAGTAGCAAGCACTGGCATTTTTCATATCTGGTTTAGCGTGGAGTAAGTTACAGATTGGATTCCACAGGTAGAAATCCTGTACCCACAGTCATCTGGAAGCTATTATTATTTATTAAATAATATAATATTGTTTATTAAATAATTATTTATTAAATAATATTTATTTTGGTGTCACACAAAAATTTAATATCATAATAGTAGGTAAGATATGTATTTTTTTATAGATATATTTCTTTTCTTTTAGTTCATATTAAAGTTCAGTCCTGTTATCAGTAGTACCAGTCATCCAAGTAGTCCGTTTACTTAATTTGTCCAACCTGCTTAGATGTCTAGACAGCATTGTATTTCCCTGCTAAATGTTACAAATATTAACAAAATACATAAGTGTATGCCTCAAAATGAGGATTGCTCTCATTACAGCACTATGTTTGTTCACATGCTTAAAGTTAAAACTGTTCAGAAAGAAAAAATGGTCATCTTGGACTCCAAGTTAGGAAATGTCATTTTTCAGGAGACCTAGCAAGTTTGAAGACATGGTTCTACGTCTAAAAATATGAGATTTATGAAATGTCATTGTATTTTCTTTGGCAAAACATGAAAACAAGGACTCTAAGTCTGAGTGAATAACTGGAAACAGAGGAGGAAGACTAGATAAGTTACAGAAGACTTGAGGGAATGATTTGTACAATAGAATGGTTTTTCAAAAGATAAAGCATCCCGTTCTGCAAAATATTTAGGCCAAATTAAGCACTTTCAGATATCCTCTGGTGAATAAACCTCAATTGTCTAGGTAACAAATATTTTCTGTCTAGTTTTCAAATAAAAAGTGTAATCTACAATGGTTTCATTCTTTTCCAGGCTACAGGTTCCAGACTGGCACTAATTGCCAAAAATGTAGCTAATCTTGGGACTGGGATTGTTTTGTCACTGATCCATGGCTGGCAGCTTACTCTTCTGCTTTTAGCCATTGTGCCAATTATCGCTGTAACAGGAATGATTCAAATGAAGATTCTTGCTGGACATGCAAAAAAAGATAAGAAGGCACTGGAAATCACAGGAAAGGTGGGTTCAGTGACATTTTAATTTGTTTTTATGTTGTACTGCACAGTGTTGCTTAATAGGGACATTGGTGATGGATCAAGAATATACTCCTCAAAGAAGTAAAAATCTGCATTGTTGTACTGTTCTGACAAAATGGCGATAGCAAACATGAAGCTGAAAATTGAAAATGTGAGTTATTAATTTATGTGCTAAAGTATTTTGTAGCATTCAGACTGTACCAAGCATTTTAAAAGCCATGGGTCCCTCACGCCTGTCCCGAGTTTGCATTCATGTTCCCTATTCTTTCCCAGCACTCTGCTTTTTTTCCCTCTCTTCATGTCTTTCCAGCTTGTTTCCTTTCAGAGCCCCTCTCTTCTACCTGTCACACATCTTCTCTTTCTCTCACCTTGCAGTTGTCTGTGGGCTTGGTATAAAAAGGCAAAGTATAGAAACCATCAGTAACAAGGATGCATGAAAACATCATGGTGACAGTGTAGCTGACTGTGCACTGCAATCCCTTGCTCTGATTTTCATTCCTTCCCCTCTCAGCTGGGAAGGGAAGCAGGAGCCTGAGAATCTGCTTCAAAGAAAAATATGAGTGTGGCAGCAAAGAGGGAGGGTGTTACTTCATTTTATAACCCTGAGGAGACTGTTTTCTCACTGCCCAAGACGTGCTGTCTCAGGACATGGTTTGTGAGGACTGGGTTTTTGACACACCCCAAGGAGCACAGCACCTGTGTGATCTCCTCTTCTGCTCTTTCCCTCCCTCCCGTTACACCGTGGTCAGTTGTGCAGAGGAGTCTGGGCACAGCAAATCTTATTCTTTCTTTCCATGGTCTCTATTAGGAAAGTTTCTCAGAGGTGCTTCTGTGTCTCCAGGCTGATTAGAAAATGTTCTTGGGTGTTTACTCCTAGCCCTTTTCACACCGCAATGAAAAGAAGGAAATTCCTCTTGGCTTCGCCTGCCAGGCATTTTGATATAAATCTACATAGCAATGATTCATTGTAAGGTCAAATCACAAGGCATCCACAGAATGTTGTCTCCTGACACATGTAAATGAGTATTCTCTCATAATATTTTTTCCCAGTAAAAATTTAAAAAATAGTCAAGAGAATGCAAGGGAATTAACTCATCTTTTATTTATCGTGATTTCTACAACAGTTTTCAGCTGAAACTTACCATGCAACTTGACTTTAACAAAGTCTCACAAAACTCTTCTGAAATAAGTATCCAGTGCAATCATTGTATGATCTGGCTAAAATTGTTATCTATTTTCTATGTCTCCTTCCAGATCATACAATGATTGCATTGGCAACTCATCAGCCTTGGCTGATGACAGTGCTTGGGACCAAGAGAGGCAAGAGAGGGTAATGCAAGGACCAGAAGTGAAACTTGGAAACCTCTGTGAGCTCACAGGTTGGCTGTCAGAAACAGTTCAAAACAATCTTTCTTCTTAGAAGAGCAAATTCATTAAAGGTTGTTAGTGAGACAACTGTAAAGCTTCTCAGCATCAAAGCATATTTAAATTGGCTGTGCAGAAAAAAATTTCACTTTACCTGTCTGTAAAACTGTTCTTATCAGTAATAGAGACATAAAGAAAACATGACGTTTGTCTTTGTAGGGAAGCCAGATATTATTTACATGCCGTTATGTTAGTTTTTCCACGTTATTTAATTATTTCAATATCTTATCCCTCGTGTTACTTTGTTGTGTTTCTTATCTGTAGATTGTCTAAACATTTATTCCACTTATTATGTAGAAGTAATGATGTAGAAAGAAGGGTCTGCCAAATACATGGATACAGTTAAGGTTTTGGAGGTTAGCTCTTGTGTTTAGATCTGCTAGGCTTTTCCTTTTTCCTACTGAGTTGAAGGTTGAGTCGTGTTTGCTTCCAAGCTGTTTTCTACACTTACAGTAAAGGCTGATGATTCACAAGCCTAGAGGTGTTTTGTTACACATTAAAATAAGATGTTTAAAGAGATTTATTTTTAAAAGAATATATGTGTTGAAGAAAAAATTAAAAATACTGTTACTAATTATTCATGAAGTCTTGCCAAACAAGTAACCTGTTGAGTGCATTTTTATTCACTGAAATATTTTAAAGTTATCTCATAGTCAAGTTTTTTAGAGCTGATTATCATTATCTCATGCCAACTTCCTTGGAGACTATTTTTAAGAACAGTTACATGATTGTTAGGCAATGACCTGAATATCTGGTTTTGGCAGACTATATTAATCAAAACAATTTTTTGCAGATCCCCAGTTTCTGGCAAAATTTAAAACATATGTATTTCCATAGCAATTCAGCAAAATGTTTCACTCTCAACATATCAAGCAAACCTGAAGGAAAACAAGTCCCAAGCATCTATTTTTAGCTCTAGGTAAAAATCTACTCTTTCTCTTTGAAAGAGGGGTTCTTCCTGGAAAACTGCCTGTGGAGAAATGCCATCTTCACACAAGAGATAAACTACTCTCATTGAAAGGTAGTGCAGAAACAACATAGCTAAAAGAGAGTAAATGTAATTTATGCCTTCCTTATGAGCAGCAGAATTCATCATACACTTATCTAATGGAGTCAGTTAGCTCCTGGTACAATCCATGAGCACATGTTTTGGAGTGGTACAGACACTACAAGGAGCTTCTGTGAAGGTAGTGGGATTCCACAGTGTAAAAATCTTACATAGGTGACAATATGTGAGAAAGAATTGAGCTTGAGTCCCAGGTCGTAGGTGACTTTCGAGACAGTGGATAGTTTTTAATTTTCTTTTCCCATAAAATGAGTGTGTTGGAACTAAATTATGAGCTGGAATGAGTATAGTGCTCCATGCATATACCTTACAAAATCACTTTCCAAGATACTTTACATTTTGAGGTTTGATTTGCTGGATTTGACCAAGGCTAAGTCAACTGTTGTTATTAAAAAATTTGCTGATGATATTAATTAACTACAAGTAAATCCCTTTAATATTTGGGGACCATTAAGAAAATTAAGGCATGAGCTTCCACTAGTTTTCAATCAAGATTGGGTACCTAGCATCATTAATAATTTTGGAAAACTTCTACTGTTTTTTCTTCTGTGGAAAACCAGGAAAATTTTCAAAGATATAAAATTAATAGGAATTAGATGCCAAGCTGCCATATGGGCCAGGAAAATCTGTCTCTACATTTTTCAGACTGGACAGTGGTTTTGAGTTTCTCCTTTAGGAGTTTTGAAAGAATCCTGATTTCCCAAGAATGACGAGAATGCACCGTGGGAAAGAGAATTTCTTTATGGGTGAGCTCAGAATCACTAGTTGCTTTTGAAAATGTGGACGTATGTTTACCCTGCAGTTCCAAATGCATTTGCAGGTGATGTAGGCTTGTTCAGTGTATCCTGACTGGGCTCCTGCAGCAATGACAGTTGCATGGCATCATCGCTGTGACAGATTACACAAGCCCACTGGAAAATAAAATCCTATTGCTGGCCTGTGCTAAAATATATGCTGTCTCAAATGCACTGCTATAATCCACGCTAATTGGATATATTTAACAGCAGCATATCTACAAATGTTGCAAGCATGCTTTCAACAGTATTGTAGACATACTTCTATTGCAGTTATTCTATTTATCCGATTATGTTTAAAAATTTCCGTATAATCTTGTTTTTCTGCTGATGAATATCTGCTCTCCAATTCAGATGGCTTCAGAGACCATAGAAAATATATGAACTGTTGTTACTTGGACTCAAGAAAGAAAATGTGGGCTTATGTATGGACAAAGTTTGCAAGCATCACATAGGTAAAGGAATGCTTCTTAAACAAAAGTTATTGAAATATTCCTTTTTAAAAGTAGCATAAATTATCAACAATAAACTGAATCACAATTTATCTCTGTCAGTGCATCATAAAATCTTTCATTCCAAACTCAGCTTTGACATGAAAAATATAGATTATCTTTCCCTTCAAGCTAATGTTCTTGATGTTTTAGCTAATGTTCTAAAGGTAATGTTCTAAATGACTATTTTATTTTTTTTTTCCCCAAAGTCTCCATGATGTTGTTATTGGCTGCTGTAATTCTAGAAATGGAAACCTTTATTAATTCTTATAATTGTGAGCCCTTTCTTCTGAGGGAATCTATTGTTTAACAAACAAAAAGTCAGTTTTTACCTTTATGTTTAGGTAAGATTCCTATAAAAAACAGGGGGATTTTCCCAAGGAAGGAACCAGAGGGGTGGACCTGCATAACAGCTTCTGTATTTGTTTACTCTGCTATTTTATCAAAGTACTATTGCAGAACATATGAAACCTCATGAATTGTCACTTGCTTTAGTTCAATGTAAGATAAAGCACAAAGATTTGTTCTAGTGAAGTCATTTCTGCTTTGTAGAAATTCTAAAGTTCTCAATTATTTTGCTCATGTGTCAGTTAGTTGAAACTTTGAATTTCAACTGTATTATAATTTTGAAAATAATTTTAATGAATGTATGAGGTGAAGACAATACAAATTGTACATGCTCTAACTATTTAGAGTTAGAGCAATTTCTTCTTCTATCCCAAAAGTCTCATCGGTTTTTGTAGACAGAGAGGAAACTGAAATGTATGTGAATGATGATGTCTTAGGTTAGGGTATTACAAAGAGCTAGAGATTATTTTACTTTAAAATACTAAGGACTTGTGGATTCCTTTGAATTATAGGATACTCTTCAGATTCTTGAATGTTACAAGCAAAGGTACAATATGATCATGATTTTTTTTTGTCACAGAAATTCTGTAAAGGCGGCACATATCTTTGGATTTACTTTTGCCTTTACACAAGCTATTACGTACTTTATTTACGTTGGGTGTTTTGGGTTTGGTACTTTTCCAGTGAGAAATAGACATATGCAGTTTTAAGGTGTGCTTTGGTAAGTATCTCTCTGTTACATTCTTTTTTGTCCATATGGGAGAATATATTTGATTTTTCTATAGGTATCATGAAATTATGGAGTACAGAAATGAAAAAATCGGTATATACTTCTGTTTTCCATTCTTCACCCTTACATTCCCCTTTCTTTCTTACACTATCACAAATCCAAAAGAAGTGATGCTTTTAGACTGTGTTTAGCTACCTACGTATGATTTCCCTTGTAATCAGGTTGCCCAAGGTAAAAGGAAGACAACATGAAGACAGGCCTTGTTTTCATGGTCAACAAGGTTTCTTTAACAACAGAATCATATGGCTTAGCTGTAGGGAGTGTGGGTAGGCAAGATTAAAAGGTAAGTGGAGCAAGCAACAAGTGAAACTGAGGTGAGGAAATTATGAGCCCTGGGCTGGAGGGCAGGAGCAGTGGAGAGCAGGAGAAATGTTCGGCAAACACCCAATCAGGAAAATGTCCAGCCAGAGCTGAAAAAGCTTCTTTGAGTGTTTCTGGTGAGTTTTTCCTGCTGACTGGCACCTTCTCAACCTTCTCTTTCCTCTGTCCCTATCTCTAGCACCTACCCAAGTCTTTTGCTTTTCTCCCTGCAGCTGAAATCCCTGTCTGTATTTGTCAACAGCCACCTTGTCTCCCATACACATTCCGTGCTTGCTTTCAGCCTTGCCACACACTTGCCTGGCAAAATATGTTGCAGAAGCTAAAGCAGCTTCTTACCCTGATTCCACCAACACCTTCTCAAATGCCAGGATTACCCTCTCTTCCCCTACGCATTCAAGTGAATCCCTTCTCCTCATGTATCTCCTCTCCTAATGCCCTTTGCTCATCCCAGATTTCATGCTTCTTTCTCATCTCCCATTTGCTTTCTGCCTTTTTCTCCTGAAGTCAAGGATTTGGTTGTGCCTGCAAGACTGGACCATTCAAAGGAAATATGGAATGGCAAATTTCTCCATAATCCTCAGACTGCTCCACAACTAATACCTTCATTTTTATAGATGAAGAAACTGAGCTGCAAGGAACTATATATCCTACCACTTCTCATGCATTAAGAACAGAAGTCAACACATCCATTTCTAATAAATCCAGACGAGTGGGCAAGGAAGGGAAGCTTAGCGTGCTACTCTCCTCCCTACAAACAAATTATGGATTTTCTCAGTAAGCAAAAAAGTCACAGATTTTGCAGTAGACAGCTCTTACCCTACTTCAGCCTTATTAATGAGTATTTATCTGAAGTCCCTAATCTGCCCATAAAAGCTTTTCTTGCCTTTGCCACACCAATGTCAATATATTTTTCTCCTTTTTATCTTTACAGAGTGTTTTCAGCTATTGTATTTAGTGCAAAGGCATTAAGACAAAGCACTTCTTTCACTCCAGACTATGCCAAAGCCAAGATGTCAGCTGCCCACTTGCTCATGCTCTTTGAAAGAGTACCCTCCATAGATAGCTACAGCGAGGAAGGAGAGAAGCCTGTAAGCAAGCACAGTGTTATGCACAGCATAGCATATTCCTCTAATTTATTTCAAGCCTGTTTTTCTTTTTTTCCTCCCACCCACATCATAGCTACTGAGAACAAGTACTGTGTGAGCCCATCTGCATCTGACTCATCTGACCAAAATGGGGTTAAGCTTTGCTTTGTGTCTTCTCCTGCCAACACCTCACCTGTCTCTTGGTGAAATATCTTTAAGAGCCAATGGCAATAGGGTTAATGCAGCAGAGGTAATTTTTCAATATGTTCTTGCATGAAGCTACCTGAGCATGGACGTTGAACATATAACTAGGCCTCTAATATTTAACCAAAAATTTTTGAGGGATAACTTATTTGCAAGTTGTCCATAATAGATTGTCACATACTTTAGTAACCGACAATGTATATGAACTTATGGTTGCATGTGGCCTGTCATATAACAAAGAGGACAGACCGTTCCAGAAAACTATCACATATATATTATAAACCTGTGTTTATTATGTATATATATGTCTATATATGCATATATATGTATACACACATATTAAAGGAAAGTAGCTGTGAAGTCTTATGAAGTATCATACATTTGAGCTGTTATGTGGATTGGTCATTTGCATAGGTCTATATTTACATTTTATATATACTCATTGGTATGAACTATATTTCTTCTTGTGTAGGCATATATCCATATTACATATATCACATTACATTTTATAGTAAATTAATTAGAAAAGATCTTTAAGTAGAAGGATTGACTCTCTGCACAGATCAAAAATAGTAGATTATTTTCAGTACCTTTAAGGACAAAAATAAAAAAAAAACCAGCAAAGAACATGCCAAGAATCTGAACGAGGTCCTTGCAAAGCAGACAGAAGCCAGCCACCTAGAATTATTGTTACTTTTGAAAATGTAATTTGTTTAACAGATGGTGTAAGAGAAGCTGCCAGAATTTGTGTTTAGGGAACAGATTTTTAATTAAAATATGCCTGCAGAGTAGAATATTTAGGAGAGAAGTTGTATTTTCACAATAGCTTCTCACTACATACTAATTCCTGGGAAAAAAAAAAGAAGTCTGATCCTTTGGAAAAACTCCCAGTGATCTCTTTTATGAACATTCTTCATAGTCCTTTATGATCTGTTACATTAGCCTAAAAAATTGACCTAACTCTACTGTTTCAATCAGAAAATTTTTGGTGGAAACATAACATTCAACAATGTGGCATTTAACTACCCAACCTGACCAAAGGCTAAAGTGCTCCAAGGTTTGAACATGCATGTAGAAAAGGGAGAAACTCTGGCTCTTGTTGGTAGCAGCGGCTGTGGAAAGAGCACTGTTGTTCAGCTGCTTGAGAGATTTTATGATCCACTCAGTGGAGAAATGGTAAATGTTCCACATCAAAGTGTAAGTTGCAGGTACATGATACATGCTTACTCTATTTTGTCAATATAATTTATTTGCTTTTTTTCCCCCTCTTAACTAATTTCATTACATGTTTCCTAGTGTAACTACTCACTTTTGTCAATGTTTCTAATTTTTTTTTGTAATATTTTTGAAAATTAAGGGCAGGAACACATGGATTTTCAATATTCTCTATGCAATCATGGGGCAAGTAGAAGGAAAGTAAAATTTCTAAATTTCCCATGCCATTTCAAGTTATTAGAACAAGATCAAATGGAGACAAGTTGCTACATTGGCCTGACCAGAGCCTACTGGTATCACTGAGGTTTAGTTTAATTAGAGTAAGGATGAATTGTTGGGAATTTAACAGCAGCACTGCTTAGGGTAGCCACTGAACTTCATTGTGTCATCGCCTAGCATGTAAAAACTAAGTAAAGGGAAGATGAAAAAAACCTGAAAATCTCCTCTTGGATCTTGAAGCATCTGGAGGCTGCAGATAGATGTCTGTGCGTTCCTGGGATGACTTTGTACTTGTCAAATAAAGTGACCTCATATTTAATCTGTTTCTTCACTTACATCTGTATTTCATCCATGGTCAGGGCTTCAGTTTAGAGGATTTTGATCCTTCCTCTAAAAGTCAGAGAAAAACATGACCACCAGACTTTCCAAACCCAGATATCTACCTCCCACCATAGTCCTGACTCTCTGTGAAAAGCAAAACTGTCATCTGTAGCTCAAACTGAACTGCAGCCTGAAGCACAGATAGCTTCCTTGACAGATGGAGATGCTGGAATGACCTTTTGGCTTCTTCTCCCTGGAGTTTGTATTTAGTTCCTGATGCTTGTCAATGAGAGAATGGCCTTGAACTGTGAGAAAACTTTTTCTAAGACTGGAAAAAGTACTTACTTATTCAGTGCTTAATCATTTAACTGCTTTATTACATTCTGAGGGAGTAAGAAGACAGATTAATCTCATCAACCCACACAGAAAACAACTGGCAAGTTGTTGTGGCTTAACTCCAGCACAAGTCAAGTTATTCCTTACAAAGGAGTCCCTATTCTCATGTGCACACAAATACAATTTTTCTTGTAAAGATAGAAACATTTAGCCTATTATTTTTTTAGTTGATCATTGTACTGAGGAATCCGAGCTCTGGGTTAGGGCTCTCTTCAATGCCAGGCACTGTATAAACAGAATAAAAGGATGATCTGGGCTTCAAGGGTCCAATGTCCCAGTGTACCCACAGGCACAGGATGGTGATTTAGTCCACAGCTCATTAGTTCTGCTTTAGATAGAAGTCATGAGGATAAATGCTGATGTTTTATTATAGACAAAATAAATCTCTGCATAATGGAGACAGTTAAACTTATAATTGTGGATGCTAATGTCCAGATAAGGTACAGTGGGAGAAGAGGAGGAGTTCAAGTGCTGATATATAGAGTTTTACACCTGTATCTCATCTTACATGAGCAAGTGATGGTGAATAAATTTTTCTCACTGATGTACAAGGATGATATTCAGTTATGGGATTAGGGACTACTGTCCATTACTGTCCCCTATTACTGTCATTTGAGAGATGAGGACATCTGACTCCCAGATCAGCATAATAGAGATGGGAAAAAGCTGCTAATAAAGGAAGTGGCTGTGGAAACACTTTATGGTATAGATAATCTACTGGTTTCTGAATTAGATCTTTCTGTCACCAGCATAGTACCAATGTCTCTAGTACTGATAGCAAGATGGCAGAGAGAGTAGATCTGTATTGGCTCTTTTAGTTAGGGTGATAAACAAGTGGGGTGCGATACAGTGGCTTCGTACAGCTGAAGTTTTTCCAAGATTCATAGAGACATCTGACGTTATTATATTGATTGCAACATAACTAGGCTTTAACAGTCACCTCCCATCTCTGCTGCCATGCGTAAGTGCCTAAGTCAACAGACTCACCGCATGAAATGGCCTGAGTGCACTGTCTGCTAAAGGCCTTAATGGCGCTAAATAAAAAAAAAAAAAAACCCCACAAACAAAACCCAGCCATTTGTAAAGTACTATGATTAAAATTTTTTTTTTTCTGACTTTTTAGCTCCTGGATGGCCAAAATGCAAAGACACTAA
Organism: Buteo buteo; assembly: GCF_964188355.1. Classification (NCBI taxonomy): domain Eukaryota; kingdom Metazoa; phylum Chordata; class Aves; order Accipitriformes; family Accipitridae; genus Buteo; species Buteo buteo. The sequence goes on along the minus strand of NC_134172.1, from coordinate 24,242,933 downwards.
ATAGCCAGTGGCTGAGAGCTCAGACTGGTATCATCTCACGAGAACCAATGCTGGTTGACTGCACTATTGCTAAAAACATTGCTTATGGGGATACCAGTTGGGAGGAGTCATGTGAGGAGATTGTCAATGCAGCAAAAGAAGCCAATATTCATTCCTTCATTGAATCACTACCAAAGATAATTAGGACCTCATTTCCAACTTGGAACTGGGGGAAAAAACCCCATAGTGCCTATTCATGCTTTCCTAAGTAAATATGGGTTAAAAGCATTTATATTTCCATGACTTACTGAATTAGACATTGAAATTTGGGGGGGTTCCCCCCCCAGAAGACCTGAAGGACAGAGAGCTAGGAGGTGACAGTGGCTGCAGGCATTTGCTCAGTCCCACTGCCGCAGATACCTGAATGGGGGGAGTCTTCATCTCCGCAGGAGAAGCGTCTGTTAATAAAATAACCTGGATGATACTGGTACTCAGGCAAGTCATTCTAGGGAGCAAGGGACATGTAGAAAGTACTGAAAAAGAGGCTGGTTACTTCCCTTTAGTTAAGTGAAAGCAACAGGAAAGTGCTAAGGCAGCCTAAGGAGTGCTGGTCTTGCCCTCCTTTCTTTCAATATCTCGTTAGCCAGGTGTGTAAAGTCACACACAGAGTTGGCTTGGAAAACCAGGCAGAAACCCACCATCTCGTTCCCGCTTCCTTCTCTCCCTTTCCTTATTTATACCTGTTGATACCTCCTGGTTGCATCTGATGTGACAAGCTGAGTCTCCAGCAGAGTGGCTCTTTTTGCTGCAAAATAAATAGCACCTTGGAGGGAAAAGCAGTCTCAGGTTTTCTCCATTGGTTGTGAATAATTATGCTAGGAAAAAAAAAAAATCCCTGAAGTTGATCTGCTCATATCCCACTGAGCAGCTGCTGGCAGCTGAATGTAGGCAAAGGTGTTTCCTACCTGCTCTCTGAACTGAGCCGCTGAAGCTAACACCTGCTTGTCAGCTCGCTCTTGTGGAAAATACAGGCTAGGACAAATATTTCTCACGTCAATAAATTCCCACAGACTTAGGAGGTTGGTGGGTTTTCCCTGCAAAGCCTCATCCCTTAGATGAGAGATGTACATTTGTTCACACAGCAGTAACAAACGGGGGAAGCACAGAGCTGGAATCAAATTTTGTGAGTAGATTTGCGTCAGCTTTAAAACAGGGTGGGAGGCAGATGAGATTTTGATTTTTGACTGGCTTCTCATTCATCCTAAATCAGTCTCAATGTCTTTCAGGCTGACTTTTCTTATGGAGAACTGGGGCAGCAAAAGAAGAGCTGACTGCTCAGGCTGCTCGGTGCTAAGCTGAGTCTTGGGTTCGCTCCCAGCAATGTCGCAACCTTCCTCTCACACCCTGCACTCAGCTTCTCTGCACCTTGGTCCCCTACCCCAAAACAAACGACACTGCTCTTGCTCAGCATCACGGGGTTTGCTCTGCAGTTAAAGAGACTCAGAAGTGTGTTTCTCAGCTTGGCTACTGTATGTAGGCTCCTCACCCACACTTGCCCTTGTGGCTGGGAAGGGGGCTGCCCCAGACTCATCACTCAGTGGAAATGCAGCTCAAATGTCGCATTCCACAGGATTAGATCCACATCCAGGTTTACGCTCATGCTTACTTTCTGTATCTAGAAATACAGTACACGTGTGGGAGACAAAGGAACCCAGCGCTCTGGTGGTCAGAAGCAATGCATTGCTATTGCCTGAGCTCTTGTATGGCAGCCCCAAATCCTGCTGTTAGATGAAGCTCTGCACTGGATACAGAAAATGAAAAGGTATCTTGGCTTCGCAAACAGGAATGGGGATTTGCAAGTTGGCTGGTCATGCCAACAGGAGGCTGCTCTTTTGTAAAAAACAAACAAACAAACAAACAAACAAACTTACCCACCTCCCCATCCCCAAAACAATGCAGTATTATCAATTTTTGAAATAATTTTATTGCAATATTTGGCATCTTTGTGGCTACAGAGCCCAGATCATCAGGTGACATTAAAGAATTCGTAACCTTCTGAGTATTAAAAAAAAAAGGGGGGGGGGGGGGTAAAAGTGTGTGTACCAAGTATACCATACTTAATGCTTAGAAACTAGAATACAAAATTATTCAGCATGTTATTTGATTATACCATGATTTTATAATGGAACTCAATAATAAAGTTGTAATTATTTAATGAGTGGGACTGAAATTTGGAGCAGTTTTCCATGTTGCTGAGAGTGAGACAGCACAAGGCTTGTCAAAGGAGCCAGACCAATTTGTTGGGGACAATTTCTAAAACTGACCAACTAAGGCCTGCCTGCAGCAGTAAGGAAGGGCCAGGCTGCGACCCTGGAGAAGTTTGCTTGACCCGACTTCTGGGGCAAGCGAAAATATGAAGACATGCACACCAGCAACCACTGTCTGTCCCCTGTCCCTCATCCCAGATGTACAAAAAGGGATCTGTACCAGTCATCAGGGGTAAGTTTTTCACCTCCGAGGCCATAGAAACATCACCTCTGTCATTGCTCTATCACAGATAACTTAACAGATGACAAGGGGCATCACAGGTGGAAACAGCTGCTGTATTTGTTTTTAATTCACCTTTTGGTTTGTTTATTGTGCAGATTGTTCAGGAAGCACTGGATAAAGCCAGAGAAGGTCACACCTGCATCGGGATAGCTCACCGCCTCTCCGCCATCCAAAATGCTGACACAATTGCCGTGGTCCAGAATGGCAAGGTCATAGGGCAAGGGACCCATCAGCAGCTCCTGGCTGAAAAAGGCATCTACTATTCTCTGGTCAATGTTCAAAGTGGGCCACGCAATGTGTGATAGTGGGCAGTACCTATTGCTGAAGTGCAGCTGTACAGCTGGTTCTGGCTTTTGTATAAAAATATTAAGGATGTTTCACTACTTCTGGTTTTTGTAAAATTTTGTAGTTTCCTTAAACCCCATAACTAATAAATAACAAAGCAAATGCACCTAAGAACCCAACCCTCTTCCACCTCCACAAAAATTCAGAGTTGCTCAAATTAAAGATTACACAGCAGTCATGAAAATGCCCCACTGGCTTGCCAAACTGCAAAGTGAAGGAAGGACTCTGGGTGTGGAGGGCCCCTTCCGTGCTCCAGGCGCCAAGATCATCATCTCTGCAGCACCTAGTATAGGTGCTCACAGTGAAGGGATGTGTGTACAAAAACAGGGAGAGAGTTTGAGGGCAGACGCACTGGAGTTGGAACAGGCTGGTCTTTCAGAGGTAGGGAAAAGCAGTGTCCAGCCTAGGGACAGCAGCAAGCTGTTATGTAGGGCGCTAGTGAAAAAGGGATGAGAACTCGTTCATCCGTTCAGGTTTCGGGGCTTGCGTTTTCACAGGTTGATTGTAACTACATATTCTAACTTTGGATTCTCTCTAACTCCAGTGAGTAAGGAAGATTATGGCAGCAAGATGTATGCCAGCAAGACACCAAAAAAGTTTTCAGAAAAGCAGTCTCTGGAAAGAAAGAGTAGCTATTGCTTATGCACAAAGATGCCAGCACTCACAGGCAGAAGGAAGGTAGCGAGCAACAAGTTCCTCAACACAGATGGGCCCAAAGCACCACTCCAGGTATGACGGTTTCTAAATAAACGTACATGCAAGCTGGAGCAGGGGCAAAAGGAAGCCTGCTGGGATTGGAAACTGGCTCCTATTCTTGGCTTGCCAATGCACTAACAGGTGCAGCCAATTTCTGCAATCCCCTGCTTTAGCCTCAGTGGCTTCAGAGCAAGTGGTGCCTGTCCTATGACAACAGGACTGCACAGCTTAACCATCCTGACCTGAAATCAGAGCTCCTACTGCATTATGCTCCTTCTGCATTGATTATGTGTTTTCCCAAATCCACACAGACAAAAAAAAAAACAAACCAAAAAAACCCAAACAAACTGTTTAACACTGTATGCTTAACATAGAGCATAAACTTCGTAGAACAACTATGAATCAAAAATGCTTTATTCCTTACAAGGAAATTAACACCATGCTCATGAATTCATGCATCCACATCACCTAACAAATAGCTCTAACAACTCAGAGAATTTAATTTTGTTCTTTCTGGATACACTTCTGTCTTCAGTTCCTCTAGGCAAGGCACAGACTGTCCCAGCTGAACAGGAAATTCTGCTTACGTCAGTGATGGAATGATGTTTTCTCAATAATAAACTTGTTGAAATAGTTTTCCTTTTTCAGTATTTCTGCCAAGATTTCTACACTCCCAGAAATCCCAAGAGAGGCGTAGGTGTGTGGAAAATAAATGCAAATAAATACAAAATTACACCCTTCATCAGATTTCAGGCTGTTTTAAATGAGTGTTCAAAGCTAACTGTACTTGTCACTGTTGCAACCAGGTTTACTAACCCAGCTGAGGGGTGAAAGGTTGTAACTGTCAGACAGAACTTAGAATAAAAACCATCAGGCATAGCTTGATCCAAAATCTTAATCTACCTCACAGAAATCACAGCATCATAAAGACACATGCTTTACTAACTGAGAGATTTCAGAAAGTCATTTACCTCCAAGAGAGTGTGTTATTATAAGCACTCCAGAACAGCAATGGATTCTTACTCTTGATGAGTTTCAGAAGACATCAACCATTAAACAATGAATAGTTGTCAGATTTAATGGAGACAGGACATAGAAGTAGTCCTATAAAGGCAGGGAAGACAAAGGCTGAAATAATGAGACTGTTTTCTGAGGCAACAAGACACAGTATAACGCACTCTGCCCTGTTATTCAGAGAAGTGTCAGGCCTTGAGGAAGGATATAAAAGGGGAAACTGTTCTTGATACTGTGGAAAAAAAGTATGCAACAGAGCTTCCAGAGGGCAAAGAGACTGGTTCAGTGTTAGCTGAGGATGCAGTTGTTTCTGTAAAACAAGTAATAATCTCTGATCTCTCTCAAAACTCCAAAAACTAGAGAAAAGAGAAAACAATAGGTACTTCAGAATCTCTATTTCAAGTTCATCTGTCCCCAAAATCATCTCTCTTTCACAAAGTTTAGTTGCTACACATTAAACAGTCCACACATGAATCAACCAATACAAAGTCGATTTTTAGAAGAATTTTATTTCTATGACAGGAAAATACAAAGCTGCTCAAACAAAGGAACCAAGTCTTAAAATCCTGAGAAACGTACCAAACTGCATTCAGTGCTTACTTTTATTGTGTATTATTAGTGTAAAGCAGCAGACATTCACAGTTCACTAGAAGTTGAAAACTCCGAGGAATTTGGAACTCATATGCTGCTTTCTGTCTTTATTATTGTGAGCTCCTTTTTCATAATACTTAAGACTGTAGCGCTTTCATACTACAATTGTAGTGGGAACATCCCCATTCACGGATACAACATTTATTTGGTATAATCCCGATAGCAAAAATGAAAGATAACTTATGAAATAACATACAGCCCGATGGAGGCAGCCCTTCTATTTCATGAACCACTATGAAAAGGAAGCATAATCACCTAAGAGGATAGTGTGGTTACTCTTAATTACCCAGTTAAGTGCTCCACTGGCATAAACAGTATCAGTAAACTACAAAGTATTCTATGTGTTACTACTAAGATCATAAATACAAATCTCCCATAAATTCTTCACTTCCAACATCCCATCTCTCAAGTATGTTTGCATTGTTGAGGCTTATTTTAATATTGCATAGTTCTACATAGATAAGGTACTACTGCTTGCATTGTTGTTGCAAATGGCTACATTACTCTTCAATGGCTACTGTTAGAACAGTAAATCCCATAAAAAAGGTAGACTTCACATGGATCATTAAATTTCTTAACTTGAATGTAACAGTACTCTTGAGCAGTATTTCATTTATAAGTACTGCATATAACTCGTGAGCTTGAAAAGGCTTTTACATCATTATCAACCTTACAGCTGAGCTGCAACTGTTAATTGTAGCATGTCCTGAAAACACTGGAACACTGTTCTAACAAGCATTTCTGCATCAGTCTCTGGACATGATTTCCAAGAAGAACAGTTGGTAACAATCCTATCAATATAGAAAACAATGAAGTTACCACTCTTAATTGTCATGGTCTAGCATAAAAGTCACAGAAATTGCCCTGAAATGTGAAATTACTGACATAAATTCTGAAGCAAAACTTGTTACATAAACATACTGTCTCAACATTCAAAAGGACTCAGATCCCTAGTGCCTTCAGTAGGCAATAATGTTGACAGATCTCAAAACTAGATACTCTGATTTAAATACCCATTTCTACATATACAGTGACATAACTTTTCCACTTATATTTGAAAATACTGTGAATTATATTTCTTCTCTGCAACTAGTTTAAGGTATAAAGTACTTTTCTTCTTTTTACCTAATAAAAGCTAAATCTTTATCTAGTTCTATTTATCTTAAAAGAGACATAGATCAAAGTGTAAGTGGTTTGTATTCTCAAACTGAATCAAATCTGCACACAATCCATATTTAGCTTTAGAAAGAAGTCACTCGAATTCCACCTAAATCACAAAATTGCAACTTATCTCAACACATTATAATCAAAGTAGTTTATTAGATTTGATAAGGAAACAATAATTTTTGTCCATAAGACTAATAAGCCAAAGTTGGATCTTTTCAAATCCTACCATTTTATGAGAAGTGAAGCCAAATGTTTTAACTTCTCCTTGTTCCTCAAAGAGATGTGTGTGTCACTGCCAAGAATGATGGACTGGTCTATCTCAGTCAATTGATACTTTTAAAAAAAACCACCTTTGCATGTTACATTTAACCATCTCTAAAATGAAAGCTTATTTTAAAGTAAGTTAACTTCTTTTGTTCCTCCCTTCTTTCACCTTCCCCACTCTTTTCTTTCTGCTTATTGTCAGTATCTTGGTGCTCACTTCACCTCCACCATTCGTCCTTCCTCCCACACGTGCTTTCCCAGAATGTTAATGCCTCCATTCTCATGTACCTTACTTCTCAACTTTTTCTGACACGTTCAGCCATATTTCTTCTGTCTTTTCCTTTCCTCATTCTAGTTGTTAGCTGCCTTTCCCTTTGTGATAAAGACAGAACCATGCCTGCAATGAAATTATATCCTTACCTGTCATCTCTGATTGAATAAAAAAAGCCATAGCCATGATCTACCATAGGGAGTGCACATCCACAAAACCTAGTGTAGCCAGTCAGACTAGTTGAAAGAACAAAATTCCCACCTCCTCCACTGTAAAACAACACAAAACAAAAGCAGCACTTTTAAAGATAATTTAAAACAAGGTGAGTTTTACAAAAAAGTTATTTTGTCCTAGATATCAAGAAATCAGCACACAAGGCCAATATAACAACGTCCTCAGTATCAAGGGATACAACAACCTCCCCGCAGGACAAGAACACCAATTACCTAGCTGTGAAGGCATGATCCACGTAAAGTTCTGGCACCGGCAGTCCTTGCTCCTGTGCTATGAGTAGGAGACCCAGAAGATGACGATCAAAGCCTGTCAAATAAATGCAAATACTGCATCATTAATAGCAGCATTTCCCGTTTTTCTCCTTCTTCTGGTCTGGATAGCTGGAAGCTCAAATAGCAGCTGAAGGACAGATAAATGACAGAGTCTAGTAAAAAACAAGATTCATATTGTAGCATACAAAACCATTTCCCAAACCATTTCCTTATTTGATCTAAGAGGCCGTCATCACTTTCAGCTTGCAACACTGAGGCCAAACGCAAATTAACTAGGTAATATAAACCCAGCACAGTTCCTGTGGAAAATAAAAAACAAGAAAACTTCCATTTCGGCCACGGAGGATTCCACACAGTGAAACTGGCCCACTGGCAATTACATGGACACGGTGAAAAGGCTTTCAGGGTCACAACTGCCTAGGTAACTAACCGAGTAGGATGGAGAGAGTATGAAGGTTCATCAGGTGATTATTTCCCAGCTGCTCACTCTTGTTCATAGAATATCTTACCACGCTATACAGGTAGGTTAGAATTTCACCCAAATCTCTCCTCTGCCTTAAAAGACCATATTGCCCACACTTTCCAGCTGTGAGAGACTGAAAGAGCTAACGTCTCAAACATTGTGGTGGGCCAAGTTCTGCTTAATGATGAACTCTGCATAACAACTCTGCGTAACAATGAACCCTGCATAGCTAGGAACCACAGGTGAAAAGCAGCTGATCAGCACAGGACATCAGTAACAGGATGAGGAGGGCATGCCAGGGGATGCGCAGCTCCCTGTTCTGATATGCTGTTCTGATGTGCTGAGCAGGGCAGCAAACCCTGCATGGCCAAAGATCAAACAATGGTCATGCCTGCAGGGAAGGGGAAGTTACTCCCCAAATGACCCTCAAGCCCACCGACCCGACCCATTTCCCAAAGGTTCTGAAAGCACAAACTGCTTATGACACCTAATTAGCCTAATGAGTTTGAGTGCCCACCCAAAGGAGGGGCAAGGAGATTATAAAAGGGCATGAATTGAAGCCCCACATGCACACGTCCACCAGAACTGGACTTTTAGACTGACTGGGCCAATGCTGGACCCAGGAGCAGTGAAATCTTTCTCTTTCCTTTTTCATAATCCCTACACCTCATCCCTTTAGATACAAAACTGTTGACCAAGTCTGGGACTAGGAGTGGATCCAGATGCCTCTGGGCCCTTCTCTGAGAAGGAGTCTAGAAAGCAAGGGGGTCTGCTCTGAACCTCGTGACTCAACGGGAGGGATCATCTTATTTTCTTCCCTGAAATGATGTATATGGTTACCATGGGTTACAAGGTTTACTGAGGTAGCTCCATGCCAATTCCTGTTGAGAGAAACCCCACCATCTACTGTTAACGCCTTCTGTCATGCATAAAATGTTTAACTGATCATTTGGTGTCATTTCACCTTAATTTAGCCCGAGGGAATTCTGAACTCAACACAACCCCTCCCTGGTCTGTCCAGCCTGGGTCGTGACACCAGCCAAGCATATATTTGATTAGAAGGTATTCTGAAATAATGTTTAGCTGGGCAGGAAAAGTGAATTAATATTCAAAGTGAACGTGTCTTTGAGGCACAAGGAAGGGTGCAACGACTAGGTTTTAGTTCTTCTCCCCAAAATTAAAGTATAAAATGTTAAGGGGTAGTTTTTAGTCAGGCTGAAAACAAAGAGACAGAGAAAACGTATTAGCATACAGAAATACTCCCTTTTCACCCATAAGAAAAAAAAAATCCTTTTGATCCCAGAGTACCTTTTCCATTCTCACATTCTTTCCTCATTTTATTGTGCTTTGCAAATGCCTTCTGCATCAGCTGTAGTCGTTGGTAAGCCTGTGTAAAGTAGGGGAGACAGGATTAAAAAAAAAAAAAAAAAAAAAAAAAAAAGAAAACAATCCAGATGAGTAACATATCAGGAATCACAGATCAGCAAGTTTCTCACTTTCACAGTTTCTAGCAATTTCAGACATAAGAAAATGGAGGAACTTGAAAGGTACATTAGAACCTCTCTCAAACTCTTTCTCCCAAATCCAGATTCTTTCTTCAGGAGAACCCGCTCATTTGTTTCCTGTATCTCTGTTCTGTTGTTTGGACCACTTTTGTACTGAAAAATATTCTAAACCTCATGCTCTTTCTTAAGCAAGCTGAAACAATGGAAAGTAGCCACAGTGAACTAAAGTAATCAAAACCAAAAACTTCCTACAATACCACTTACTTAGAAGCATGCTAGCTTTTAGCAGGTGTAGTTGCATTTGCATGATCACCATGCCCTGAACTGGTCAGGCAGTTGGATTAGATGATCACTGCAGGTCCCTTCCAACTGAGATATTCTATTCATAGAATCATAGAATGGTTTGGATTGGAAGGGACCTTAAAGATCACCTAGTTCCAATCCCCCTGCCATGGGCAGGGACACCTTCCACTAGACCAGGTTGCTCAAAGCCCCATCCAACCTGGCCTTGAACACTTCCAGGGATGGAGCATCCACAACCTCTCTGGGCAACCTGTTCCAGTGTCTCACCATCCTCATCGTAAAGAATTTCTTCCTAATATCTAATCTAAATCTACCCTCTTTCAGTTTAAAACCGTTACCCATCGTCCCATCACTACACTCCCCGGTAAAGAGTCCCTCCCCATCTTTCCTGTAGGCCCCCTTTAAGTAAGAGAAGGGTGCTATAAGGTCTCCCCGGAGCCTTCTCTTCTGCAGGCTGAACAACCCCAACTGTCTCAGCCTGTCTTCATAGGGGAGGTGCTCCAGCCCCCGATCATCATTGTGGCCCTCCTCTGGACCTCTATTCTACCATTTTTCATCACCAAAAAAAAAAAATAATAAAAAAAAAAAAAATCTGTGAAACAAAAGCAGAAAACAAAACAAACAAGACCCTAATTAAAATATACACAGATGCCAACCACATTCCCTAATTTTCTCTGCTGATTGAAATATTACGTCCATGACAGTAGTTCTGCCCAATATTATGGTTTTTTTCAATTTTGTTTTGAAACTTACATATTAAAACGAGAGACACAAGAATACAGACACCTGTTTTAGTAAAGGAAGCCTGGAGAAACATCTCTAGACACCCAAGATCTTGCCTTCTAGGATCTTAGATCTTACTATCTCTTCAACTACTTAAGAAGCACCCTTTATCTTTTTATTCACTACACGAGAGGCTGCAGCAGAGAATGTGAAACAAGGGCAGTAGCCACTCAGTTTGGATAAAAATCAAACTACTAAGCTCACAAGGGGCAAAAGAAAAGTTGAGACAAAAGGATTTTTTCCAAAGTACCTAACTTTAGGTATTTTCTAGTACCTTAAAAGTAGACCTTTAAGCATCTTAATTTCAATACTATTGAACAGGTTCAATGCTTTTTTTAAGCCCCAAGAGCTCATCATAAAAAAATAGCAAGAGGAAGATATTTGGAGATGCTATTTAAAATTACAAAGAGAAAAAGAAAGTGCTACAGCTAGTGTTGGAAGTAACAAACCTCTATGTGTATTACCCATAGAAGCCTGATAACTGGTTAGAAGATAACCAAAGAGCAGGGAAATAACAGGAATCCATATTTGAAATAGGAAAGCAGATTTCAACAATGGCCAGAAAACTGAATTCTAAAGCTGCACCACATGCCAAAAGAAATCACTGAAGACCAGGAAAATATGCTCTTGAAGACTATAATTATCCATCACACATACTTCCTCTGATAGCCATATTCCTGTATGTTTTTCAGATGCATTAATAATATAGAACCTTTGAATTTCCTAAAGATGCGCAGCCCTTTGTCTCAAAAATCTTCTCCCTGCTTCATTTCTCAGGCTCTGAGAAATGTGCAGTGAGGACAACAGAAAGAGCTTTAGCACAGCTCTCATTTGGCAAGAAAGGCATGACATGCTTTGCCAGCCAAGCACCAGAGGGTAGCTGCTGGGAAAAGAAAAGGTCACCAGTTCAGCTATTCAGAGACAAATTCTGGAATGAATCCCTGTTGCCACTAGGACACAAACAGTTTTCAATCTCACTCTCAGACTCAACGATGAGACTAACGTTTCCCAATTTCACTTAAAAATTAAAACAACAACAGAACAACTCCACAGCAGAATACATTGGTTCCGACCCAGTTACTTTTTGAGGTGTGGAAAAAAAAATCAGTGTGAATGTAACTCAAGACACTTACATTCATGAAACCAAAAGGTAAATAGGATAGAAAACCAAGCAAGCCCACACATGACAGCTCACCTCAGATACTATGACCAGAGCCAGACTTCAAGCAACCCAACATTTGAAATCTGTCTCACTGGAAACAGGCCAACTCCCATTAATGAGACAATAGAAAAAGGAGTTTTAAGCAGTTCAGATGACAGGTCTTCTAAATACATGATGATTAAAGTAGGATTTCAGTATTTACACTTTCAGAAGGATCCAGCATGGACTTGCACCATTCCAGTGCTTCCACAGTACATGGTCTTATGGTCTCTGTACGGCCATGATAGAAACGCCTGGTCATGGCAGTTTCATAACAGCAGCCCGGTCTAAGAAGAAAAATTAGGGAAGAGTATCTCATTAACTTAACAAAACTATTTGCTCTCTCAAGGAGTAAAGAAGTTCTGCCAAGTATCTTATACATCTAGCTCAGTTACACATATCAGTAAGCCACTAATTTTCTTTAAACTGTGTGTCTGAAAAAGAGCCACAAAGGAACTCTACAAGCTTTTATGAGACAGATGACTGAAAAAGTGCCAGTGCTATAATCATACCGTGAAAAGACTGGGTTGTCATGGCTATTTTCTGCATAATACAGATCTACCAGCCTCTAGTATGAATAAGCTGAAATTATGCAAGCTTCAGTTTCACTATGTATTTCCATTAAAGAAACCATCTACATTGTCTAAAAACTCAAAAATTAAGAGACACGCTTGAAATAAGCAGTGTGTCCCAACGCATTTATAAGGAAAAGGCTCAAATCCTTCTTTGTTGCATCCAACTTTTAGCTGGAGCATCCCCAGCCCTATGACAGTCTACCACTTTATATACAATTTACATGAAACATACTTGTGTGTTTAGAACAGACCTAATAGGCTGTGTTAGTCAGACAATTAATTTATGCCTATGTTCGGCAAACTGAGGTCTACCAATCTTTCTTATGATGAGATGCATCTCCAGTGACTAAGCATCATGCTCATATGACGAAACCCTCCTTTTTCTAAAGCAAGCAATACTCGCCAGGTCAGTAATGACTTACACAAGCCATAATCAGTGCTAGTTAGCAAACAGAAATTTGGGAACACCAATACCAGGAAGAATGCTGTCTTTTACCAATAATACAAAATAAAATGACACACCCAAAAATGTAGAGCCAGGTATCTGGAGGGTCACTATCTATATCTCTAATATTCTGTCCAAACCTCCACATCTAATGTTGCTAAAGAAAGTGAGACACTGAGGTTTGTGAGGCTTTTTACAGGCTTGGAAGACTAACCATTTAACTGATGGCTGTCACTGGCTGCAGATAAAGCTTTCTTCTCCATCTGAGCAACTATTTGACATTACAGAATCCTGACCCACTGCACATTTGCCCGAATATTTACTTTGTACAGCCCAAATCCACATTTTCATGGACGGTCTTCTGCCCTCCATCCCACAACATGTACGTACACAATCCCTATGGGCACAAGGGCACAATTCTTCTGAAGCCAAGAGCACAAGCCCTGTGGGTTTCAATGGCGCAAAATAAGGCCCTATGCAACTGTTACTTTAAAAACCCCTTGCTTCTCCGGTCTTATATCACCATAGCAAATTACACACTGGCATTGCAAGGCCACTGCATTATATCTCCAGATCCACCCCTTTACTCAAGAAACTAGTTTTTTATTCCTAATCTGGGTAATGAGATTTTCTTACCGTCCATGGCATTTGTAATAAGCAAGCTGAAGGGCAAGCTGAACAAATGTATCAGGATGAAGTTTCTTCTTTTTCACCAATGCTTTGCCAAAGGATGTAAAGGCATAACTCACTAGCTGCAAGTCAGATACCTGTCACACCAGAGGAGGAAAAGCAACAGAAATCAAGAAATATCACAACTTGGTCCACTTCAAATAAAACACACTCAACGTAAACCAACAATGTAACAAATTTAACCATAGTGTTAAGTCCCCTGCTTCATCAATTTATCAATAACATATTCATCCCTGTTCTCCAGCATTGAGAAAGGCCAGCTAAAAACATGTAAATAGAATGAAAAAAACCAAACCAGTGACAATTAAGAGAAGCAGCAAGAAATTCCACCTTTTTGTAATACAGCTCTTTAGCATGTCCAATTTCATTTATAATTTTTTGATCCACTGTGAATACAAGTTCTTCTGGCCATGGAATATCCCTCACTTTATCTGACCCCTAGGAGGATGCAGACAGACAGAAAGAAGAGAAAACAGAAAATGTTATCCGTAAGAAAAAACACATTAACTAATAGACTTGATAGTTTAAAAGATAGATACCTTCCATTTTCCCTCATTTTCAATAATCTTCTTTTCAGCGTAAGAAAACATGGTAATTAAAGCCATGGCATCTAAAGGAGAATGCTAGAACCATAAGACAAGATATCACATTATTTGCATAACTGCAAGACGATCAAACTGCTTTTTTCCCTACCCCACTCTTTCTCCTGCAGACCAACAGCTTTACTGCACAGTGTTGGACTTGTTTTTCTAGTTCTACAACACATATAGAACTACTGTAAGCCCACCCACTGTTTTGACTGCTCTGCAGCCAGACAGGGAGGCACAATATACCACTGCTGTGGAAAAGCAGATTTCAGGCAAGATGTAAGCCCTTCTGGTCATTCAATAATGAGTTTTAAAAAATCTGAGTTTAAAAAACACAGCTGTTCAAATAGCTACATCATACAAAGAGTTAATTTTAAGCCTTCTTGTGCAATGTATTTTTTGTCTTTGGAACTCTCTCATTAAATACTTTTAGAAGTAAGATTATGATTTCAGATCTCATGTTCTTAATTCAAGTACAGTATAATATCAAACACTGTGAAAGCAGACTGCTTTTGAAAACTTGCCAGACAAGATGCCTGGTAAACAAGGCTAGACTAAAGAGGAACACAATAAGCACTTAATACTCTGAAAGGGAAAACTTAGTAAATAAATATCTGAAAGGTTTATAAGGGGGGGGGGAATTTTCAACTTACATCACAGAATGCGCTACAGGTTCCATTGGAAAAGAATATGCTATTGTAGGATTTATCTCCCCAGCGTACAGTCGGATCACCTGTTAGCCCCAGCCTTGCAACCTAAAGCAAAAGTTAGACACTGTGGGTTTTAAAAAAACACTGAGTACGCTGCCAACCTCTGTCAGCTAAACCAAACCTACATTAAGATGGTGAGACCTCCCTGAGAGAGAAGACACTTTCATCCAGTTGAAGATGAAACATGAATATAAGCCTAAGTTTTTAAAGAGTGATAGCAAGTTGATGACTATATTTTTGAGGATCCTGCAGGATAGAGGACTAGAAGATTATGAAGGTAGCTTACAGCCATTGCCACTTCCAATGTCCTAACAAGTCAACCTATTTAAGTGTTCCTATGGATCAACAAGAAGCACTATTTGCATATTTATCTGCTTCATTTTCTCTGTTCTGAAAGAGCAAGAAGTGCTACTTCCGTATATATGCAGAAGAAATTTTTATATAAAGACAACCAGATATTAATTATCAAGAATCCTTAGCTACCTCAGTGTAGTCCTCAGGAGTTGCATGGGGACTAGAATCATCGAGGCAGACCACAAACAAACTTCTCTGAATTTTTTCCAGAAGAGTTAAGTTCTTTGGATCAAGATCAATCAAATATTCACGTAACTACAAAGCATAAAAGACAAAGCTAAGTGAAATGATGTCCTTTCCAGTGATCACGATGCTTTTCTCAGGAAACAACTGTTGAAGTATTCCCACCTCTGCCCATTTTGTCCTTTCACTGCTTGTCAGGGCTGCCAGTCCTGGTCCATCTGGTTCACTATGACATCTTTTCTGTATATATGCAAGTTGCCTTTAAGAAGATTTCAAAAACTGAAGTTAACAAAGAACATATGGAGAGAAGATAAAAGTCACCCTTTTTACCTCTCTTTTTTTTGCCAAGCTGGAATTTTTGTTCTGCATTTACAAGCTAATGTGAATTTTCAGGAAGCACAACTCAGCTCCCTCAGACTCTAAGGGCAGTTGAAGACCCGCCCTGTTTTCTGTCACTAATGCTTAATTCAAATTGCAGCTGCCAGCCCAGTACAAACTTACATGTAAACAATCATGGTCCTAAAAAGTTATTATGCACTTAATTTAAAACTAGATTTAAGACTTCAGCAGTGCAGATCAGACTTTCCTGATCAGCAGACATCTGCAATACTGCAGCTTTGCAGTTTTTATAGCAACTAATCAGATACAAGGGCAAAACTTCCACTCAAGATAAACCCTGAAATTTAAAGCAGAACAGTAGCTACAGTACATCCTAAATGCAGAGCCTGAACTATGCAAGAATACTTCTCTTCCTACCTTTTCCTTGCATTTTCCCTTTGAAGAGCTATTAACAGAGATATAGTTTTTAGTTTGCAAATTCAGTTTTTCACGTGCTGTTCTAAGTGTTAAAGAAACTCCACAAATCACAGGCATTTAATCTGGCTCGTCCTTTGTTCTGGCACTTTTGCCCATTAAACTTCTCTACTGATCATTAGTTACACAGTTGTCAAAAATATAAGACATCCATGATGAGGTTATTAAAAAAAAAAAACCCCAAAAAACCCAAACCCAAACCATCAAACCAAAACCAACCCACCCTTTCTATGAACAACAGAAAGCTTTAGGGTTTTTGGTCTGTATTCCAGGTATTCATTTCTTTGTTACTTGCTTGATCTAACAGGTACAACTACAGAAATTAGAAATATGTATGTTGAAATATCTTAAGTATTAAAGAACCAGACTTTCAAAAAAAAAGTTATTTTTGAGCTTCTCTAACTAGTTTTTGTCTTGCCTGAGGAATTTGGCCATCCACCTTTTGCCAATTTTAATCACATGTCTTCTGTTGTGCTCTATAAGCAGCACTTTGACAAATGCAGTAAGTTATTCCTAGATTAAATGCACAACGCCTCTTCATTAAGTAGATGTATATAAGATCCCAAATCGATCACAGGAGACTTATGCTGAACCTACCTATGTATTTAACATCAGAGTTTGACCAACAGAGTAGGAAACCTTGTAGCCACAACTGTACTGACAATTTGAAAAGCCAGCACCTCCACATGCTACTGGGAGAGAGGAGATGCAGCACAGAAAAGCTTTCAACATTGCCAGTTGCACTAGTACTGAAATTTCATATTTAAAGAACCAAATTCTTTTTCTCTGTTCCTTTGCAGCAGCTCAGGAATATGAAAAGAACCACAAACATGGCTGGTTGTCACAAGCCTGGTGCACCGGTCTGGATCGATGGGCCGAGGCCAATTGTACGAAGTTCAACAAGGCCAAGTGCCGGGTCCTGCACTTGGGTCACAACAACCCCATGCAGCGCTACAGACTTGGGGAAGAGTGGCTGGAAAGCTGCCTGGTGGAAAAAGACCTGGGGGTGCTGGTTGACAGCTGGCTGAATAGGAGCCAGCAGCGTGCCCAGGTGGCCAAGAAGGCCAACGGCATCCTGGCCTGTATCAGAAATAGTGTGGCCAGCAGGAGCAGGGAGGTGAGTGTTCCCCTGTACTGGGCACTGGTGAGGCCGCAGCTCGAGTGCTGTGTTCAGTTTTGGGCCCCTCACTACAAGAAAGACATTGAGGTGCTGGAGCGTGTCCAGAGAAGGGCAACCAAGTTGGTGAGGGGCCTGGAGCACAAGTCTTATGAGGAGCAGCTGAGGGAGCTGGGGCTGTTTAGTCTGGAGAAAAGGAGGCTGAGGGGAGACGTTGTCACTCTACAACTACCTGAAAGGGGGTTGTAGTGAGGTGGGTGCTGGTCTCTTCTGTCAGGTGGCTGGAGATAGAACAAGAGGAAATGGCCTCAAGTTGTGACAGGGGAGGTTTAGATTGGATATCAGGAAAAATTTATTTACTGAAAGAGTTGTCAGGCATTGGAACAGGCTGCCCAGGGAAGTGGTTGAGTCACCATCCCTGGAGGTATTCAAAATGTACATAGACAAGGCACTTCAGAACATGGTTTAGTGGGCATGGATGATACTTGGACTCGATGATCTTGAAGGTCTTTTCCAACCTAAATGATTCTATGATTCAAAGACAAGAAATGCAAGTGAAATGCTGCTGTACTGCTCTCTAGCTAGCAGGAAGTCAATCAGTGTATACTATGATTTTGGACTCTGCTGCACTCACCAACAGGAATTCCATCCCCTCTATTCTTGAGAAAATTGACCACAAGTGTATTAGATTTGAATCAACATGATAGTGGTGCTTCATCTTTTATAATGATTAAGTAGCAATAAGAATTATCAATGTGGATTGGTCCTGAAAGGAATAATGTTACTTGTAATCCTAATAATTCCATGTCAAGCAACTTCACACATAAATGATGTTTCCTACTGAAACACCTTCATTCAGCCCTTTTGTGTGACATTCTGTGGGTGTATTACAACAGTACATTATCATCATGCTTTATGGCAAGAAGTTGCCATCCACTAAACAAGAATTTACTCAAAATCTGAACCCTCAGCTAGAGGAGAAGCTGTAGCCTCTCTCACACCTAATTCTTTGGCATGAAGGGAATAGAAGAAGACTGTCTTTGGTATGTAGCTTATACAGGACAGCTCATTTGAAACAAGGCAATCTGAAAACCTGAAAATCTCTGGAGGAGTCACCATACTGCCTTCATGTATAGCATCAAATGCAAACACTCGACCTCGACACAGGACTATTAAGTGAGATGGGCATTCACCTTCAGTCTCTGAAATGAAACAAAAAACAAAACATGAAAATCCAATCATGGGGATAAAGTGAGTGACAGATACAGGAAAAACACTCAGCAAGTCCTACAGACCCATTTTTTGTTCAAAATGAGGCAGACTTCATACAGGTAAGAAAAAAAAGAATAACTTTTGAAGTCCAATTGCATGATCTTACTGCAAATTTGAAGACATTTTTAAAACCATCAGAGAAAATACATAGAAGCACATAATGTTCAGTGTTATTAACTACTTAAAGTCATTGTCATTACCTAGTAGCAAATGCTATTTTATGTATCTTGTAGGCAGGAACACCCTCTGCCGAAATGAGTGTTGCTTGCTAAAAGCTGATCTAGCAACATTTCTCTCTTGCATGAGTTTTGTTTGTTTGTTAAAAGGGATGAATATAATGCAGCAAGCCTACTGCTAAGACACTTTGCAAATGATTGAGTCCTTCCATTGTCAGAGTGTTTATGTGACCAGTTTCAGTTATGCAGCTCAAGATCTGAGATGCACTACCATGTCAATCAGACCTGACTGGCACATGCAAATCCATAAAAAGGGAGCACTAACACACCAGTTTGGCCACTATACAGAAATGCAGATGGTAGTGGCCCACACTAGCCCAGGTATATTTGCCTTATTGAATTCATCTATCTGGAAATAAGTCTAAATAAAATTGGAAAAGATTCTGACAAAAAAAAGATGTTAAAACCCCAAGAAATGTGGCTATGTTTTTCTCAAACTGAGCCACTGTGATACATCTCTTCTAGTCCATTACTCCACCCTGGGAAAAAGAAGAAATGTATGCTACTTTACTCACAAGCATGTAACTGAATGGGCATCCACAGAAGTCTTAATCTTACCTATAAGGCTTTTACATCTATCTATGGTCCTACTTTCTAAATCAGATAATACAATTCAATACATGCCTGATTAAAGACGTTCTAGAGTGAGGAATTTGTCATTTCATGTAAATCTCATCTTCATAGATCATGAAATTAATTTCTAATATAACAAAAATCAGAAGGGATGACATCAAATTCAGTTACTTTAGGTAGCATCCTAACCTTAGCTGTCTAAAGCAAGGGGTAGAATTAAGTTTGGAAGTTAGTATACCTAGAATTAAGTGTTTGAGATCTCACTATAGTTGGTAGAGATCTATCCAATACACTTAATAACATCTAATGAGCTCTTCACCTGTTCTCATTAAGCTATCTGCTGCAGGCTGAACCAAATAGCTCTCCAGGTTCCACTGATCAGGCTCTCTTGGCTTTTAGTGTGGTCTTTAACTCGAAGCTGACATTACCTGTCAAATTTTAGGTGCCCTACTCTGCAATCTGAATGCTACTTCAACTGTTTCAACCATGTCAGTTCTCTCTATAGCCAAAGGAGAAAAACAGATCCCTCTCCACATGGCAATTCCTTCTGCTTACTTTAGAAACCTGTGTATTTTAATGGCCCAAATCCTCCCCTGCAGGTATTCATATTTCTCCATGAATCACAGAGAAACAAGACAACTAGCTGGACTAAACATTTCATCTGGAGGCAGACAATCTACATGGAAATGGATATCACCTGCCATGTATGACATCAAAAATTATATAATCAAGAGTGTTCAATAAAGTTCTTACAATATTTTAAGGCAGAAAAGGGACATGAATGACATAAATTGCATCTCCATGGTATAATAGCTTTGTTTATTAAGTGTGATCATAACAGAACATTGAACTTCCACCATTTGAATACTTCTTCTATGTTTTGGTATTTAAACTGACTCTTCAATTGTAATGCTAAGATAAAATCCTTGAAACTGGCCTTCAACTTTGCATCTTCTCATCACATCCTGTGGTATGGACATTTCCTGATATATTTTCTACAGATCAAGGCAATACCTCCTTCTTCTTGAATTCCCAAGTCTTACAGGAATTCACATCTCCCATGTTTATCTACAGTGACACTGCTGACCAACTCTGGACACATCAGAATGTGTGTGGGAGGGGTGTTGAGATTTCAGTTTGTTGATTACTAATACTACAGTATTTGTTAGTGGAGGCTGAATAAGAACATTACACTTCAGCTCTTAATCCTGCACCCCAGAAAACTGTTAGGAATTTAAGAGAATGGCTTCAAAAAGCGCTATGGAGTACTTTCAAGACTGAAAATAGAAGCAGCTGACCAAGCCAAGAAACAGCACAACGATAGAAAATAAATAAGAATTATCCAAACAGAATGTATGGGAGCACACTCAAGAAACGCATTTTGTGGAAAAAGATGCAATTAGTAATGATGCTGAAATTCTGGCTGTATAATATGTGCAATCCACCCACATTTATAACACATGGAATTTGTCTTTTTTCAATTCTTAATGCTGGCACACTTATAGGCATCAGGCTGTTAACAGGCAATTTGAAGCAGAGTTTTCTTTTAAACTTATTTAGTAAGGACTAAATATTGGACCAAAAAGGGCATTTGTAGATAAGATATCTTCTTTGCTTCCTTATGTAAGCACTCAACAACCAATATCTGATTTAGTGCTTGAGGAAGCAAGTATTTTATGGTTAAAATGACCACTCCATTAGCCCATTAATACAAAATAATTTGCCTGTATTAACCTCCAATTTGCATTTGTTTACCAGTTTTAAAATAACTGCCGATCGAGTCTCTGGTAACTCCAGGAATTTTGCAAGTGCAGAAGAGCATTCGAAATTGGTTCATGTCCAGAACAGCATTCCCAGATCTCTCTACAGCCACCTTCTCTCTGTAGTAAACAAATACACCAAAATTAAAACAAGAGATTATAATCATGCAAGTAAATCAAGGTAAGACAAACCCACCTTTTACTGCAAAGAACACATGCCAATGAACATAAACATATTTTTGCAACAAAAGTACAGATAGATCATTAATATTTTAGAATCAATTATTTTTTCTTAAAGTCTTACGCTCGTAATAGATCCCAGTATTTCAGGGTGTGCCATATATTTACACATGCTCTTTCTATCTGAGTGCCCTCTTTTGGTGGCCAGCAGTGTTCAATATAGGGACCGGGGCCTCCGATATTACAGTGTATTTGCGTTGATATGCGAAGATCAAGATAAGCAACATTCAGCCACCAGTCCTCCAGCTGAAAATGAAAAATGTTTAGCATCAGAATTAAGTTTTAGTCATTAATTCTTTAATAATCACCTGATTGTTCAACTGCCTACCTTCCCCCCCCCCCAGTATTTTGAGTAGTAGTTCCTATGTAACAGAAGGCAGAACAGTGGTTCAAAACTAACTGCTGAGGCTAATGACACATGTAGCTCTTCTATTTTCAAGCTTGAAATAAAATTCAATACTGCTTAAGACTATTAAACTGTAAATTATGATGAAGAGTTCTTCCCTGCTATTCATCACCTTAAACTCTTGCAGTTGTCAGCTGTGGCTGCTGTGAATATCAGACAGGTTCCTCTATGAAGAATAGAAGGAAAGGAGATTTGTGTTGAGAAAGGATCTGGGATGGACAGTTCATAATGTATTTTTTCTATCATCACCTAAAAATCCCCACTCCAGAGTGTGTCATGTTAAGATTTACAAAGTTCTCATGAATTCCATTTGGTAACGACCCCCTTATATCCCTTTCTCTGTTGAAAGACAACTTTAAAATGCTACAACATAGCTTTCTTCAGGAAAGAAAGAGATAAGAGACCAAACTCTAAATTCTACTTTTTTTTTTTTTCTTTCTTCTTTTTTTTCAGGCTGGAGAGAGGGTGAACAGAGATAATGGAAGAAGAGACTGACAGATAAGCATTCAAAAGCTGGTAGGTAACTCAACATTTCAGTTAGTGAGCTCTCTTAACCACTCAACTTTGAAAAAAAAAAAAAACCCAACCAAATCACATATATATAAGTGAATGTGTTCATGTCCATAGGCCAAGTGGCAGATATAAGGAAGATCCTTAAGTTTAAAAAAAGCTAAATGACTCTCTAAATTATATCCTGAACAACCAACTTTCCATAAGTTGAATAATGACTTCTTACATATCTAAATACATACCCAATTCCTTCTCGTTTTAGCTCTTTCCAGTAATTTCTGATGCAACTCTTTCCCAATCCCACTTTCAAATTTTTTAACTATATCCTCAGTTCTTTGATATTCTTCTTGATTTAGAAATGGCTTCACTGTAAAAAGGAAATGTTTTTATTTTAAAGACAACTGTATACCGAGATCTATTCCAGGATTCAGATATCCACAGGCAAGGGAGTGGATGAAAATACTCAAAATTTATTTATCTAAAACAAGTATTCAAAGGGAAAACACCTTTTAAAAATCTGTAAGTAAATCAGTGTGTTCTAATCAAACAAATATATACTTTCAAATAAATACAGATGTTAGCAGATGAAAGCAATTGCTGAAAACCTGAAATACCTAACAGATAACTAAATCCAATATATTCAAAACTGTAGCTGGAAGTACTATGGAATTCTGCAACTCCATCAGCTGCCACAGAACTCACTGAATAAGTAAATTTACAGGAACTTTGTTTGTAAATTAATATATTGAGCCATATATGTCTGCCACCCTACTGCACCAACCATAAGCTATTTAGCTTTATTCTCAAAAGTCCATTCATGGCCTACAAGCACCTTGCCCATCAGTTCTCATTCACTTGTCCCCATGTTATGCCTACCTTTCAACACCACCAACGGCAGTTACTACCACCCAATTTTTATATTTTAAAATACTTTTGGTTTTCTCTCAGGTCATGTGCCATACAGGCCAAAGTTCTCTTTAAACATTTGCAAAAACAGTCATTATTTTAATCTAAAACCCTCCTTAAAGCCTTTTTACCATGAAATCTATGGTTGGGAACAGGCGCTGCTGATGTCAGTTTCCATATAGGCACATCTCATTGTCTTCTTATACTCACCTTGTGTATAATGTATCTTCTGTTATCTTTATATTTAGATTGTGAAATCAGTGGCAAACAGAACAGGGGGTGTGGGGGGTGTGGTGTGTTTCTGCTGATTCAGTGCCTATGTAATGAGGTCTGATTCATTTTTTAGGCTGCTGGACACTATTGTCAGTTAATTTCTTGTCTGCCTTGCTAGTGCTAACCCTGTGATCTACTTACAGCTGTTAAGAAATGGGGAAGGATGCTTGTTTAATTTTCAGTAATCATGTATCTGTATCATCTCTAATCTATCTTTTGCAAGTGACAACAGTTTCAGCTGAGCAAGATCTCAAGTAATTATCTATCCTTGTAGAATTAAAAATCTTACTTCCTCACAACTGTGCCTTGCTGCAATTATGACTGCTTGCCTGCAACCACTACTTTTTTCTTCTTCACAGATCTAGAGATCATCTAGTCCAACACCATCTCAGCAGGGTCAGCTACAGCAGGTTGGTCAGGACTGTGCTGGGTTTTGAATATCTCCAAGGATGAAGACTCAACAACCTCCCTGGTAGCAACTTGTTCCAGTGCTTGACCACCCTCACAGTAAAAAGAGTTTTCTTACTTTCAAAAAGGAATTTCTTGTATTTTGATTTGTGTCCATCACCTCTTCTTCTATCACTGGATACCATGGCAATGTCTGCCTCCACCTTCTTTACTCCTCCCCACTAAGTATTTACAAGTATTGTGTAGATCCCCCCCTAGAGCCTTTTCTTCCCCAGGCTGAACAGTCCCAGCTCTCTCAGTCTCTTCTCATATGTCAGATAATCCGAGCCCTTAATCGCCCTCATGGCCTCTTGCTGGGCCCACTTCAGTATGTTGATGTCTTGCTTGTACTGGGGAGCCCAGAAATGGACACAGCACTCCAGATGTGGCCACCCCAGTGCTGAACAGAAGGGAAGGATCACCTCCCAATACTTGCTGGCAACACTCCTTCTAATGAGGCCCTGAAGGCTGCTGGCCTGCCTTGCTGCAAGGGTACATTGCTGGCTCATGTCAACTTCATGTCCACCAGGATCCCAATGGCTTTTTTGCAAAGCTGCTTTCCAGCCAGTCGGCCCCAGCTTGTGCTGGTGTGGGGAGTTATTCCTCCCTGGGTGCATGACTTGGCATTTCCCTTTGTTTGTTGAACTTCATGAGGCTCCTGTCAGCCCGTTCCTCCAGGCTGTCAAGCTCCCTCTGATGGCAGTACAACCATATGGCATATCAGCCACTCCTTCCAGCTCTGCATCATTTGCAAACACAGAGTGCACTCTTTCCCATCATCCAGGTCATTAATGAAGATGTTAAACAATACTAGACCCCTGGGGTACACCATCAGAGACTGGCCTACAACTGGAATACATGCTGCTGATTACAAACCTTTAAGCCCAGCAGCTGAGACAGTTTTCAGTCCACCTGTCTACTACCTAGTCCGTACTTTATCAGTTCATCTATGAGGAATTTAAAAAAAAGCTTTTGATGTGCCAAAAAGCCTTGCTGAAGTCAATATAAACAATATCCATTGCTCTCCCTTCATTCACTGAGGCAGTCACCTCATCATAAAAGGCTATCAGGTTGGTCAAGCATGATTTCCCCTTCACAAACCTATTCTGCCTACTCCCAGCCACCTTCTTGTGCTTCATATGCTTGGAAATGGTTTTGACAATTATTTGCGAGGGATACCAAGGAGCCTGTAGTTCCCCAAATCTTCTTTCTTGCCCTTCCTGAAGGGACTAGTGACATTTGCTTTCTTCCAGTCCTCAGGAACCTCCCCCAATCACCGTGACCTTTCAAAGGTTATCAGAAGTGGCCTCCAAAGACAAAGGCCAGCTCCCTCAGCACTCATGGGCACATCCCAGCATGTCCCATGGAGTTTTTCATGTCCAATCTGTTCAAGTGTTCCCTATGCTGATCTCCTTCCACCAAGGGTAAGTTCTCCTCGCTCCTTCTTAAGATAATTACATTTTTTTCTTAATCATAAAAGGAATTTCTGTATTTTGCACTACCTGTCTTAAAGTGAAAGATAAAGATCAGTTTTCAGCTCCATTCTGGCCTCCTTATGCTACTCCACAACAGTACAATGCAAGTTCTAGTGATATTTTTTCCTATTTCATATGACAAACATGGAGAGTAAGGGCCAAATATTACCTACAAATGTGTTTTTAAATGCCTGCTTACAACCTCAGGTAGCAAGACAGAACATCCACTTTCAAGCATTATCATGCAGTGCTTGTGTTTAAATTGCATTGGGACCTCCATTAAATTCTACTGCAACACTATCACAACTGGAAAGGTACCGGTGTTCCACCTACACCTTCACCACATATGATCAGCTATGAATATTCAGGCAGTGCCTTTCATATCTAGGCCTTATCTAGATGCGGCTTGAATTGCATCACCACCAGTTGTGAACACAGATGGAAAAAAAAAAAGTAAATAGCTACAGAGCCATCCACCGAGTTGAAAGCCTCCCCAGACTCAGCGTAGTCCAACACTCAGGTTTCCCAGAGGGTGACCTTATTACCATACAATAGTGTAAGAGAGAGTGATTATCCTCTTTTATTCAAGTTACAAAGTCATTACAGAGCAATATGCACACAGACAAAAAAAAAAAATAAGCAAAATTACTGCGTTCTGGTCTCTATTCATAAAATCATTTAGGTTGGAAAAGACCTTTAAGATCATCAAGTCCCACTGTTAAAGGGGTGACTAAGATTGCTAGGGGGTGACTAAGATTGCTAGGGGGTGACTAAGATTGCTAGGGGACTGGAACACATGATGAGATTAGACTGACAACTGAGTTTGTTCAGCTTAAGGAATGCAAAGGGAAGACGTTGCTGCACTCTATAACAACTGAATGGAAAGGCATAGTGAAGATAATGTACGGCTCCTCTCAGAGATGCAGAGAAATAGGACAAGAGAAAATGGACTCAAGTTAGAACACAGGGAACTTCTGACAAGGAAAATGTGAAGGGTTTTTTTGTCATTGTTGCTGGTTTGGTTTTTGTTCCCCCTCCCACAATCATGAGGGTGATCAAACACCAGAACAGGTTGCCTAGGGAGGCTGTGGAATCTCCATCCTTGCAGATATACACAACCCAGCTAAGCAAGGCTGAGCAACCTGCTGTAGTTGGACCAGCTTTAAGCAGGGAACTGGTCTAGACGAACCCTTCCCAACCTACATGATTCTATGACTACAGGGCCTCTTTCCATTTAAAAACCATTTGATCAGATGTAGAAGCACCACTATGAAGAAGGAGCAGAACCCAGCCCCTTCCTCACTAGAGTTCAGTGAAACTTCTGTCTTGTCACTTTCTCCAGGCCCACAGATCTTGTCTTCCTTTCTGCATAGAAGATCAGCTCTGTCCATGAACAAGAAGTATCCCGTGAAAGACACCTTCCATTGCAATAGTTAAGGAACTCTCTGGAAAGCTGGAACTTTGGGTTTTCATACTGTCAGGTTGAGTCCAAGCTTCTGAGTCTCAACCTCTGGGGTGAGCTGAAAGGCTAAATAACATGGCTATGGCAACCTTCTCTGCTCAAGGCCTACCTTCAAAACAAGATTAGTCATTCTGAATCCAAAGCATAGATAGCTACTGTAAAGCCTTAAATAAGGCACCTTCTGAGACATACTCTGTCCAGCTTTCCCAGTTGACTAGCTTTAAACAGAGAAGTGCTTTTACCAACAGGTACACTGACTAATGTTAAGTGCCTGGGGTCCTCCTCCAGCCAATGAAAGAAAGGAGTTTCCAAGGAATGATTCACAGCATCTATGAAGTGTCATTTGGAGGTTCTGAATTGTTCTTCAGAAGCACCTCCTTTCCTTCACTCACCTTCACAGACTAAACAAGTGAAAAACTTAAGCAATGAGAATCACTGAGCTAGTGACTAGAATTGTGCACTGCACATTCTGGCTTTAAGTGATTTGTACACGGAAAGACTGTGGCAGAAAAACAAATACTAGACTAACTTTCCTGCAACCTCCAGTGAGACTAACAGAGATCAACAGTGATGATCAAAGTTATAGAATGACTTATGTACAAGGACAGTAAGTAGGAACTAACTTCAGCATAAAAAAAAAGGGGGACATGTGATAAGGTATTTGTGAAAACACAGATCAGAATCAGAAAACAAGAGCAAACAAATTCACTGCCAGATTTTATCACTCCATGAGAGTTATTTATTAACTTGGAGAGCCAGCTGGGTTTACAAAACTAAGTTCTAAAGGGCAACTGTGTTATTGCAGGTTCACTACTATTGTAGCGCAACTTTAGTTAGTCTGCATTACAACAAAAAAACCCCACTTTTTTTGACATGCATACACACTCATTTTTTCTGAAGAAACACCATTTCAACATTCTGCATCAAAAAGCAATGACATAAGGAACACCAAAGAAAACCTATTACCATCTACTGGGCCATTTCCACTACACTCAGAATAAAAGGGACCTTAGAGTGAACTTCAGGTTTTCTATTTTGGGAAAGGGAAATTTTGCTGTAATATGTTTTTGCTAAGGAGAGAACTCCAGGTCTTACTTGGTTAGCATTCCTGTATTACAGGTAGGTTGGTAAGACACAAAGCAGGTTTTGCAGAAAAAACCTCAGTCTCCGAGTTCTGAAAATTATTAAAGAAACATAGGAAAGTAATCTCAAGATACTAGGTAATGTATCTGTCAGCCCTGATATATCAAAGCCTGATATGATAATAAAGAACTAACCAGTCATCTCTGCTTTATAAAAAAAGCTAGACACATGTGCATCGATGTTGTTTTCAAAACTTTTCTCTCATGTGATCTTCTTTAGACAGCCAACATTTCAAGGCAGAAATTATCCAATTATCCAAAAAATGCCCATCACTGTCTTTTCTTGCTATTCTTTCTCACCAATACTATTACGTATGAAAAAGTTTAAAATAACTTTTTTTTAATTATTTTTACAGAGCCTGGGCAAACAGTCATAAACAAGCAAAGTAGTTATTATGCAAAACAAAATTTGTAGATGAAGAAGTATCTCTTATTAGACCAGCTGATATAGCTAGGGGAAAACAAAACAAAACAGAACAAAAACCATCCAACCAAAACCAACAACAACCAAGAACCAAAAAACCCCACAAAACCCAAAACCTTAAGGGGAAAAAAAAACCTCAAACCAAAAAGTTAACCTTACCATATGCCCCATTCCCTTGAAGAAAGGCAAATAGGGATAAAGTGGGAATTTTTACTCATGTTGCTCTCGGCATTTAGTTTCCCATTTTGAACCTGAAAAAGACCTTTTGCACTCTAAACTGGTCTGTATCTCCCACCCCAATTACATCAGTTGATACAAGACGTCTCTAAAAATCACTTTGCAAACATCTTCAAATTAGCCTGGTTACAACAGCACACACCAGGCTACTATTACAATGTTAAGTCATTACCTGCATCAAGGTATTTGCTTAAAGATTCATCAAGAGGAGGTACTGGCAGGGAAGGCAGAGAATCTTGGTACTGAAACGTTCGCTCCTCAGAGGATTCAAGCACTTGCTTTTCCATGATGCAGATCTGCAGCACGACACCGAGAGACTATTAACAAAACCTAGGTTAGATGGTGTATTTCCCCACAATTTTCTCCCCGCCCCCAGCCATTTACAGGCTAAAAGACACCTATCAGGGAAGCGTCCCCTGACGAAGCCAGGACCTAGGATTTCTTGTTGGCCTGAAGCCACAAGAGGCATACACACAACAGGGAGAAACTATGACCAGCCGGCTATCGATGCTTTCTCCGGGTATGTCGCGATTAACCAACTCGATAGCTGTTGCTTTCTTTCCTGAGGAGAAGCCAGCCAGCCCTAGGACACCCACCAACTGAGACCAGAGGCTAACTGGGGAAGGGGCAAATCACTGGCACGGCGACCCCCGCCCGGCCCGGCCCGGCCCGGCTGGCGGCCGCCATCCCGCGGCTCGCCGCCCCCCGCAGACCTTCACCGAGGAGCCCACCGCCGTGGTAACGACAGAGGGGTGCTGTCCCCGGCCGTACCCCGCCTAACCCAGCGCTCCCCGCCCGGCGGAACGGCGGCCCGGGGGAGGGGACGGACGGGGGACGGACTGGGCCGAGCTGGGCCGGGGGCCGTCTCCGCACCGCCGCAGCGGTGCTTAGAGCAGCTCGGGGCCCGCGCCGGGGAGCTGCCCCACAGAGGCCCCCAGAGGGTGAACGGGGCGGGGGCCGGGGCCTGGGGGTAAGGAGGCAGCGGAGCCGACACCGTCGGTACGACCCTCTGCCCCGCCACCGCGCACCCCCCAAGGAAAGGGGCCGGCAGAGATCACCGCTCGCCTCGCTTACCTTAGCCTGGACGGGCCCGCCGCCGCCGCCTCAGCCGGCTCCTCGCCCTCCTGCCCGCCCGCCCGGCTCGCCGTCTGCCTTCACCTCTGCCCCACTTCCACGCGGGCCCGGAAGCCGGGCGGGGCGGCCGTGGGGAGGCGGAGCCGCGGGGCAGAAAGAGGCTTCGCAGGCCCCCGGGCGCCGGGCGGGCCGCGGGTGAAAGGACAAAGGGAGTAAAGCGAAGCCAGGGCGGCGCCGAGGGCTGCCCTCGGTGTGTGTCCTCGGACCGGGTGAGGGCGAGGGCCCGGGCCCTCCCCAGCTGATGTCCTCCGCGGGCTGTGCTCGTAACCCCGGTGGCGTCCCCAGCGGGCCTGAGCCCAGCTGCGGGCCCCGGCTGGCCCTGGGGAGCTCGTGGCCCTCCCGCTTTGTGAGTGGGGAAGAGCTCAGGAGTCTGCCGGGACGCTTCTGTGGCGCGGGTCTGGGCCAGACCGGTGGGTTCCTGTGCCGCCTGTTGCAGTGGTGCGTGGGAGAGAGGCTTGTGGGGTGTGACTTGCAGCTCCACAGGAGTGGGGGTAAGACAGACCACCAGCAGTGAGACGGAGTGGGATTTGGAGCGGTCCTCGCATCCCGGAGCAAACGCTCCACCACATGGTGAAGCACCGCTTGTACTGAGAAAGGCACATAAGGCCTGCCCGGTCCCGCTTGCCATCGTTAAGGAGGTCTCTGCTTTCAGAGACACCTGCCAGCACTGCCCTCGGGTACACGGAGGGGGTCTCTGCCACCCGCATGTATACGCGGGTGATGTGTGACGGAGAGCTATGGCTCAGCCCAGAGATTCCCCCCTCTCCCACTGTTGCTGGGGCACGTGGCTGCTCTGAAGAGCTCCCAAGCCCTGAGGAGCTCCTGACGAAAGACTGGCAGCTCGGGTAGGTCTTGAAGTAGTAATAGAAGCAGTTTGATGTGACATAGCCATCAGGGCAGGAGAGGGAGGTGCGTGTCAGGCTATCTGCAGCATGCAGGAGTCTCTATGTGAGGTAGAAGGTTTGGACCAGGCTTAAGGATGTAGCCTGATGCCTGCCATCACTGCCTCCAGGCAGAGACTTGGGACCTACAGAAACCCTGTATAACCCAGACCAGATTGCAGACTATATTACTCATTTCCATCCCTATGAGGCTCCAGATGTCTTTGCTACTATAGGCCATATGAGGACTGCAGCCTCCTATGGCTCCTTCTTCTCTTGTGGGGACTATAGACTTCAGAGCCCCATGGCCCTCCCTTTCATCAAAGGTTCCCGTCACCCATTGTTTTTTCATGCTAAACATTTGCTTGATCCTTCTCGCTGATCTGCAGGTAGGTCCAAAGGCAGCTAAGAGATTAAAATCAAGAGCAATCACATCTTCATCTAAAAATCTAATTAGTAGCCTGTGCAAAAGATCAAAGGTATAATACAATTCTTAAAAAAAAAAAAAAAAAAGGCAGTTTAACAGGGGGTTGTAGTAATAGTTGCTATTGGATTTAAGGTTTAGTTCAGGTTTCAGTTCACAGTGGTAAGTCTAGCTTTGAGTGTAGCAAAGTCAACATGTGATAGAAAACACTATATAACTTGCAATCTTACAATCTTTCAATTGTTCTTGCCACTGAAGCATTGGTAATTGGGGAATAAGAAAGACTACTATTTCATATCCTGTATCACAAACGGCAAATAGTCTGTTGTAGCTATGGGAATTGGTATGATGGTATCTAAGTTGGGCCCTAGCCAAAAATTTTCCATCCACACCTTTTAGATAACACCAAGACATTCTAATACTCTGTTCAGACTGTAGAGATGGAAGTAGGAAGGTTGGTTGGTTTTTTTTTTCATCGTTCTTCACTATTGTACTTGCATAGGAGCATACCTAGCATAGGTACTGTGAAAGCAAAGTAGATAAGGTAAACTGTTCACCTGCTGAATTGCTACTTAATTGTACTCTTCTGCTGTTCCTAAAAAGAAAGATTATTATCTAAATCTGTACATTTTTAGAGTAGAAAGATTAAGGACAGAAGGTGGCATAATAGGGATCACCGCATCTCATTTCTTCACTTTCTTCATGGCCTTGACATAAATTTTAAAATATTTTCTGTGACATAACTTGCCACGCGCAGAACAAAGCGTCAGCATTGCTATACTGCATTATCACTCCCAGCTAATGTGAACAGGGCTTTGTTCCTTGACTTCTTTCCTCTTTCCATCTGCAGCAGTGGCACCTTCTGGTTGCTTCCCTGTTGCTACATGCCTTTGCTGCCAAAACGGCTTCCCACTACCTACCTCACTATCTTTCTTTCCCTGGACCACTTTGTTGAGTCACTTTTTGCACTGCTATGTGCAGTTGTATGTAAAGCAGTTACTTTGTGGTTAATGCACACAAAAGATAGCCAGGATTAATGAACTACTAAATTAGTATGTCAACCACCTATAGAGTCTTTGCTAGTCAGATGGAAAAGGGTCAGCTTTCACTGCTCCCTGTGGCAGGTGCTTGATGTTGCAATCTTCAGCCTCATTTTTTCCCTTGAGATGTTATTATCTTTCCACATTGATGTCCTTCTTCTTGATCCTTGAGCTGCTACCTGGCCTCATCTCCGCAGTCTTTACTTTTATCTGCAATTTTACCTTTCTTACATTTCACGGCTCGACTCTATGGACTTCCTCATAGCTCTTTCTCTCAATTTAACAATTTCCTCAAAAATCTGAGCAAAGGTTATGCAGCTGTGCCATAGCAGAACTAGGCTGACAGCAGAAACAGTAGGAAAGGAGCGGAGGTTATGTTGCTTCTTTTCATGTTCACCTTTGAAGCATCCATATGGCCTTTACTTCTGCAGTTTCAACACCCTGGAAGGTCCTGGTAGTAAAACTGGGAATGTGCGTTGTGTGGCTTTATTTCAGTAATTTTGCATTAGTGATGCTGTGAGCACATCAGCTGCAAGTCTTCCATGAATAAGTTTATAATTTCCTACATTTTTTCCAAGTCTAAGTAAAGGGATGGGTAGACAGCTTTCTGGAGAACAGAATTTCAGTTGGCAGACTTTTTTTTTTTTTTTTTTTCCCGAGCAGCAGCTTTTAGATGTTAGCAATGATATTAACCTATCTGGAGTATAATCTGCTAAAAATGTAGCCATGAGTGATACATTCCTGGGAAAAATGGAGAAAAAAGTTGAGTATACTCCATACTTTTCTCCGTTACTTTATAGTGTCTAGATATAATGGTGAAAGATTACCTTTGTGTTTATTTTTCAAGAAGCAAAGACCAGTAGTTTCCTGAACTCAGGAGCTACTGAGTCATGGTTTCCTACAGAGGTTTTTGCCTGTGGTTTATTCATTTTGCTGTCTCCTAAATGCAAGATCACATCATTGTTTTTCCCTGAGTAGGAAAACTTTCAGGGACATGAGTCCATAATCCTAAAAAACCTGTAATGAATATTACGATGCATGTTACAGATGTGCTTTCTCTCTAACTGGACACTTCTTTTCATGTCCCCATTATTTTCCAAAAAGCCCAAGTTCCTACCTTGGAAAATAGATATTTTTTTTTACTTTTATTAATGATGATGTGAATGATGAATGTGAACAAGCATGTGTGTGATGTAGTAATGTGTAAGGTACTGATACAGCTGCAGAAATAAGACATACCAACTGGATCACAATGTTTAGGACACAGACATGCTGGTATCCATAGGCTGCACAAACTGCGTTTCTGTTGTGGCAATAAAATCAGCAGAGAATGACATGGCCTAGCTGTTCTACAGCCTGCCAGCTCTGTTATTGCAGGTTTGCAGATACCAAGTTGTCGATGCCCTGACTTGTTAAGACTTCCATGTTCCCAGCCAGGTGTCTCAGCTGCCTGTCTGGCTGTAAGGAACCCAGCAGCTTTAATAGCAGACTCCATACCTACCAGTAAAGTGGATCGTTTGACTCCTAGGCTCCCTAGTCCACTTCCCCACTTATTGGTGGGCTAGTCAATGGACTATCTTAAATCTAAATTCAGTGAGTAGGCAGCCCTCTGAGGATAGCTTTGCTTTTTGCCTGGCTTCCAGGCAAGCAGTTAACCCATGTATGTGTGAAGGGAATGTGTCTGGTATGTAAGATTTACAAGTCCCTAGATATCTGAGAAGCCTCTCTGGTCCTGGACTGC
This sequence comes from Buteo buteo, assembly GCF_964188355.1. NCBI lineage: Eukaryota > Metazoa > Chordata > Aves > Accipitriformes > Accipitridae > Buteo > Buteo buteo. The sequence continues at coordinate 24,209,178 of NC_134172.1, read as the reverse complement.
CCAACTGGCAAATGCCACACTCCTGCAGTTCACAAAGACTCATTCCATAGATTTCTAGACTGTGTGGTATAGAATATGTTTTCATTTGGGAAATACCAAAACAGCACTGTGCTGCAAGCTGTTTCTTTACCTTTGGCTGTATGTTCTCTGCAGGGTGGGGCTGTTGGGTGTGCTGCTATGTTTGTCCTAGTGGCAGGTCAGTACAAAAGCAGTTTTGTTGTTGCTTGTGTTTTCGATTGTACTTTTCAATCAATATTTGCCCACCTACTAAAAGGTGGTGCCATGACAATGAATAAAGCAAATGTCAAAGCTCATCATGCCCTGAAAACCTATGTCTCAAAAGCGTGATTAAAAAATAATCCAAATTTTCTTTAGTATACCACATCTGTGTCCATTTTGGATTCTCCTGTACTAGAAGGATGTTGAAATACTGGAGTGAGTGTGGCAGCAGCCCCTGTGATTGTGACTGGAGTGGGTGGTATACAAGGAGAGGCTGAGAGAAATGGTTTTGTCTTAAGAGGAGAGTGCTAAATCAGGATTTTATTAATGTCTCCACCTACCTAATGGAAAAGTATGAAGAGGATGGACAGAGCCAGATTCTTCCTGGATGTACTCAGCAAAAAGACAAAAGACTTGCTGATGAAAGGTGCAACAAGGGATTAGATAGAAAAATAGCCTCATCATGAGCATGGTCGAACACTGGAACAAGGGAGGTTGTGGAGTCTCCATCCTTGCAGATACTCAGAACTCAGCGAGGCAGTGCTTGGACTATATGATCTCTAGAGGTCCCTTTCAATTTAAATTATTCTGTGATTTATCTGATTGCTCTTTTAATCTTTTATACAGCTCTTTATAGAACTAGAATTTTGTTTTCAGCTTATTCTAAATGTGAAGAGAATTCCCCAGGGAATACTTTCTTAAAACAAAATTCAGGGTGGTTTTTTTTTTTCTTACACTAAGCCATTTCTTTGCCAATAGTTCAACAAAGAAACATTCTTTTTGACTGTGGACACTCTCAAGCAGATTTTGTCTGACATTAATTCATCAGATCACATATCTAACTTAAAATGTATAGGTAATAAAATGAAAGCTTTTTTTCTCTTGAAAACTTTACAATCCAGGAAAATTTTGATAATGCAGAGGAATTCTTATGTATCCTTTCTTCATTGTAATAGGGTCTAAGTCAGGTCTTAGGTATAAAGCCAATAGATGGAAGTAGTGGAAAGATAAAGACAATTTAGAAATAATATTTTCTTTTTTTTTTTTTTTAAACTGCTGTCTTGTAAAAAAGAAAAAAAAATAAAAAAGCCCCCCCCCCCCAAGACATTTCCCTGACCAGATATGGTTAGATTTTAAATAAATCCAGATTCAGCTGAATGTATTCCAAAGAAGATTATTTATTCCTGCAATAATTCTTTCTTGTGTGTGGCTTAGATATTTTTTTCTGAATGAAAACTAGATCAGCTGAATGTGTCTTTCAAACCAGTGAGACAGACTCTGCAGGTTTTTTGTTTCAGTAAGAATTGTAAAATAATTCTTAAGGGCAAATTACTCCATTAGGTTAGCGCAGATGTGTCTTTTACATCCAGACCTTGGATGTAATCTCAGCATGCACCTTTCCCACTGGTTTAAGTGGGTCAAAGCTTGCAAAGAAGTCATTAAAGGATGCTTTCTTCATCAACAGGAGGATGGTGAGACTGTATGGGGTCAGCTGACTGATGTAAATGAAAACTAACCTACAGGGTAAGTATTAGTTTTCAGCTTGATAAACAATGTGCTCTTACTACATAGCTATGTAGTTGCTAGTGTTGACAAGAAGACTAGGGTAGAAATTTATGCTCCGAGAACCTTTGAAGGGCAGGACTGTCTCGTCATTGGGAAGATCAAACAAAGCTGACAACAAATCTGCAGCTCAATTACAGCTTTGTCTTAGGTTAGGTTTGTCTCTGAACTGCGCAGTTAATCTGCTTGTCATACTTGCCTTCCCCACAGCTTTTGCAACAAAGTTAGATTTGACTTGTGACCACTATTGCAGCAGTAGCTGTCTTACTATTTCTACTAGCTTTGGACTTCATAAGCATCCTAACCACTGTGATGATTGCCAACGGGAAGTCCCTCTGGACACTGTGTGCTGAGCCTTGATACCCTCTCCAGTTCCTTTTTCTGTACATTATCCTCTGTTCAGCAAAAGAAAGTTGTATCAGCTCTGTAGGATGCAATACAGACTTCCTTGCCTTTATTCATACAAAGGCATTAAACATTTTGATGAGAACTTTGCAGCAAAGACAACATCGATTTTGAATACTGTTATACTACTATTGTCATCAAATATTACTGTAGGTCATCCTGTGACCAACAAATCTCACCCCATTACTGATTTTTGACAGGAATCTTGTATTTGTTTCCATACTTTATTAGCATATTTCTACTTGTGTGAGTGATCTGTGTTGGTGTCCTGGTTTTGGTTGGGATAGAGTTAATCTTCTTTCTAGTAGCTAGTATAGTGTTGTTATGTTTTGGGTTCAGTATGAGAATGTTGATAACACACTGATGTTTTCAGTTGTTGCTAAGTAGTATTTAGACTAAGTCAAGGATTTCTCAGCTTCTCATGCCCAGCCAGCAAGAAGGCTGGAGGGGCACAAGAAGTTGGGAGGGGACACAGCCAGGGCAGCTGACCCAAACTGGCCAAAGGGATATTCCATACAATGTGACATCATGTCCAGTATATAAACTGGGGGGAATGGGGCTGGGGGTAATTGGTGCTCGGGAACTACCTGGGTGTTGGTCGGCGAGTGGTGAGCAATTGCATTCTGCATCACTTGTATATTCCAATCCTTTTTTTATTATTATTGTCATTTTAATATTGCTATCATTATCATTATTATTTTCTTCCTTTCTGTTCTATTAAACTGTTCTTATCTCAACCCATGAGTTTTACTTTTTTTTCCCCCGATTCTCTCCCCCCTCCCACTGGGTGGGGGGGGGGAAGTGAGTGAGGGTGCTTAGTTGCTGGCTGGAGTTAAACCATGACAGCTACACTTGAAAGGTAAGTATGGGCTAGAGCCAATCCATCTTTTTGCATCAGAGGCACATGCCCCACATTTAAGTCACAGAATCATTAATAGTATGAAACAAAACAGTATATTAGCTACCAAGAGTAAAAATAACATTTTACAGCATGGTATGCAGAGTGGCTTTAATGCAAAACAAGCATTGCTTCTGAATGTATGCAGAAAAAGGTTCTGTTTTCTTAGGGGAAATTAATTCTGAGGCGGACGGAGAATTTCACGTTACAGAATATTGACTGCTGCTAACCTTAGCCTATAGAGAACAGTCTCCTTAAACTAATGCTACCTTTTTTGAATACTGTATTATTTACTATGGCCTTTAGCTTAATACTAAAAATTAATCAAAGCAAAATCTAAAGTGCCACTCCCTACTCTGCAACATGTGAAATAACTGTCTTAACCTAGTCTTTCATAAACCTCCTGCACCAGCCCTCAGTACGTTTGTCCATTTCTTTCTTTCCTTCCCTCCTCATTCTTTGTTGGCTTTTTAATCTATCCTCAGTTTCTTCTGAGGTTCTGGTGTTTGTGCTAGTCTTTCTCAGGAAAACAACAGCAAAGTGGCTTTTTCCCAGTCCTCCTGTCCTCAGTCAGCATTTGCTATTGCCAATCTTCTGTTTCTGGGGCTTCTTAGCAATCCTAAGTATGAGCGCTACTTCATGGAAACAATTATTCCTGCAAATTTCCATAATCAGTTGTTCTCTCCAGTCCTACATTAGTCAGATTTGTGTCCACTGCTAGGCTTTTCTTTCTCTTAAAGAGATTATTTTATTAGTTGTATTTCAATAGTGAGAGTCAAACTTTGATAAAAATGTAATGGTTATTTGTCTGTGGAAGTTTCAGACCTTGAAGGTAACTTGGCTCACTCGTAATCTGTATTTTCAGCAAACACATTCTACTAACCCTTTCCAAGAAGTATTCTCTGTGGATGTTTAATTAATCAGCCATTGTATTTTGGAGACAAGAGAATCATTGTACTTTTTTACTACAAGAATTCTTAATGAAAATATTATTTAAAACACATTATATACACCAGCTGATCTGTTTTGTCTGGTGCTGACAGTCTGAAGCATTTCTTCCCATCAAAAGCATATGCATATGTGAAACAGAAGATGAAGATGTTCTTACATTTATACAAATTTTAGGAGGAACTCTTCCTGAGCTTCTGCCAAATGAAGACATTAGGAAACCTCTGATACATACTTTCAGAGAAGACCTTAGAGTTCTTCAGACATTTCTGTAAGTTTTACAATTTTGTATTACGTTTATGTTTGTATTTTACAGTTCTACTTCTGTCTGATCATTTCAGGTTTTCTTTTTCCTTTCTCTGTAATTTGTTCTCGTTTCTGTTGTAAAAAGAATATGAAACAGTAAACATAGTTTTCTCCTGTGTGTGCCTTTCTGTTTATATTCTAGTATTTAAGCCCTAGATGAAAACACTGCTTACTGTAGCAACCACTACTGTTATTACAGTAGTGAACATATCATGGTAGAATTACAATCCTACTTCGGATCTGAATTTAGTAGCCACTAAAAGGAATATTCTCGCATGTTTTATTGTTTTCTGAGGCCAAGAAGCTCAACTTCATGCTTCAGGATCACTGCATTCAGCCTCCTGATCCAAGGCCCCCTAGCTTAACCAGAAGCAAAGAATCCCCGTGTTCTAGGCATCTAGAGAGCAGCTGGCTGCTTCTGTCCTAACCGCTGTCCCCGCTGGATGTTACACAACAGCTCATGTAGCTGACCAAAGTTAAGACTTCTTACCCTGGCAAAGACACAGGCACTCTTGAACGCGGGACCCATTTTGGCCATAGGAATGCCTGATGCTGCTAAGGCCCTGAAACATTAGAACTTGAATATAAGCAGACAACATAATCATTTATTGTAGGTGAGAATTTTTATGGCAGGTTGAGGGTCTTCTCTTCCTAACTATTGGGTCATTCTTTCTTTAAAATTTTAGACCTAATAGGGTAAGGAGCTGAGAACCTTACAGATAACAGTAATTCCTTCTCCTGATGTTCTGCACAATCTAATTCCTGAAGTTTGTTACGTTTTGGAGGTGAAAGGAAAAGCTATTTTGTATGTGGAAGCAAACCCCAAATATAGGTATCTTATGGAAAGTTTTATTACTACTTTTTCTGTTCACAGTTTTGAGAAAGCAGAAAGGAACATCCCTTTCTCTTCTGATATTACCTGCTTTAATGGGTCTGAAGACAAACCACTGATTTAAAAGGTACTTTGCTTAAATGGTTTTCCTCTTATAATTCCACATTTTCCTGTTTTATTGAATCCGTTTCTAGAGTCTTTTGTCTCCTTCACAAATCAACAGACCACTCTCAATGTGTGAACCAAAACAGTTGATATGGGATTAAAAATAATTATTAAATAATAACATTGAAGTATTTATGTAAAATTACCACAATAGTTGACATTTCTCTGACTTTAAATATCTTTTTCAGCCTGGCATGATCTAACAAGTGGAGCTATTTCCTTTTACAGGCTTCCCGGAGATCACTTTTATCTGCTGGAACCCTCTAATGAAATTTTCTTGACAAAACATATAACAAGATGTATAGAAAATGCTGGTCTATGAGTATTTGTCTATTTGAATGGCAGAGGGTGTAAGATAAGTCCACAGTACTTCATAAGAAGTCATTCTTTCTGTACAATTGCATGCAGTTATGCCTAAGTTGTTCTGTTCCTCCTCTGTACTTCTTTAAGAGGGGGATTTTTTCTGATTTTTTGAAAATAAACATTGGCTTTGGGTCTTAAAAATAAAAGTTTTCATCTTTTCTCATCTTGCATGTGCACAAACCCTTCACTTCACTCCATAACCTCGTTTGCAAAAAATGACAGCTATGTTATTTTACTTTTAGAACTTCTCTGTTTGTGTGCTCCCATAAAAATGCTAAATACAATTTAATACCCACAAAAATCCACAATTCTTACAGAAACCTTAATTTATTAGGTTCAAATTTATTTAGAATAAGATACAATCTAAAAATAGATTTGTATGTAAATACCCTTTACAGTCAGCTTATGTTTAAAAGATTTCACTGTCAGACTATACAATAAAGGAGTTAGTATTGCATTTTTCTCAACAGTTAGTTCATTAGCTACTGAAGAATTAGTTATTAGTGGGAATTATTTTGAGTATTCTAGATCCCGTATTTTTCTACCATTGCTTTTGCTTTAGAGATATAGGCATTCATGGCATCCTCCTTTGATAGACCTGCAAAGGAAAGTAGGAGTCATTATCTTTCCTCATTTGTCATCCTATAAACATGATTACATGATGTAAATTTAATGGGTGTAACACCTTTTTTCAGGTTCCATGCCTCCCATTTGGCTTTGCCTTTCAAATCTAGCATTCCTGGACATTCTGCCAAAATAAATGCATATCTTTAATTATCATGCAGATTTACATAACATTTGCTTGATTTCATCAAGATATGGGAGTAAATGTGAAGTATATATAGGAATACCAATATTAATATCTCCAACAGTAGCCTGTTTGTAGAATCCATATAGTTCCTTCAGTTCGTCATCAGTTGGTCTTGTTTTCAATTTTTTTACATCTTCTGCAGCACCATCAAAGTCATCCTGATGAAAGAAAAAGTGTTAGTTTTCCTCTGAAGGGGTGTGCTTTAAAGCATTAAGTATAGCACGCACGGTAGTATCATTAGATACTCTCAATTACTCATTTGGGTTTAGTGGGAAGTCTAGGCATTTTCCCATGAAAGAAGCTTAAAAAAACTCTAAGTTATTAGAAAGGGAACTAGGCCTACTTAGGTGATAGGATCAGCACTGCTAAAATAATTAAACCGCTTTTTTTCCAAGAGTTTTACATCTAAACCCTTGGAACCATTACAGACTGTGTAGTGTCAGGACATCTACAGATACATACATGCAAGCAGCCTTTACAATGAATGTAGTGTATATGCGTTTCACAGTCACACTGTGGGTATGAAGGCGTTCATTGAACTTTAAACCACAGCAGTAATCTTTGAATCCTTTTGGCCTTGACTGCATAGTGTTGATTCAAGCAGTGGAGCTTGAATACCCTCTGAGGGGTACTGCCCACCTCCCCTTCATCTTTGCTTCTCTGCTGGCAGTGCAGTAGGTGACCAAGAGTTGGCAGAGACATACCTCACAGAGGTGAGCAGTGCTGCTGCCAGGACCACCTTCAACACCCAACTCAAACACAGCGGAGCACAAGTATAAATCTATTCCTTTCATCATCATGCATCCCACATTCACATCAACCCAAGGCTACAGCCGTTATTCTCTCTATAGACTAGGTCTCAGGCTAGACTTCAGCATAGAGTCTGGAGTCCTGTTTCATGCCCAGGACATTTTGGAGACAGCTAGATTTTGTACAGTGACCACAGACCCACCAGCTCACTGCACTACTACAATGCAAAACAGATGCAGGCACTTTAATACACTATATGCTGGTTTCAATAATTATTTTAGCTTTTGAGCTGGATCTGCATTTGCAGAAGCACAGTATATCCTGCAAGATGTACTATTACACATATAATTAATATGTACAAAACCAGCCTACAACTTTGTGCTAAAATCAGCGAGGTATTCAGCAATGGTTTCAGCATGAGTGGTGTTTAAATAACATGAGCTCTGTTTAAATAACTGAGACCCTGGCATTACCTCAGCAGTCTGTACTAACTTCTTTAGACCACTTTGTCCTTTCTCTAGTTACAGGAAAGAATTTTCTTTTTTTTTATTTTAAATACGAAAACCTAATGCACATTTGTGTTCTTAATTGATGCCTTTCTCCTTGGCAGGTGACTGTGCTGGGTGGACTAGGTGATAGAAACAAGCAAGTACTCATGAGAGCTGCGTTCACTACCGCATTCTGTATTTAAAGAGAGATAAAGTACAAGAGAAAGGTTATTTCTGTATTTAAATTTAAGAAGGAGAAATGAAAAAGAGTTTAATTAGAGACTGATGCTCAAGTATCTTTCTTCAAAGAAAGGCCCCTTCATGGAATCACAAAACTACACATTCACTGATGTAAAGATACATCCTGCACAAACACCTGGCCACTCTCCCACCAAAAGAGTCACCTCTGCCTCCTGTGATGGAATTAACTTTTTTTTTTTTTTGGCCTGGAAATTTAGTTTGGCTAGTGAGTAAAGTTCCCAGATACAGACTTCTGAGGAATTTCTAACTTTCTGCAAAATTTTCATCTGCTATTTGAAACCCACAAAGAGAAAGCACAAGTCTTCTAGAAGTGCTCACCACAGGAGGCTGTACATCTGTAACACCAGAGTTGAAACAAGGAGCAGCAGGCAGACAGGTGTATTTAAAAGGGATTTTTTTAAAAAAAATAATGATGCGCGATTAAAAGGGTGTTCTAGCAAAGGAAGGCTCCCTGCAAGACAGCAATTCAAAATAAATCTTGAATCTTCTTTAAACTGCAGTTACAATTTCACAGAACATTAGATGTTCTAGAAGGGTTCATGATGATAATCCACGTCTCTAGTTCTGTCAGTTTACAGCACCCTTAAAAATGCAATGGAAGGAAAGCTCTTCAAACACAAATCCTGCAGTAGTGCAGATGCTTATTAACAAATAATCTTCCAACTCAGCAAGAACCGCAGTGTTTCCATAACTGACAAGCAGAAGTTTCCAGGAGATTCCCACCAAGGCCTCCCAGAACCAGCTAGGGTATTAAAACAGTCTTTATCAGTTTTAAGTTTGAGAAATGCTGCTGTTACGTGGAGATATTTTGAATATAATGACCCTTCATTCTTTACTCAGTACAATACTAAGAATTAGCCAGATTCCAAGTGCCCTTTGTCCACTTAAAGCTTTGAAACTTGGTCATTCGATAAAGTACACAATTTGGCAGAGATACCACATTAAATTCTAAATCAAGTGACTTCCAAACTACATTCTTAAATCTATAACTTTATAGACTGAAAACATGTAACTATGCTTATCCAGTTTGTTCCTGTTTTAATAAAAATAATTCTCAGTATTAATAAAATGCAACTATACCATAGAATCATAGAAAAACATGAAGTTTTAAGTCCAACTTTTTGTGTCTGATTTCTTTTAAGAACTTTTAAGACCTTTTAAGAACAACTAAACACTGTGGATTTTTTATTTTTTTTTAACCAACCAAATATTTGGGAGTGCTGCAAGACAAATACAGGATTTTTCTAGAACTAAAAACCAAAATGCCCAGAATGTTATACATAATTTAGATAAACCAAAATCCTATGCTCCAGACTACATATAAAAGCTGAATCAGTGATGTTGAAATGACCTTACAGCATCTCTCAGCATTTTTTTTTGTTTCCATGTTCTCTATTTTTTACTTTAAAAAAAAAATCAGCATTCTAGCAGGAATTAAACTGATCATGAAAACTATTTTAATTGGAGTAACTGGATTTAGTCAGCTTGGATCAGAATTAAAAATGGATTATATGGACAACAACAGCTCTTTTGCTTCTTTGTTCTGGATAAAGAAAATGTAAATATTTTCTTCTACAAAATTTAATGTCCGAAATATGAAACCTGATTATTTGTTTTCCTGAAAGGCTAGAGAAGTGGAGTACAAGCTTTCTCACCTCAGTTGAAAGAGCAAATTGTTAAACATTTCATAAAACCTCTTCTGTCCCAGTTCATCAAAGAGTTTAAGTAACATTTGAGGAGCTTGTTTGGCTCTGTTTTAAACACAAACACAATCTATTGTCACTCTGAGTTGCAGCTAAACCGAGTTTGGGGGGAAAAAAAAAAGTGGTCTACATGATAATAAGTCCTTGAATTTTCAGGCAGAAGTTGCAGTAATACACAACTACTGCGCAAATTACATACATGCAATATGAACAGGACCTGTTCTTTGCATTGAAGTTAAATTCAGCTTTTCTGACAGCTGCAAGCTCTCGGAGTCAATACCAACTTTCTCCTCTCTGATTGCAGAACTTGAGCACTCTTGACTAGGTCTCTCAAATACTTTGATACAGACAGTAATAGTTGCCCGATGTTCCCCTTAGAAGCCTGACAAAGTACAAATTCCACAGGTGGAACCCTACAAATAGTCACACTGGTAGAAGTAAATAAATCGTAGAAAGTCTATGGAGGGTCCCATTTTAAAAGTAGCCATGTTAGCAGCTCAATAATTTAAATTAAATATTAATAAAACCAAACATTTCCCAAAAACCACTTCAAGCATCATTAAAGCATCTAGTTATTACCAACTAACTAAGCCTAAGGATTTCCTCTGTTCTTTCCATAACTGTACCTTACCTCTGATCATCTTTTGCTTATTAATGGGAGGGACCCCTACCTCAAGAGGAGAACACGATACTTAATAGCAAACACTTTTCAGGATTGTATGAGGGTTAGGAGGTATACAATAGCATGCATAGAGTCCTCAACCTTCACAATATGTAGTGACCTTTTTGTACAGTTACGTTAGTATTGAGAGGCCTTTTCGAACCTGTATAGGGTGGCATTTTGTAGTCCGAAAGCAAGGATATATCTCCTCACTGCCATAAAACAAACATTTTGTAATTAACCTAAAGTAATAAGCTGTGTGGAGCAGCAGTTGTATCTTCTGACAACAAATATTTCTGACAAATTAGCTAAACAAAATAATTTCAGTTTGATTTAATGTTTTAAATTAGCAATAGTGACATTAAAGTTGATGTAGATTCAGTACTTATTTAGAAGAACTTAAGATGTGTATATTCATGAATGGATGGTTTTGGTGTCTTGCTGGTGGTGAAATATCTCAATGTATAGGTCAGGAGACACAGTTTTAGTATTTGCCACAAATTGCAAGTCAATTAATTTTTGTTCTTCTAAAACCCCTTTAAATTGCAGATGTTAAAAGGAAATAGTTAAATATAGAAACATTTTATGAACATAATTATACAAGAATGAAAATCTTTATATTTCAGGTCAAATCAGTAAATGATAAAACCTTTAGAAATCTTCTGTCAGCTGGCCAAGTTGCCATGATGCACACAGTAGTATGGTCTGATCCCTACAGAATTCCTGCTGCAAAATCTTTGTAACCATGGCTGGACTGCCATGGTTGCAATAGCTGCGGGTACAGACAGGTATTTCAGATAATTTAATTTCTTCTTTAAATACTGAATCTGCTAAATGGCAATTAAGTAAAGAATGGTACAAAGAAACTCCCGCTATTTACTCTGTAAGCTTTGGCATTAGAATTTCACTGGACTTTATGAAGTTTACAGCACAAGTTGTAATAGTATTTCCCTTAGGATCAGTTGTTAGGCTAATGTGAAAACTGTATATTCTCTACATCTACTTGTTATTGATGCCATAGAAGAAAAATCCATACAAACAAGAACACTGTAATCTCAAATCTGATTAAAGGGATCACTTCTTTCTCCAGAAATTAAAGCTTTGATAGCTTCTAGCTTAGGTGCAAACAAAACCATTTTAAATCATGCATCATTCAATCCTTGGCTTATCCTAGATGTTCAAATGAGAAGTATCTTTGGCCATAACAGAAAAAAACCAGTGCTTTAGTTATTAATCACAGTCCATAGTTCATGTGTGCTTCTTGTAAGCAATATAATAAAGTCCTCCCTGTGAGGAATTCCTAATATTTGTAATATTAATATTTGCTTTCATGAAAGCCTCACAATCTTTATTTTTCTTCTGGTGCGGTATTTTCTCTTTTTCTCCTTCTGTAGGGGAACTGTACCTGAATTTCCTACAACCACCTGAAATGCTTCAGCAAGTTCAGATGTTAAACTAATTTTTAATTTTTCACCAAAAGTTGCCAAGGGCCATAGAAAGTAAGTAAATATCACTACCCTTACTTTCAGAAGCAAAACTAGTGAGGTGAACACACATGCTTGAGGCCAGCAAGTCACCAACAGCGCAGGGAGAGAATTCAGGGCTTTGGGGCATGAGCGCACTGCCCTGTGCCTCAGTCACAGCATGGGCGCCTTCGGTCTGGGAGCAGGGGGGCGGATGGACACGTTGCTGTAAGGTAAACAGAAGTCTGAACTCACGGTACTTGTGAGACTGTTCGTACCACTTTCTACCTCACTATATACCTTGACAGATAGGTAGCTTATCCCTCCGTGAAAATAGGTCTGGTCCACTTTGTGCTTACTTCAGGGCAGGAGCAAGGACACGGGCACTTACTGCAGAGGAACTCACATGCTCTGAATTTACATTCCAGCTTACTCCAGTCACTCCAAACACGCCACGCTGCTGCTGTGCAGTGTTTCAGACACCACAGCATTAGGATACAAAGCAGTTTTGTACTCAGATACCAAAACTGTAGTCTAATTACACAAAACCACATGTCCACATATGCACTAGCAATAGTATTTTTAACAGATGTATAGCATTTATTATGGAGAAGTGCTCAATGAGGGGAAACAAAAATCAGCAATGCAACTAACTTATCACTGAATTAAAGACAGCATCCAAAAGAATCTGGAACTGTACATCTTTAACACTCCTAAAAGCAAAGCATTTACACTCAGACTGTTGGTAGAGATATATAAAAGGAATGTACATTTGCTTACAAAAATAAATGTGATGGCCCACCAGTCTTAAGGTTTCTTTTATAGGTAAAATTTTATTAAAATAAATATTTCATTCTTAATCCAAACACCAGTAATGTGACATTCTTCACTGTACCTATCACTGACTCCTACATCACAGACAACTCTTAATATTATCCATACATGTACAAACAAAAAGCAGCATTCATGCTCTGTTAACAGTAAGATTAAGAAGTGGTATCAATAATAAAACATAACTGAGTTGCCACAACTGATTAAAGTTTAAGTAAGTTTTATGTTCGTCTTTATACTGTGGACACTACTGCATGGGACCCTCTGTCAGCATTGATGTACAAGGACCATTCAAATCACTGTAAGTATTCCACATGCCTTGAATTGTTTTCTGATCTAAACTTCACAGTAAGAATGAACAGAAGCATTGTTAGACTTGTACAAGACAAAAGATAACTCAAATAAATTAAGAAAGGAAACCGTTAAGTTAAAAAGCTCCCTATCTTCATATACTTTTATTCTATTTGGATCTATAGGGAAGTACCACAATATAGTTTTAAAAATATGCAAATGCATATCTTACACAGCAAGAAATACACAGAAATGAAAATTAAATACTAAACATTTCTTTCTTCATCTCCCTCTAGCTAATCGTTGTGCACAGACTGTTGCTTAGGATTTGCTTGCTTACACAACATGCTTAGGAGCAGCCTATAAAAATATAATTTCCTTTTAATCATGTGCCGATAAAATTCCCTTTAACTCCTCAAATTAAAAGCATAAGTATGTATACAGACATAAACACATACACATGCATTAAAGATAAATGCACAAATCATCAGACTATTATCACATACTCCCTTTTTGCAAAGAAAAAAGCTTGAACAAATTCTTCATTTACAGCAGAGCATTTTACCAGTTTGCAAAACTTATAAATCTTTTACAGTCCCTCTGATGAAAACATTATTCATTTTGTCCTCATTCCCATACAGCTCGATTTAATGATTTTTTATGGATATGGATGGTAGCTGTCAACCAAAGTGACAGTGGATAGAAAACCTCTATAATGTCTAATGTGGAATGTGTAGGATATCATAATATTTCAACCACTGATTTTTATGTGAAAATGTAACTGTATACAGCAATGGAATGGCATATCATACAGCACTCAGCTCTTTCTAATAGTGATTTATGGCTCATTGCTAATCATCAGGCTAATAAATATATTTTCTAGAGTGAATTCAAGGCAGACTAAAACAAACTATAATTTCAGTGATCACTATTTGAACAAAGGCGGTGTTATGTTTGAGATTTGGCAATTCTGACCCCCTGAAGAAATAGGATTCTTCCTCTTAGCTATAAACCACCACAACGAAACCTCTGTGCCATTCGACATAATTGCAGCTCAGAAGAAAATTGCTGAGCTACTGGCAATACACTCCCTGCATCTAGGTCAGAGCATTATGTTGCTCACTCTTTGCAAAACACGCACACTAACCAAGCTGAGACAGACATTATAATGAGACCGGGATAAAAGGGCTTGCAGATCTTTAAGTGAAAGGGATAATAGAAAGCCTAATGAAGAAAAACAGCCTAATCCATCAGGGCATGGGCAAGACAAGGGAAGTATTCATAGTTTGCTACAAAGGCATGAGGCTAAAAGCCAGCAATGAAGATAATTTCCTGAAGAACTATTTAGATCTATAGTCAGAAAGAAGGTAGTAGGAAGCTCTCTCCAGCCAGAAGGTAGAAAGTAGAACCTTCCCTGCCAAAACACAAGCCCATCAAAATGTACCACTCCAAAGATGCGCACGACCTAAAAAAATACGCACAACTCCCTTAAAAATTATTCCTGCATCCCAAATGCACACATACCACTGCTTCAGTGTTAGAAGTCTCCCTCCTCCTTTTATAGCTCCAGGTAGCTAGCTAGATCCTAAAAAAATAAGTATGTACCTACCTTTCACTGCATTATCCAGTCCTAGCAAACTCAGATGCACTTGTAAAGAAAAATAATTCATGCGTGCTCTAAACAGGTAAGGTTTCAAAAAATTACATGACCCATGAATAGTTCAAAATAAGCAGCATGTCTCTCACCCTCCACTTGCGAAAAGTAATGCATTATTTAACCTCCAAAGGCTTAGGTAAATTTCACATGCCGCAAGGTAACCTTCATTTTGCAGTAATAATCCTTATGCTGAAGAAATACCGCTGTCTCTGACACAGCATTGCACAGATGGAGAGTGCAGCCCTCCCTCTCCTCTCCTTGCATCTCTGTCTCACCAGATGCAGAACTGCTTACCTGGAGAGTCATGATGCTGTGAGGATGCCCAAGGAATGGCCTTGCTCCTTCTCCGTCGGGGACACGGCGCTTCTGCCTCTCGGCTCCTGTGGCGCGAGCGTAGCAGCGGGGGCCGTGCTCCACGGAGGGCGTTGGGCTGGGTACGAGTGACCTCAGCTCGCCGGCCGCAGCAAAGCCACGCCAGGGCAGGACACGGGGCCTCGCCTCTCAGGACCTGCGGGGACAACTGAGTGGCTATGAATGCCAGGGAAGGGATGGCGGGGGCATTCAGCCCACACTAGATTCTTCAGAAAGCCTGAGGTCATTTCCATACCTCTGAGGATTAGGCCACCAGCCTGAGAGCAGAGACACAGCAAGATTTCCAAGCCATTTGTTTGAAAAAGGAATTTCTTGAGTGATTTGAACTGCAGCCCGCCCAGTTATTGCTACTGTTCCCTCTGCCACAGCCCCTGCCCGTGCCCATGCCCAGCCCTGCCTGGGACCTCACATCCTCCAGGTGCAACTCTGAAAAATATATGGGTCATCCCAGAGATAGCACACATGAGCAGTTAGTTACACGCACAAGATACATTGAGGATGTTGGTTTTTTCTTTGCTCTCCTAAATACAGAAAAAAAAGAAGAATATTAAATGAACTGATAAACTAGCCTACAACTGTAACCATTAAAGAAAAAAAATCCATCCCTGCTTATCTAGATCTTATCTAGATCAATTCATAAATTATTTATATTCACACCTGTATACATTTATATTCATCATTCCTTGAGCACGGTTTACTCACAATACTATGCTTCAGCATTTTTAAATCCACTGACTTCCATAAACCCACATAAAAAGAGGGTTTCCCCTCACGTCCAAGTTAAATTAAGTCAGGACTTAATGAGAAAACAAATGAAGTAAATTTCAGAATATAAAAGGATATAAAAAAAATTAAAACAACTCCATCAAGTCTCGTCTCCAACACCACGAAGCGACGATGCCGTTACTTTTCCTGGGGAAGCGCTGCTCTTTCAGGTGCGAGAGGCTGCGCCCAGCCATGTTGTGCACTGAAGCGAATACAGAAACTGAACGTGTCTGTAAGGATTTGTCAACGGCTCACGGCAGATTGTGGGAAACCCTGACGGTAACCAGTTCTTACCTGCCATCGTTACCCACAGAACACGAGGTACGCGCACTATGTGTCGCACAGCAAAGGGCTGCGAGAGCCGCCCCTGTGGCTGTACGGTCCCCGTGAAGCCCCTGCTGACTTGGCCATGATTTCATTCGATGACGTGCGACAGAGCAGACCTGCTATCGCCTATAAAGCAATTTACGGTAGCGCTCAACATGAGGACGCGCCAGCGCTAAACCCGCGGTGAGACCCGCCAACTGCAGGCTTCTAGCATCAGCACTTCAATGCCTCCTTCAGTCAGGCCGCAACGCGCCGTTTCTCCTCACGGGACTGCCCGCGGCAGCCCAGCAGCCGGCGGCCCGCCGGGGAGCCTGGCCCGCCCCTCAGCGCCCCTCTCGGCCCGCCCAGACACCCCAGCCGGGCCCCGGGGGCTCCGCTCCGAGCCCGGCGCTCCCGCCCCCGCGCCTCAGCCCGCCCCGGACGCGGGAGGACTCGCCGCGCCCCGCCGGGCGGCGGCGGCAGCGGCTGAGGGCGGCCGGAGGGGGGCGGTGGCGGCGGCTGTGGCGGCGGGGAGAGGCGGGCCGAGCTGAGGGGCGGAGCGGGGTCGCGCCGAGCGCCGGCGTGCTGCGACCGACGGCGTCGGCCCGGGGCGGCCGGCGGAGGCCGCGGCGGAGGTGGGGCTCGCTCGCCGCCGGCGGGAGCGGGGCGGTTGCGGCCCGGGCACTGCTGTCGGGCCGGGGAAGCCGGGCCGCCCCCGCGGCGGCAGTGGCAGTCTGGGCACTGCCCGCGGGGTGGCCAGGCGGTGAGGTGGCGCGGGGCCCGGGGAGGCGGGCGGAAGCCTCTGGCTGCGGGGCCCGCCGGTGCGTTCGCAGCGCGTTCTGCCGGGGCCGCCTTGTGACCCGCGTACCCTTCTTGTTGCCAGGAGCTGGCCGGAGGCGTTCACGGAGCGTTTTGGAGAGCGAGCCGCCGGAGGGGGGTTGCTGGCGGAGGTAAGCGTGGGCGCTGTTTCCCCGTTTCTCCCTTCCGCGGGAAGCGAGGGAGTCGTGACTGGTGCGAGGTGGGGGAGCCTCGTGTTTCTGGCTTTTTTTGCCTCGTTGCTTTGTTTCCTGTTCCTGCGTGCATGTTTTCCTCAGTAGGGCCTGTTTTGAAAAGAAAAATGCAATCTTTCAGCTGTGAAATCTCTCGTGTTGTGCTGCTTTCTCATATACAAGTCTGTTGCTTGACTGTGCTGGATACGCCCCGTAAAAGGTCATCAGAGCATCCCTAATTGCAAGCTTTTAAAAACGATAACCCGGAACTCTTTTTTTTTTTTTTTTTTTTTTTTTTAAAACCTATCATAAGCTTCCATTTCTCACTCAGTCACACATAAGATTTCTAGTGGTCATTTCCATTCTTTAGGTGTTTCCACTTTTTGGTTGTTGCCACTGTGATGGTAAGCAAAAGGGATCAGATAACCGCATGGACAATATCTCTGTAAAGGTCTAATAAAACAAGTCAGCAGATCTTGCATCTCTGATGCAGCCATTGTGGGTGCTTGGGAGCAGAGGGGAATTGCAGCCCTGCCCTCCCCAGACAGTTTCTCCAGTTCCCAGTGTCTGGAGGCAGACAACGGGGCTGGGTCACCCGTTGCCTGGGTCGCCCTGCAGGGCATTTCATAGGCTCTTCTGAGAGTACCAAGAGAGGGACACAGTGCTTTGTTGTATTTTGAAATACTTACTCAGTTTTACTGTTCTTTGAAAACTACTTATGTGTTTTTGACTCTCATTATGGATAACAGCTTCGCAGTTCACATTGCATTGATACAACTCTGTTGAATGCATTTCCCCTACTGGGTTCCAGATGAGGGTTTAACTGAAGGAAAATCCCTCCAGCTAGATGCTACCTTATGGCAGTACACACTGCTGGGGGAATTTCAGTGAAGATGGGGTTTAGGTTTTTGTTTGTTTTTTTTTTTATATCAAGGTAGCTTACTACCAGTACACAGAGAACTGATATGACTAGCAGAATGGTATTTTGTGAATGTCTAAAGGCTGCCATTCAAGAGATGTATGTAGATGCTATCCCTATGCCTACTTTGGTAACTAGGAAACCTAGGAGAGAGTCATGTCCTATTTCTCCCGATTTGAAACCTGAGCTGCTCTTACTCTGTAAGCTTGGCTGTGCAACAATGAAGATACCCCTAGTTTAGCAAGGAGATGGTGAGTAGTAACCCAAACAGGAGTATGGGGACTTACTGAGTTACCAGGGCCTGTAATCAGGCCTGCCTTCATGTCTTCACTGTTACTCTGGACTAGATCAATCAGAGCTAGAACAATTACACTTTCTCTGCTCCTGTTTCATTTTTCTCATCCCTAGAGGTGTGGTCTAGGTGACACAAGAGTAAAAGACCCCTTCTGAACTTTATGGGGGCCTGTAGAGGATAGCCTTCCTTCACTGAAAACATAATAATAGAGCTTGCAGATTTCTATCATACCTTCTAAATGCAGACAAACACAAGACACAGATTAAAGAATGAAAAGGCAAATTAAAGTTTTAAAAATCCTTAATAAATTCAGGAACTTGGAGCTTGTTTCATGTTGTGATTCTGCTTTATTTTTTCATGTTATAATACTGCTACAATGCAGCTGCGCAACAGTGAAAACTGAGTGGTCCTTCAGCTTGTGGTTCTGGAGGGCTTTTGGTTTTTAAAATCTGTAATACCTCCACCTGCTTTCATTCAGCTTCAGAAGGGTCTCTTGTCACTGGTGTTGCCTTGCTGTCCAGTCTGCTGGGTTTTATTTATTTAAAAAAAAAAAAAGGCAGCACAGCATGTTCCTTGTGGAAGATTTGTTAAGGATTAGCACTGAGCTGCTAATGAGAGGAGGGTGATAGTTGCCAGCATCAGTTTGATGTGTGATGTTTCTCTTCTGCATTCCCAAGAGAAACTTCTGGTAATGATGTCCACAGCAAACAGTACAGTAGCGTTTACCTCTTTCTTCCCTTCACAGCTAGGGTGGCAAAACACAAAAGAACCTCAGCATGTCTGTAATTCAGCAAGGGACGGCAACACTTCGTAAAGCAAAGAAGATCACTGTAAAAACATGTCTAGATAACCCCTTTGTTTTTCAGTGGAAAACCATAGATGGAGAAGATATGCATTTTATACTGCAGACTTTAGAAGAAAGGATTAAACATATTGGACTTAAAAAGATTGAGACTCCAAGAAAGAAAAAACGTTCCCTTACAAAAAAACAAATGGAAAGAAGGTGTGATGCTAGCACCAATGAACTCCCTAAAGAGGAGGAAACAGAAGGCCATCTACAAAAACCAGGATGGACTGACATAAGTGTCAGAAGACAGCTTGCTATTGGAGTTAACGAAGTTACAAAAGCATTGGAAAAAAATGAACTACTTCTCTTGCTGGTGTGCAAGTCTGCAAAACCTGCCATGATCACATCACACCTGATTCAGCTGAGTGCAAGTCGAGCCACACCAGCAGGCCAGGTTCCCCGTCTCAGTGAAACAGTTGCACCACTTCTTGGCTTAACATCCATTTTAGCACTAGGCTTTAAAAAGCAGTCTGATAAATTTACTGACGCAATAGAAGCAATAATTCCAAAGATACCAGCTTTGGAAGTGCCGTGGTTTCAGTACAAAACTGAAGAATCGGTGGCTTATGCACATACAGATTCTTCAGAAAATCAGGAACCCGAGCAGCTTGCAGAGGCGCTGGGGGATGAGCTCACAAGCCAGAAACGGAAGCGTACAGAAAGCAATCAGCTCGATCTTTCAAATGTAATTTTGCAGCCTTTGAAAATCAAAAAACTTGTTCCAAATCCAAATAAGATAAAGAAACCACCCCGCAAAAAGAAAAAAACTTTTTCAGCGTAACTGATTTTAGTTTAGTTCTTCATAATAAACTGATTTTTTTAATGCAGTATGGAGTACAGCTCTAACTGAGCTATTTGTTAGGCTTTACAGTGTAAAGCGCTTGAATACAAGGTGAACTTTATGTTGCATTCAGTTGAGGTACTTTCTGCTTTAATAAAGAATATTGCTCAAACTTGGGTGCGAGTCTTTATCTGGGGGTAAATATTTCATTTGCAGAGTCTTCACTTTACAGAGTTAAAACTGGTAATGAATATGCTGAAGTAATTTAAGACATAATAAGTACATCTTTGGAATTAATGGAAGGCATTAAACATGTTTACACAGATGAATGCGCTTCAAGCAAAACAGCTTTGGGTCAAATATTATTCAAACAAATCAATACCAAAAGTGAAAGTTTTTATTTAAACAAAGGTCCATATCAGTATAACTTTTAAAGCTGGTTCAATGCTTGTTTCAAGTAAACAGCTGTAAAAGCACAGGCAGACTTCCCTTTTGAACTTTCATAGTTTGCTCTGCTGAACAATAAACTTGTTTTGGTCAAGAATGTGTGCAGACTTGGGTTCCATCTAGTACCTGGTGTCCAATATGCTGAAGGAAAAGCTTTATTTTCAAATACAGAACACAACCAAATTACCACTGCTGCATTTTGAAAAAAAAGACTTCTGTATGCAAACTATGAACACATCCTGTGAGAAAATGTAAACTAACCTAAACTCAATTTGATTTCTAAACGGAGTCTAAAATTATTTCCCAGGAAATTGAGATAAGCCATATACTGTTGTATATAAAGTAGATGACAGCTATAACTGCTACGAGATTGAAAACATACCACATAACTTTTGAGTTTCCTTTAGTTTTACTGGGGACTATGAACAGTTTCCTAACGAGACAGTTCTGTTGTAGCAAGGAAAGAGAATAGTGCTGCAATTCAGACAACCAAAATCAACAGCCTAGGAGTTTACTTGGTGCTGTGTATTTTAAGCAAAAGTCAGTATGGTACTGTAGAAGAAAGCATAAAGTACCTTAATTGAATTACTTTGTTGTTTCTTAAAGATGATGGAATTTACTCCTCATAGTTTTCAGAGAGCTGCTAATCTGTATTTTGGATTTATTTAGATGTGACTTCAGTTCATGATAGCAACTACAGAGAGGCAGTAGCAATGATTCTTTAGTCATGATGCTCCCTGAAGTTTAAACAAGACTAAGACATTTAATGCCAAAATTTTTGCCCTCCCTGGCTGAGGGTGGCAAGAAAAGGTGAGGGGGTTTTTGCCTTGCTTTGTAGTCTTTCATACATGTCTTTTGTTCTGGGTTTTTGGATGGATAAAACTTTGAAGGCATGCTAGCACTTGGGTATTTAATTCTCATGCTGGCTAACTAACATTTAAATCTGAGCCTTTAAGCAGGGCATGAGGATTAGCTTTGGTAAAGAACATAAGCGCACCACTTTGCTGCCTGCCCAGGTCTAGAACTCTCTTCAGGGATTTGTGTCACCTCCACAGGTGATAGAAAGTTACTCTGGGAAAGAAACTCTAGATGTTTCAAAAGACTGGTGTGAAAGGTGGCTTGCCAATCTTTGTGAAACCATCTCTTAGGTTTTGAGGAGCAAGCCTAATGCCCAGACAGGTTCGACTTTGGAAACAACAGAAGACCCTCTCCTATTGAGCTGCTGACAGTGGCACCCACATGGATAATAACCTTTCATTAAGTACCTGCTTAGGAAGCGAGAGTGAGTTGCTACAATTTCCACCTCCTGAGTAACTCTCACTGCGTGGGTGCGGGCTGGGACACACCTTCAAGATTCACATCCTCTTGCTGCTATGATACTTCAGCAAAGCCCGTGGGCTGAAGAGCATGGCTAGCCAAAAGGTTTGAGCACTCAACAGGGACAGAAAAGACCATGCTGGATTACACAGCTGTTGGGTAACACACAGGTTCATGAACAGAATTCTCCAGGAACTGCCCCAACACTCAGGCTCAGATGCCCGCTTCCCTCATGCTCTCTGGCCTCCTAAGTTTTCTCTCTCAGCTACAGTCCTGCACAGCTTCTACAGGAGCATGGCTCTGCCCAACCTCCCCTCAGTTAACATGCAGCATGAGCCAGAAAATGAGACAGAGAAGTTTACCACTCAGATTTAGACACAAATGGCACTGTTTTCCCAGAAGACAGGACAAGAGTGGCTACACTCCTTCATGTGCAATTACCCCAAGATTAGGGCAGAAAGCCAGGCTGCAGGAAATCCAGGTTCAAGTCTTGTCTTCTACCTGGACGTATTTGGTCCCATCATGGTCTCAATGCTTCTCCAAACAATAGTACTGGGGAGGATTTGCCTTCCAATTTCAAAGAAGAGAGGAGAGGAGAAAAGAAAGTGTCTGCCTACCATTTCTTCCACTTGCATTTTTTTGTGGGGAGAGAGGGCAAAGAACATGTGCGTATCTTTCACCTGGCATTCAAGACCACCCATCTGGATTAGGGAGAGCTAGGCCGTGATAATTTCTTAGCAAGGAAGTAGCTTAGCCACGAGGACAGAGCTATGCCCTGCTGTGCCACTTCACGTTAGGCAGCAACTCAGTGAGGATTGCCAAGGCTCTGCCTTTAGAGCTGAAGCAGAATGCACCGAGCCCCTTGGTGAACCACCTCCTCATCCCAGCAGGCTCCACTGCAAATGCCCAGCCAGGGAGGCACCTTCCTGCCTTTTGGGAATTAAGAACTTAAGTCTTCGATGGAGTTGAGATTAAATCCTTCTTGTTACCTCAGATATTACTACCATCGATTACATTTTCAGGCACTTAATTCTGCTCAGGCCTCACACAGGGAGTCCAAGCTCCCTCTATACCATCTGTTATGGCTGCTACTAGCAGATGGGTATCAGAGTGGCCAAAGTTATAAAGCTCAACTGCACCATTAGATGTCTGAAAGATGTCCTTTGAAGCCCTTTAAAATTCATGAGGTCCCAAGCTGGTGCACACCCAGGGGTCAGACAAATCACGTTCAATCCCTTCCTTTGTTTGAAGGAGGTTGAATGCTTTAATCACAGAGCTATAACGCAATAAGGGAAAGTATTTATCACTGTCCCTAGGGCAGAATCCTTTCACCACAATTCAACAAGAAAAAGAAACCAAACCACAAACCCTTCACACACTGGAAAAGGAGCGGAAAGAAAGAAAAACCCCACTGCTATAAGGAGGTGGGTAGGGCTAGAAGTTATGAAGAACAGACAAATTTATCTTCATCTAAATTGATGTTTTCAGGTACAGAATTCAACTTCCAGCAAAATCTGCTGTCAGAATTACAGGCATGTTTAAAAGGAAAGTTTAGACATTTGCATTTCATGAGATATTCAAGTCACATTCAAAAGATGCTCATAGCACAGAGGCTTCACTACCACAATTTGGCACTTTCAGCTAGAACAGTTTCTTACTGCAGATTTTCTCAGTGCTCACGTTACTGCAGCATCCATGAGCTGAAAGAACTGCTGTTATATCTAGCTATGATGCTACACTGGAATGCATATAAAGTGCTTCAGAAGCCACTCTGGTTGCCGAGCATTCATGAGGGAATTAAAACAGCTCCCCCCAACAACAAAGATCAGCCCTTCTACATTTCAGGAAGCACAGTACAGAGACTTCCAAGGACTGAGGGTAGAGCATTTCTCTTCTGCTTACCAGCCACATACATAGCAAAACTTCTTGTTCCAAAGTCAGGATAAAAACACTACCAGGAACAATTTATGAATACGTATTTACACAAGATACTTTTCATTAGAATTACAGACTTCATAGGAAATCAAAGTAGACAAAGGAATATGTGCAATTTCGCAGAAGCGTTGAAAACATTCAAACTATAAATATCCTGATAGCACTACTAAAATTCTTAGTTTTACACGCAGGCTGATGTTATTCTACTGAGTCAAAACTAAGGTTTTGTGCCACAACTGTAAATTAAGTACAGTAATGTATTATCATTCCGGCAACATAGGTAACACCTGCACTGAACAGTGCGATACTGTTAAATCAATCCACTGATCTATTGAAGATCAAAGTACAAATCTGTATTTTTATTGATTTGGCAGCGTTGCTTATGGAGAAACAAATGCACTAGTTAAACCAGTACATTGTCATACTGCTCCAGTTACAAAAACATCCAGGACTTTCATAGAGCTACAAACGTATCGTACTTCATGATTTTCCCCCAAATGATGATATCCATGTGAAGTAAATAAGCAAAGATACTCAAGTTTGTATCCTTCATTCTGTTACACTGACAAACATACACCACCACTTAATAAATAGAAATGCAGCAGTTCATCCACATAATAGCAAATATTTTTGTACCCTAATCCACCACTGAAGTTCAGTTTGTACAAAACAGTCTTTTCTACAGAGTGGAAAAAAAATACCTTCTTCTCATCAAGGTGCAAGCTAAGCTTTGAAACTTAAATGAATGTGCTTTTATTCTTTTCATGGACAATAAAAGAGTTTCATGGACCTTCTGATCTATCTGAAAATGCATAAATTTGGTCACATATGGATGTCTTCATTGTTCAGGTTTAATGGACTATTTCAGTATCACTGACGTTGTGCTTTTACTCCTCTTGAACAATACCGTTCCAAGAGTTATGGAGATCAAATTAACTCAAACGATGACCTCAGAGTTCTAGAAACATAAGTGTCCTCATTGTAATACAAGACCAACCTAAAAGGAAGAAGAAAAATACAGTATTTTAGTTCAAGTATGGCAATAAATCTAAACATCACTAGTCTTCTGCACCTCAATTATGGATCTTAAATATGACCAATTAAAAAAGTTATTTTAAGACTTCTGCCCATTTTGCCCAGTGTAGATTAATGTACCATTATACCTAACAGAATTCAGAAGCTCTTTTTTTCTCCCTTACCTTTTCAGATTCCATGCCAGGACACCTCCAGTTGTACAAATAATACTGCAAATTTCCATCTCCAATCCCAAACTTGAGTTTTTCCAGGAATGTTTTGTTTTCCATTAAGTCTAGTGCATTGAACACATCAAATCCTTTCTGGCAACAGCAAAACATTTTAAAAATTTTATTTTTTAAAGTTTCAAATGATGCACAAACGATACTTTACACAGCAGCATACAACATCCAAGAGACTAGGCTAATTAAGTGGAAAAAAAGACAAGTGAATAAATCTTGCCTTTTGATTAGGTACACACACAAAGAAATTCTCTCAATAAAAAGTGAAGTATAAGGCACAACTTTGCTTGAAGATTATCTCCAAAAGGGTAGGAATTTTAAAAACCACTTTCAGGGTTGAAGGTCTGAAGGGTCCCTTAAAGCATTATCCTTATAGATACGCATTTTTTACAGTCACATACAGTGTTTTGACACACATAGCCTATTTCAGCTAAAGCTGCATAAATACAGCTTACGATGTTTTTCAGCCTTTATCACTCTGTTAATGACAAACATTGTATTTTTGCAATTTGGTCCTTTTCTGAAATGCCATTGTCTTTAGAACTCCAATCTTTGACATGTTACTCTCCCTCCTCTACTCGTGCACACCCTCTACTAACTCCTCTTTTCATCAACCTCCCAAATTCACCACTCAAAGAGCCATTTTGCTCTCAGAACAGCCACACAGCTGAATTAGTCTCAGGGTTTTGTGTGGCAACACAAACACACTCAAATCCCAACTCACTGTGAACTCTTAACAAGCAACATAAAAACAAGGTCAGTTAAGCCATCGCAGTGACAATCATCATGCCTGAATAGCTGAATTTGCTTGGGGGTCTGGATATAGGAGTCCATTTATTTGCAATGAACTGCAAGGGAGTCTGACCTAAGATCTTGGAGTCTTAACAGCACAAAGGCAGTGCACCAGCAGGACCTTCTATACTCTGAGATAAAAATAAGTTACAAAACAATATTGCTTAAGCACAAGAAGATAGTAAGGAACATTCTTTACTCAATATAAAAACTAGATGTATTTTTTTTTCTTTTAAATAAGCACCCAACATTAGGAAAAAAGGGGGTTGAAGAAAAAGAACATTTTAAGCTCTCCATCGGTTTAGGACTATTTAAAAGAAAGTCACAAAGCACGGACAGTGAGTTTAGTAAGGTTTCCCACTACCTTACACAAAGATCATTCTGTATGCAGATGAAGCTATGCTAAGTTAAATATACTGTGAAAAACACACAGAAACAAGACAAATAAGGTGGCAAGGATTTGACACTTTGCATCTAAAGAAGTAAATTTTGAAATATTCCGAGTTAGTAATAGACAGTAACAGAAATCTCAGAAGGCAGGAAGGGAAGCAGGGGAGAATAGAGACTCTGTAGTACAGACACACTAATGAAGCTCTGCAATTAAGCACTCAAAATTCAAATAAATAATAATGTCTACAGATGTAGTTTTAATTCAGTATCTAAACACCAGGAGGTTAGGTTCAGGTTAGTATCCAAGAGGTATAAAAAAGTTCCTGTTCAAAGATAGTTGCTCCACAGCTCTGCCAGACCATTAGGGCAGACTCAGAAGTGAACTTCCCTGTTTATAAGCTCTCTCCTGTTCTAGATCTAGAAACTTAGTGTCAGCTTTGACAATAAAATATGCAGAGTTTGGGGAGGATTATCCTGCTGCAAAATCCCACTCTCTCCATGCAGAATACATGGAAACTAAGTGCATAACTCCAAGTTTTGGGTTTTGCTTTGGAGGTCAGGCATTTTGTCCTTTAATTGCCAAGATTTTACTAGACTTAGTTCTAAGCTAATTTTACGTAGTGTAATATGAAGATAAAAATCAACATTAAACTGATATGCAAACCCTGAAAGCAATTTGCTGAGTTGAATTTGTACCTCCAAAATGCATTCTTTGGGAGTAAGAGTACAGAAAGGACTGCGGTGGGTTGTCCCCAGCCAAAAGCTGAACACTCACCCAGCCTTTCACTTGCTCCTCTCCCACAGGATGGGGAGAAAACGGAAGGCAAGATGACTTGTGAACGGAAATAATGACAGTTTAATAGAAAAAGCAAAAGCTGCACGCACAAGCAAAGCAAAAAGAGGAATTCATTCACTACTTCCCATCACTAGGCGCGTGTCAAGCCACTTCCTGGAAAGCAAGATCTCAGCATGCATAATGGTTGTTTGGCAAGATAGCCATAACCAGCAGAATCCCCCCTTCCTCCTCCTTTCCTTCAGCCTTTATTGCGGAGCACAACATCATATAGTGTGCATTATCCCTTTGGTCAGTTGGGGTCAGCTGTCCCAGCTGTGTCCCCTCCCAACTTCTTGCCCACCCTCAGCCTACTTGCTGGGGGTGAAAGAGAGAAAGCTCTGAGGCTGTGCAAGCACTGTTCAGCAATAGTCAAAACACCGGTGTGTTATCTGCCCAGTTTGTCACAAATGCAAAGCACAGCACCACATGGGCTGCTAGGAAGATAGTTTACTCCATCCCAGCCAGACCCAGTACTTTTGTAAACAAAAACCTGTGAATAGGACTACATTTATCATTTCTCTTCCCTTGCCTCACCTCTCCTCATCTAAAAGTCCAAGTGCCAGATCTGCAAATGTAATTAGGCATCTAATGATGCAGACAGGCCCAGCACATACTTTGGAAATCCACAAGTGTCTAAATACCGGTATTCTTACTTTATGATGGTCCATTTAAAAGAAAAGAATCACATGTCACCTTCAGAGAGAAATGTAGACAGGAGAAGGTGCAAAGCCTTGCGGTTAGACCATGTAACTGCTTCCTTGCCCATTCCATCTGTGGCCTAGTGAATGGCCAGCCACTCAGCTCTTTATGCCACACTTCAAATGGAGACCAATGTTTATTCCTTTTTCCACTCTGACTTTTAAGAATAAGTAGTGCTAGCATTTTTAGTCACTTCTGAAAAGTATGCTAGCCACCTTCCTACATCTTCATGTATCTTAACACCTTTCAAAGTCCCTCTCTGAACTTCCTTTGGTATTATTCTGGAGCCTGAGTAACAAGGTTCTATATTCCCCATGACTATCCAGGAGTTTTTCTTGCCAAAAGTAAGTTATTCAACTGAATACTGCTTATAGGTCAACAAGCCTCAGCAAGCAGTTCACATCATAGATATCAGCTCAGCTGCAATGCTGCACGAACATGGCTGAGACAGACAAGTTGAAGACTATGTGACTGCTTTCATGCAGCCTGAAGTCTGAACAGATACAGCCCTTGACAGACCACGACTGGCTTCATACAGGATCAACACAGAAATCCTGTGCCACATGCAGTGCAGTGCAGATGGCTCTGAACATGGTCAACTGGAGCACAGCTAGCATCTGCTTGCATTGAGCACTCATCTGGTAGGTGGAATACCACAAGCAGTGCAACAGCAACAGTTCAGCTAGGAGGGGCAAGCTTCAAGCATGAGGAGCAGAAAACACACCCATGCTCTGCAGCATGTTGGGAATGGTTGCTAGAATGGATACCATGGACTGGATGAAGCCTGTGCAGTGCTGTGAATTGCCAGGGCTAAACAGGTGTCTGAGAATTCATTCAGAGTGCTGGGATGTGCATCACCTGCACAGCTCCGTACCACAGACTACTTTGCCATTGGTGTTTGCACTGCACTCCCATGACACCCTAATGATTAAGGGCCGAGTGTTAGTTTTTCATCAGACAGCACTGATAAACTCTTACAATTCTTATGTTTAAAAACTTCATTTATAGTCTCTTCCCTTCCATTCAACTAAACCATCTATCAGTGTAATGCCATGCATGAAGGCGTGCTTAAAAGCTACAACGTGACATCATCTACACAGCTTTACAAGCAGCAATTATTAACGAGATAAAATGATAAAGCTTGCACAAATAAACTTTTACATTTTGTAGAAATAAAAAATAGTTTAAACAAACAAATAAAAGGTATTTAATAGAACTTATTAGCTCATCTCCAAGGGAGACTATTTTAGTGATACTTTCCATTCTTCTGGTACTTAGTGAATATGGTCATCAGTGTGCTCCTGGATGTTTACACTGTTCAAGCTATTGCAAACACTTAAACTTCATGCACTTGTCATTCCCTACCATCACTCAAAGTAAAAAGGAAAACCAAGCATAGTGTTTTATATTTTAATATATATATTATATATGCTCATCAACTGCATTCTGTGCTACAGACGGTAGAAGAAAACAGAATCAATGGCATGGATAAATTGCTGTCAGTTCTCACCTTGCCATCACTCCTAAGAATACTTTTGTGAAAGAAGCAGAAGCAGAACACCCCCCCCCCCCCCAACTTACCAATTTAGCTATAATGAGTGCATCATTCATTAAGTCCAAGAGGGGGGTCTCTGTATGAATATTGTAAAAGGAATAGGCAGCTTTGAGGCTTTTATGAACAGGATGGTGCATCACTGTTGAAGGTAATGTGTAGAAACTCAGGAAGTCTGTTAAAATACCACTTGAGCCCTAAAAAAAAAAAAAAGTCAATTAATAAGAAATAACCGCTTAGTTATTGGTTAGGCTTACATTGCAGTTCTACAGAAAATAAGTAATAAATGCAGCACAGTTTTGCACACCATAAGTATTATGGTATAACAGGTAATCCTGGCTAAGAAATTGAATTCTTGCCAAGGATGTATCTATACATCAAAGCAAGACTGAAGCCTGAAAAGGTCACTTCAGAAAAGGAAACAAACATTTAGATTCTTCTAGTCTATTACACCAATAACATTTTGACAACCAATTGCCAAAGCAT
This sequence comes from Buteo buteo, assembly GCF_964188355.1. NCBI lineage: Eukaryota > Metazoa > Chordata > Aves > Accipitriformes > Accipitridae > Buteo > Buteo buteo. The sequence continues at coordinate 24,179,580 of NC_134172.1, read as the reverse complement.
TTCAATTTGTTTCCCAAGCTCAGCCTGCTATAAACAAAGCTAACAAAGCACACTTCTGAAAAAAAGTATAGACATTTTTTCCCCAATTTAACTTATTTTTAAAAGAATATTTTTTAAATCTGATGAAGTTCACATTGAGGAATAATTTTCTCAACTTTCTAAAGAAAAAGAAAAAAATATATTGTGCTGGTATACGAAGCATATTTAAATCGGCTGTAGTGATTATTAATCATAGAATCATTTAGGTTGGAAAAGACCTTTAAGATCATGGAGTCCAACCATCAACCATGCCCACTAAACCATGTTCTAAAGTGCCTTGTCTACCTGCTTTTTGAATACCTCCAGGGATGGTGACTCAACCACTTCCCTGGGCAGCCTGTTCCAATGCCTGACAACCCTTTCAGTAAATAAATTTTTCCTGATATCCAATCTAAACCTCCCCTGGCACAACTTGAGGCCATTTCCTCTTGTCCTATCTCCAGCCACCTGACAGAAGAGACCAGCACCCACCTCACTACAGCCCCCTTCAGGTAGTTGTAGAGAGCGATAAGGTCTCCCCTCAGCCTCCTCTTCTCTAGACTAAACAACCCCAGTTCCCTCATCTGCTACTCTTAAGACTTGTGCTCCAGGCCCTTCACCAGCTTGATTTCCCTTCTCAATCAACAAGCACAATCCATTTGCTAGACAGCAGTGCTAAATCACACTGAAATTCTAGTAAGACCAATAGTCATCAAAAAAGGTACTTATACAGAAATCTAAAGTATCCTACATAAACTTTCTTAATGTTTCACACACTTAATGAAGTTTAACCATCTTCAAGAGTGTAGATTAGTAGGAAATGGGAATAATTATTACATGGGTTATGACCGACATGCTGAGCACAAAAAAACTACCCAGATTTTCACTCCTCCTATTTTGATTGGGTGTCCTGATATATCCAAGAAAATAAGGCAAAGGAGACACAAATATTTTTGAATGACTGGTGCCCACTGTTTTGAGCTCAATGAAGGACCTCACATGGATCCTTAAATTGATAGTACTTCTACAGTAAAAAGTAAAAGAGTTGAACCCATCACATGCAAAAAAGCTATTGTCTTAGAGCAGGTACAGATTCTGTAGTAGAGATATAGTAACAACGAATAACAGAAAAGTTATTATTCTGTAGTAGAGATAAACTAACAACAAATAACAGAAAAATTATTAAGTCACTCACTAAATTCAGTAAGGATGCTGAAAATATTAATTCTGGAATTATACAGGGTATTTTAAGGTTTTAGCTCTGCACATTACAAAGATGACTGAAAAATCTGACACCAACTTCTCCAAGTCACACAGGTCTTACAAAGATTTTAAGCACTAGCAAACCTACATTTTGTATAGTGAAAAACTAGTTCAAGAGACAGTGTAAAACAAGCAAGTGAAGACTGCACTGTTCAGTTAAAATCACACTGACAATGGCACGCTCATGCTGATCCTGGTGCTTGTGGACTCTTCTGTAGGCTTCAACTCGCCAACAAAGCCAAAAAACAACCCAGAGTGTGTGTGTGTGTGTGTGAGAGCGGGAGTAAGGGGTGGCAAAAGAAGGCAGGACGATAAATTAAACTGGAGCATGGAAGAGTCCAATGAGCACTAGACCTACTACAAAACAGGCAGAAAACCAAGCTTGGACAATGACAACCAATGAGCAGGACCTCTCATCTCCATTCAGCTGAGACTCCTGCAGAAATTCAAGTTGCAGTGTGGGAACTTCAGGTTGTGAGCTTCACAACCTGCAGCTTCTGTGAGGAGTTGGTAGGCTTAAGGATGTTAGTGCTGATCACTTTCAAATAACCTTATCACTTTAAACAAAGTAATACACTATCTAAATACGATGTCTACAACTGATTTAGCATGGACTCAAAGGGAAGAGTGTATCTTTCTCCACTAGCTTTAACTCAGCTATTCCAACCATGCCTTGGAGATTTCCAACCCAAATGCTAATCTATTCCTGCACTGCTTATTTTGTGAGAAGCGTTGTGACCAACAGGTTGGAGGGTGGGGGTGGTAGGGTGGGGAGAGGAGGGAAGAGTAAGCGGTAGGAACAGATGACGCTCTCCATCTTGTTAGTGGACAAAGATTATAATTTTCAAGATAATTGAACTAGCTGACAGCAACTCATGACAGCACCAAGGGATGTTAACTTTACTTCTCTGTTACTCATTCAAATATGTGTGTATATACACACACAGTCTTTTACTGGAAAAAATATATTTACAGAAGCAGACCATCAAAAAACATAATTCTCCCAGGAGGTAACCCTAAAATTGGTTTTAAAAATAAAGAATTTTGAACTGGTGTATGGCAGAAACTTAGACATCTCAGAGAATGACACTGAGTTCAAACCAAATCCTTATCTCAGTTATTGTATCATTTTTCCTTTTTTCTAGAAAAGGAGATTTGAAGACCACTGCTTATTATCATGTCATATCTCTATGGAAAAAAATGGAGGAATGCAATTGGAAGGGTTGTTTTTAAATTATGTAAGGTTCTTTGCTGTAGTATTTCCAAGACAGTGATATTTTGAGACTTCAAAATTCTTCTTTAAAATATTCTGTTATAAGAGCACTGCAGCTTATCACAACCAAACATTTTCTCATTAACAGAATGCAATACAAAGAACAAAGCTTGGAATAGTCATATCAAATTCTAGCTATAGCACAAAATTTTTCATACTGTCCACATTTCAAAAACTTGATGCTGATATGAACTTTTGTAAGTGGCATTCACATACACATTCATGAAGTAGTTAGGGCATGTTTTACCTCTACTACGTAAGTGTCAATAATATGATCCCGAGGCAGGAACCAATGGGCTACCTCTTCTTCATCCATCACAGGAGCAAGATTAAACTGTTTCAAGTAAGTGTTGATTAATTCTTGTACTGCTTTAGTATCTTTTTGTTCCATTGGTCTCAAACCTGAAGTCTTTGTGGCCTTATTGTAACAAAAGAAAAATAAACGTTGAGATATTGAAAGGAAAACTGCATACACAGCAAAGGCTGAAAGTAGGTTGCAGAGTCACTCCATTTGCTATAATGCATTCATTATTAGCCTACTTTACCCCAGCCACCTAATTCATTATGCTATTTTACAAATGGCTTTCAATCAGAATTCCCTCTCTTCTAATTATTGAGAGTCTGGGGCACTTCAATCTTTATATTTCATTATTGAAACAACTTCATTTCTCCAGAGAAAGAGATACCATTGCCAACAACCTAGACTTCATGCATTTTGTTTTTTTTTTTTTTTTTTTAGGTCAGTCTTTATTTCTTATCTTCTTCTAAACTACCTAGGGCCCAGACACAGAAACAAAACATAAAGCAACTTGCATATCTGAAGTTAATCTGAAGACAAGAACACTTGCCATTCAAACTTATGAAAATTACAGTCAAGCTATAAACCAAAGTCAGAGGATAAAGTTTAATTGGAAATTATTTAACAAAAAAATTCCACCTATTCTTAACACTTGCAAACTCCCTTGCTTACTGAACTTCCTATACAGGCACAAATGCAGTTCTGTTAACAACAAAGCTTCCTCCCTGAAGGTGCCTGAAATTAAAAACCTACAGTATTTTAACAAATAAAGTTATTTGACTTTAAACGTCAGAAGAGGAAAAAACTGCTTTCCAGTACTATGCAATTAATGTTTAAACAAGCAAAGGTGATTAAAGTTTTCTCCCTAGCTTTTGTTAGCCTTTCTGAATATTTCCTTTTAGGGAGGCTAAGTCTTGTTCTCTTCAGAGCTCATTTATCCTCCTTCATCTGTCTGAGCTACATACTTGGGCACGTATCACATTAATCATAGCAAAGTCAATTGCAAGAGCAGCCAGGTAGAGACTTGATTACTGGAAACCTGAAATTAGTGTAGCTGATTACACTCTGCTCAAAAGGCATTATTCTGGGGGAGGTATTTATTCACATACCCTGGGAGTCAGCAGCCAGATGAAAAATCAAGGCACGTTTTGCCACAGCTCTAGCCTGGGTATTACATTTTAGTCTTCCTGCTTTCCTGAGCAGCCTGGGACTATGGTTTGCTTCCACAAGAGCACATCACCTAGATTTTTAAATGCCCTGAATCCATAAGGGTATTCACCTGACTCATCAACATGATGCTTCCTATGCCATATTTCATTCATAACCTCCTTATGAACTACAATATGAAAGGTTAATTTCAGCTCCCTCCAAGCCTTCGTACCTCTTTTAAAGCCATACACTGGAACAGGATGGGAGGAGAAGTGGCTGGACTGGAACATGTTTATGGCCCAGCAATGCTCAGAATGGCCAACAGTAAGTGATTATTTGCAGCCCCAGAAGTGAGAGAAAGTGTACAGAACTGGGCTAAAATTTGTTTCTCTGCTTCATATATCAAGCTGCACCAGGCATATATTTATGCGAGTATCCTGGCTCAGGATCTCCATCAGTCAAGAAAAGACATACAGAGACAAACGTGCTCCTGTCCTTATTCTGAACACAGCCAGAATTTACCTCTTTCAGAAAACTCCTTGCTCAGGAGATCAAATACTTAGAAAAAAACCTTTTTTTTTTATACCTATAGGTACATGCATAAACACAGCCTTCAGTGAGGGTGGTATTTATTAATTACAGTATTTATTATTTCTGAAAACATTTTTTAATTCAGACTGCTCAAGTGATTAGGAATGATTAATTCCTCTTAAAGGGAGATGAGCTCCCAGTGGCAATGATATTCCAAGGACGCTAAGAAAAGAGGTTAAAATGCAAGAAACAGTGCTTGGTGCTGAGGGACAGGACAGTGTGGCCTGAATGAACAAATTTGTGTGACAGCACTGTTTATGATAACAGTCTGAAACTGAGGATAAGGAGCCTCAATAGCACTTAAACCCTTTCTTCAGAAAAAAACTCCAGAAAAACTAAAGCACAAGACCTTAAGAGGAAACATTAGCACAAAGATTAAATCTTTGTTTTCCATGGGAGAAGCTCCCAAGTCCAATCTAAAAATAAACAAACAGCTGAGGCATATGGACTTCTGCATCACTTAGTTTTAGAAGTTGATTTTCAAAGCACCTCTTTTCTATTTGCACTTCTCTGTACAGTATGTTTGCCTTAGCTATACTTTATGAATGAGATACTATGTTTTCTTTGTTTTCCATAATTTATTTTTCTGTTGAAATCTGAGTTTTATGATAAAGGAAGATGATCAGGGTACAGCTGCTGTTGTTTCTAATTATTCTCTGTAGTTACACTTTTTGTACTGTAAGATCCTTAATCTTTAAGCTATTCTTTTCCTGTATTGTTTCCATGAGAAACAGTACTAGAGTTGCCACCAAAACCTATATTTGAAATTGTCTACTGCACTTTTTTAAACTATTAAAAATGTCTTCAAGATTTGATGGAAGCTAAATTTAGCTCTCCAAGATTAAAACCTAATTAATTTGGTTATTAATTCTTAAGCTCTGAAAACTGCTGCCCTGCACACAAGGGAGAACCTGCATGTGCAGGCACAGGTAGCATGCAGGCAGCACAGGAAACTAGTCTCTCTGACACCAGCAGGAGTTCAGATCAAGCCATGGCATGTAGTTCATACCAAGGAGTGCTTAGTGTATTACTCAAATATGTAAGTAGTAGAGAACCTGCAGCATCAAGCTAAACATAACCAACAGACACAATTTTCCAAAGTCAGATAAATCATTACAAAGTACTGTAAGTGAGGAAAAAGTATTTTTTTTTAACCAAAAGGAAGGGTTTGTTTAAATAAAAAAAGGTTTACTGATATGGTACAGGTAAAGGATATTCTGCAATCCCTCCAAATAGAAAGGTAGCTTTTACAAGCAAAGAAATTGTTTTCAATCATAAAGCTTAGACTAGCTTCTATAGGCTATTAATTACAGCAATGAGATTTTTTTTTTTGTTTTAATAGTACATTTCAGACTACTTACAGTGACTTGCCCTGTCATGGAAATGCATCCTAAGGCTGTTTGCCAGCCTAACTATTAGCTGCAAACATGAGAAAAATTATTTTTAACTAATCTAGCTATGCCAGAGCACTTTTTTTTTGTACTAGACCACGCAAATAAATGGTACACAACGCACTGAAGAGGCTTTTGCTGAGCCTCTTTATTGCAGAAGATTAACATTCTCTGACAGAACAGAAAAAGCTGTGAATTAGAGTGTAATCAACAAACCCACTGCACTGAGCCAACTTTCTGATGGACTTCTCAGAGAATTTTAAGACATGAACTATTAATTTTCTGTTCCAATAAGCTTTTATCAGATTAACTGTACCAAGAATAGTTTTATGCATCTTCAATTCAATCCCACATGTTTATGAAGTCAAGGCTTCTGTTTTTTTTCTTTGTTTGTTTAAGCCTTTTAGTTCAAAATTTGTATTTTCTCCATATACAGGTCTACATTTCCAGCAATACTCTCTTCTGTTTAGTATAGCCCTTAAGGTCTTTTTCATCAACCAGAGATTTTTTTTTGATTTTTTTTTTAATGTCCTGCACACACCGCCTTTCCACAGAAAAGCCTGTGCTGTCAGAGACAGATGGAAGGTTATTTTGGGCCTCACAGTAACTGTGGGGATTCTCTAGAAGTCATAGTGCTTACATCAGGAAGTCTGTAGAGCTTCATTGTTCTTTGTAGAGTCATGTTTCTACTCAAATGTGAAAATTTCACCTCCACCAATTTTCTGGGATTCAGTGATCGATGCCAATACCTGGAAATAAAATTAATAATGAGATTAAATAGTATTTTAAGTGTCAGCTTTACTTGCATCCATTTCTTGCTTTGCTCCTTCTCCTCTCCAAATTTGTTTCTAAGCAAGCCTGTATTATGTCTGTAAGAAGCCTGAGCAACAAAAGATAAGGAAAAGCTATATCCAAGCAATAGCTTTTAAACAGGCCTGCTATCACCATACTTTGAATCTAAGCAAATGCTTTTTATTACAGAATCAATAATCACAGGGCTTAACATTTTAGTACTTGCCATAGGCCTACCAATCTCACCATACTTAACATGGTAACATTTATTTTCTTGTACAGTCAGGACCCTCTGCTCATGTCTATGTAGCTTGTTGAAGGAGATCTCCTCTTCCTAGATCACTGTGCAACAGAACATCCATGGTTACTCTAACATAGCATGGCTGGTGGTTTTTTCCCCATCCTTCCTTACAGAAACTTACAGGACCTTTGGTGTTCATAGGTACAAACACAACTTCAAATGAAAAAGTATCCTGTCCTCCAGAAGGATAGACAGCTGAACTAATACTGCTGGAATTGAACTTTTCCCGTTAGAAATAAAATGCATTCCAAGCAAACAAAATTACACTTCATTACATACAACTCTTCTCACGTGATAGTTTTCCGATCTTTATCAAATGCCAATTAAATCCTCCCTTCTCCAGGAAAGATGAAAGTATTTCAAAAAAGCAAATCATACAATTCCCAGAAATGCTCTGCCATCTTTGGCAAGCAACCAGGTCAACAGGGAAGCATCCCAGCAGGGAAACAGGCCACTTGAAAAACACAGGTATACAATGTTGTCATTGCTAGTGGCTTCCACCAGAAGGTCAACAGAAACATCTATTAGTCTATTTAAGGCACGATAAACAAACCAAAATTAGATTTTAGTCTGAGAAGCTGTTTTATCCAAGGCACAGGGGGAGAAGGGGAGAGAAGCAGGGAGAAGCACAGGAGGGAGCAAGAGGGAAAGTGACAAAAGAGAACAACCCTGAAAAAACACTCAGGCCTTCAGGTTAGTCAAGGCTACAACATTTAGTTTCTTTGAATTTTATGTTTTTATTGTTTCTAGCCAACTACATAAAATATTCTTTAAAATGACTGCTATAGGAACCGATATTATTATGAACATCACTTAGGTTACCTGCAAGTGGCCACAGGCTTGGGGAGTACCACTCCAGCAGTGTAAACAGCCTGAAAAATTCCTTCCAGGTTTACTCTTCTGGTTATTTCCCGAATCAGTACAGGTGCTACCCGTTTAGATCTCAGTTTCTTATGGACACACAGAAAATTGATTTCTACCATTTTCTTCACACTAAAAGGACATTAAATAGTGGAAAAGTTACAAAGAGTTGCACATTGCATATTTTCATTTCCATAATTGTAATTTTCCATGTTGTAACAGAAGAATTTGAGGTAAAAATAAATTGACCTGTGACAAAGTACATCTGCAACAAATACTAACCTATGATACAGTGACTGCACTGGCAAATTGTGCAATATACAAGCTGTGTCTAAGCTGTTTGCAACACTCCTTTTCCAGAGCTCTATTGAGGCTTAACCAATTGCCTTACTTTAGAATGGCATCCAAGCACATGCTACATGGTATCATTAATACTTTATGATTGTCAGTGTATGAAGAGCTGGCCAAGGAAGTCCAGCTGACTGACTATCCTTTAAATACTTCCTAGTAGGATCAGAAAATTCTTTGTCATTATCTGTATCATCCATCAATAAGCAAATTCCTTACATATGTATTATTGGTCTTCATTGTAAGGAGCCCACAAGCTTTTTGGGGGGGAAGGATGACGAAGAGTAAGAAAAAAAGTCTCTGCTACATACACAGGATTCTTCTGACTCTTTATGGTCAGTGAGCCTCCTTCTCTCTTTTTAAGTTCTCTATGGCAATAGATACCAGTTTAAGATTTGTTTCATGGTGTTATCCTTTTACAAGTACAAAAGTAATGGTGCATTTTACCTGTCATAAATACGAATATTTGCAGGGATGGCACTTATGAATCCTACCAGTTTTTTGTTTGAAGACACTCTAACCCCACAGTGCCATTGGGGTAACCAGCCTGGAGGACGTAGTGCCCTAGAATTGATTACAGAAATAATTACAAATTACTGCCCAAGAAGATGTAATAACAACACCCTTCTTTGCACTCCAGCCAGAGCAGAATGTAGAACTTGCTACTCACCACAGAAGAAATTCAGGTGAATAATCAAACCTAAACATATTATCATCATCTTCCACGTAATTCTCATTTAACAGTGTGTATAACTCCTTCAGCTGAAAACACACACAAAAAAATCCAAAGATTTATCCACACACATCAATCAGAATAAACTTCAATAATTTTAGATACATATAAAAATTGTTTTACTTACAACTTCAGCATTGCTAAGATCCAGTGTGTCCCACATAAAACCTTGTGGCAAAGAATATGGCTCTAGGCGGACATTGTCCTTATCTGGTTCGATTGCACCGTGTGAAGTTATAACTTCATCTTTTGAGGGAGAAGGAGGAAAAAAATTAAAAAACACAAACCAAAAGAACAGTTACATTGCTAGCTTTCCTTATAGTTCTCAAAACTGCATTTAACTCACAACATGTATTTTCTCATAATTACATGACAGGAACATGAAACTTTTAAAATTTTGAAAAAAAATTATAGTATTAGCTTATACTACTCATTCTCACAGATTGCATTCAGACTAATGACCATCTCATCAGAATATCTATAGATAAACACAAAACAGCTCTACCTCAACTGAGACCCAGTATTTTGTAACACAGGACAGCAGACAGCAATTTATCAGCACATGCACAGCATTTAGCCAGCCACAAGATCCACAGTCTCATCATGAGAAAGATGTACTCACAGCTAACAAGCTACGGCTCGGATCCTGTTCACCACTGACTTGAACAGACCTGAACTCAACAGGATTATTCAGGAGCAGTGGCATGGCAAAGCCAGGGCATTTAAGGGAAGCTGGTGAAATGTGAAATTTGTTCCTAAAATCCTACATGAAAGCATGCTTTCATCTCTTCCCTTACTTTACAACTCTGGTCCCTCAGCATATAGCTATAAACAGAAGCTGTTCCTCTTCTATGGAGCAGCACCTGCCAAATAACAGAATCATAGAATCATTTAGGTTGGAAAAGACCTTTAAGATCATCAAGTCCAACTGTGCATCTAATGCTGCCAGGTCTACCACTAAACCATGTCCCCAAGTGCCATATCTACACATCTTTTAAATACCTCCAGGGATGGTGACTCAACCGCTTCCCTGGGCAGCCTGTTCCAATGCTTGACAACCCTTTCAGGAAAGAAATTTTTTCTAATATCCAATCTAAACCTCCCCTGGCGCAACTTGAGGCCATTTCCTCTCATCCTATCACTAGTTACTTGATAGAAGAGACCAACACTCACCTCGCTGTAGAGAGCGATAAGGTCTCCCCTCAGCCTCCTTTTCTCCAGACTAAACAACCCCAATTCCCTCAGCCATTCCTCATGAGACTTGTGCTCAGGGCCCTTCACCAGCTTTGTTGCCCTTCCCTGGACACGGTCCAGCACCTCAATGTCTTTCCTGTAGTGAGGGGCCCAAAACTGAACACAGCACTCGAGGTGCGGCCTCACCAGTGCCCAGTACAGGGGGACAACCACCTCCCTGCTCCTGCTGGCCACACTATTTCTGATACAGGCCAGGATACTATTGGCCTTCTTGGCCACCTGGGCACACTGCTGGCCCACATTCAGCCAGGTGTCAAGCAAGACCCCCCAGGTCCTTTTCCCCCAGGCAGCTTTCCAGTCACTGTTCCCCAAGCCTGTAATGTTGCACGGGGTTGTTGTGACCCAAGTGCAGGACCTGGCACTTGGCCTTGTTGAACCCCATACAAGCAGCCTCAGCCCATCAATCCAGCCTGTCCAGATCCCTCTGTAGAGCCTTCCTACCCTCGAACAGATCAACGCTCCTGCCCAACTTGGTGTCATCCGCAAACTTACGGAGGGTGCACTTGATCCCCTCGTCCAGATCATTGATAAAGAGAACTCATATAGAGCTGGCCCCAATACTGAGCCCTGGGGAACACCACTTGTGACTGGCCACCAACTGGATTTAACTCCATTCACCACAACTCTTTTGAGCTTGGCCATCCAGCCAGTTTTTTACCCAGCCAAGAGTATGCCCATCCAAGCCATGAGCAGCCAGTTTTTCCAGGAGAATGCTGTGGGAAACGGTGTCAAAGGCTTCACTAAAGTCCAGGTAAACAACATCTACAGCCTTTCCCTCATCCACTAAACAGGTCACCTTGTCATAGAAGGAAATCAGGTTGGTCAGGCAGGACCTGCCTTTCATAAACCCAGGCTGACTGGGCCTGATCACCTGGTTGTCCTGTACGTGCTGTGTGATGGCACTCAGGATGATCCGCTCCATAACCTTCCCCGGCACCAAGGTCAGACTGACAGGCCTGTAGTTCCCCAGATCCTCCTTCCTGCCCTCCTTGTAGATGAGCGTCACATTTGCTAACCTCCAGTCAACTGGGACCTCCCTGGTTAGCCAGGACTGCTGATAAATGATTAAAAGTGTCTTGGTGAGCACTTCTGCCAGCTCCCTCAGTACCCTTGGGTGGACCACATCCAGCCCCATAGACCTGTGTGTGTCTAAGTGGTGTAGCAGGTCACTAACCATTTCCCTTTGGATTATGGGGGGGTTTATTCTGCTCCCTGTCTTCCAGCTCAGTGGGCTGGATACCCCAAGAATAACTGGCCTTACTATTAAAGACTGAGGCAAAGGCGGCATTAAGTACCTCAGCCTTTTCCTCATCCTTTGTCACTATGTTTCCCCCCACATCCCATAAAGGACAGAGATTCTCTTTAGCCCTCCTTTTGCTGATAATGTATTTATCGAAGCATTATTTTATTGTCTTTTATGGTACTAGCCAGATTAAGTTCTAGTTGGGCTTTGGCCCTTCTAATTTTCTCCCTGCATAACCTCATCCTTGTAGTCCTCCCGAGTTGCGTGCCCCTTCTTCCAAAGGCCATAAACTCTTTTTTTTCTCCTGAGTTCCAGCCAAAGCTCTTTGTTCAGCCAGGCTGGTCTTCTTTCCTGCCAGCTCGTCTTTCGGCACATGGGGATGGCCTGCTCCTACGCCTTTAAGATTTCCTTCTTCAGGAACGTCCAGCCTTCCTGCACCCCTTTGCCCTTCAGGACTGCCTCCCAAGGGACTCTGTCAACCAGGCTCCTAAACAGGCCAAAATCTGCCTTCTGGGAGTCACAGAATCATAGAATGAATGATAGAACGGTTTGGGTTCAAAAGTACCTTAAAGATCATCTAGTTCCAACCACCCTACCATAGGCAAGGATATCTCCCACTAGATCAGGTTGCTCAAAGCCTCATCCAACCTGGCCTTGAACACTTCCAGGGAGGGGGCATACACAACTTCTCTGGGCAACCTGTTCCAGCATCTCACCACCCTCACAGTCAAAAATTTCTTCCTAATATCTAATCTAAATCTACGCTCTTTCAGTTTAAAACCATTACCCCTCATTTTATCACTACACTCCCTGGTAAAGAGTCCCTCCCCATCTTTCCTGTAGGTCCCCTTTAAGTACTAGAAGGGTGCTATAAGGTCTCCCCAGAGCCTTCTCTTCTGCAGGCTGAACAACCCCAGCTCTCAGCCTGTCCTCATAGGAAAGGTGCTCCAGCCCGCTGATCATCTTCATGGCCCTCCTCTGGACTCATTCCAACAGGTTCACATCTTTCTTATGTTGGGGGCCCCAGGACTGAACACAGTACTCTGGGTGGGGTCTCACAAGAATGGAGTAGAGAGGGAGAATCATGTCCCTTGACCTGCTAGCCACACTTCCTTTGATGCAGCCCAGGATACGGTTAGTTTTCTGGGCTGCGAGCACACGTTGCTAGCTCATATTCACTTTTTCATCCACTATTACCCCCAAGTCCTTCTCCACGGGGCTGCTCTCATTCCACTCATTGCCCAGCCTGTATTTGTGCTTGGGATTGCCCAAACTCATGTGCAGGACCTTACACTTGGCCTTATTGAACCTCATGAGGTTCACACGGGCCCAACCCTCAAGTCTGTCAAGGTCCCTCTGGATGGCATCCCATCCCTCCAGCATGTCAACTGCACCACACAGCTTGGTGTCATCAGCAAACTTGCTGAGGGTGCACTCAATCCCTCCATCCATGTCACCAACAAAGATCCAAGTGGCCAACAAAAGTCCAAGGATGCAGTTCTGCTAACGCCCTCCTTCTCCAAGAATGTAAAACTCTGTCATTTCCTGATTGTTGTGCCCAAGATGGCCTCCAACCATCACATCACTCACAAGTTCTTCTCTGTTCACCGACAACAGGTCCAGTGGGGCACCTTTGCTAGTTGGCTCACTCACCAACTGTGTCAGGAAGTTATCTTCCACACACTCCAGGAACCTCCTAGACTGTTTCCTCTCCGCTGTATTGTATTTCCAGCTGACATCTGGTAAGCTGAAGTCCCCCGCGAGAACAAGGGCTAGCGATTGTGAGACTTCTCACAGCTGCTTACAGAATATTTCACCTGCCTCTTGATCCTGTTTGGGTGGTCTGTAACAGACTCCCACCACGATATCTGCCTTGTTGGCCTTCCCCCTGATTCTCAGCCATACACACTCAACCCTATTGTCACCATCATCAAGCTCTAGATAGTCAAGTGTTCCTTTGTAGTATGAACTTTCCCCAAATGACGTGCAATCCTCACAAATAGTTATGGCCTGCTGTCCAGTTTGGAAGGTCATCATACCAGCACTTTTATGCAAACTCTGGAAAGTATCAACAGCCTAAACATTACTGCCACTACATGGCAGACTTGCCTAACTGAAGAACCTACTGCTAACAACCTTAACTAGAAGGCAGAAGGAGTCTGAAGTTAATTTAATGCAAAGATCCCTAGAGCTATTTCCTGAATCAACAGATGATTTTTTTCTACCTAAACATATCCAGCATATCAAATAGTGAAGACTTCCCAATACGTTCATTCAGCAGATAAAGGAAAAACTACAAGAAGGACAGGGGAAAAAAAAAAATTCCGATAGGATCAAGAAGCAATTCATAAATACTGTTGAACAAAACCTCTGCTGGCCAAATTCAACAAAACATATTTCTACTGAACACCACTAACAAATCATTTTTAGAGCAAATGTATTGGTCCTTTTAGGCTGGCAAGTGACAGACTCTCATCTAGAAGTGCTGTAAGATACATTGACTAACCTGAACTGAACTCCTGGAACTGCTGCGCAGACACCTGAACTAGGTCTGAAAAAGCTTTGTTATGGCCAGAGTAATTTTTTGATTTACACATCAACTTAATTCAGCTAGGCTCTTCCTCCACCTAGGCAGGATTACTGTGACAATTATTACCATTAGTTTACAGAGGTATCTGGGTAGAGTTTGTGTAGAGAAGAGCCAGGGCAGGTCAGTTCAATCCAGTGGAAAATACTGCATCTAGGAACTCTGCTCTGGACTTCTCTATGCAAGGAAGTCAGGGAGAAATGAGATCACTGTGGATTAAACTATAGAAATGGATTAATATGAAATGCTGCCCTGTGGAGAGAGAGAGCAGAGTGCTCCTGTGCTTTAGACTCTCCCTTATTTCTGCTTATTCTACACCAGTCTCCAATGCCATGGAGAGACATCTGCAGAACAGAACAATGACAGCTTTTGCACTGAGACTGCTTTACTTGTGGGGTCCCCAAGTTTTGTTGGCACTGAAAAGCTACAACTGGTTAACTTGAAGATAATGAAGTGGGAAGAAGAAAGTTCAGAAAGCAATTCAGAAAAAGGAAGACAGTCAGCAACTACCTTCTCCAACAAAGACTAAGATTTACCAACTGTGTTATCAGGGATCAGATCAGTATAAAAAGTAATCTGCCAAATTCCTCACAAAATTAAAGGCAAGGAGAGGTCACCTCACCATCTCACTTGATACCAAGAACAGAGAACAGACTCTGTGAAAGCATGTCTTCAAGATAGTATACATTGTGGAGGAAGCACGTGTGAACACTTCTACTGCTGTGTGTTCACACATGACAGAAGTGCCATTATCCACTTAAAGCTGCATGAAAACAGTGTAACCTACAGCAGGAGAGTCATTCTCTCTGTGATAGCAAATCTATTTATGGAAAAAAAAAAATCAAGGGAAAGTAAATAAATAAATATAATCAAAGTTTACTCTTTGTCACCACTTAGGTTCTTATTTTCCCTGAAGTGGAAAGGACTTCTATGTTCTGTTGTTCAAGAGTTCAGACTTAAAATATACAAAGGAATGCTATTTCAATAGCATTTCCCATTTTTTTAGAGAGCATCAGAATGAGATTTATTAACACCGTACTTTGTTGCATATCATTGGGGGGGGGGGGAAGCACCTTCCTAGAGAACATTAAGAATTCCACATAAACTACAGAAAAGATTAAGGATCTCTACTGCAGACAGTCCAACTCACAGCTGTTTTGGAGAACATGCCACACAGCTGGCACACATTCTTTTAGTGGTCAGTAAGACAGATCTTATGCCCAGGTCCAGTTATACTTACTAAGTTTAGGTACAGGTTGCGTATCCCAAAACTGGTATTTACGTTTGGTAGCCTCATCAATATTCTTTGCTGGGCCCTGGCATGCAGAGAGCAGCTCCATCGCTCTCTGGATGTCTTGAAGCTTCTGCATTGGAATGGCTGGATTCTGGACACAGAGACAAACAGAAGAGGAAGCTTATTGAGTACATTTACTTTGAACAAGTTGTACCAACATGCTCATTTATTTTACTGTTACATGTTCTTTCTTCTCATCATGGTTAGTTTAGGTATAACCTCTGGAGGCAGGAGTGTGGAAAGTTAGGTGGGCAACAGACAAGCAACTTCACAAGATACTTAATGGTTTTGAGTAGCGCTTGCATTTAACCATGAAACTTCAGTGTTAACACATTTAACACAAATACTGCAGCATTAAGGCAGGATACCAGTATCACAATAAAAAGCTTCTTATATTCCCTGCCCTGTGAAATACAATAAAACAGCAAAAAGCACATCAGCTTAGACATCTAACAATCTAAAGATACCACTGGTACACAGAGATGTTTGAAGTTGTACTTTACACATACAATATAAAATAATATTTAAATTCACTATGGTTCAGTATTTCAGATACACTGTACTGCTACAAATATCCACTTTTTAACCTTAGTTATATTGTATCTGCCTTCTGTTAGCTTGCAATTATTATAGTAGGTACCCTTCTGCATTGTATCGTATGTAGTTGACCATCTTGCCACTAATGCCAACTGTGCCAACACTTACAACTGAAGCTAATTTTAACTGATAGAAGCAGACTGACAAAATAAACCAATTTTCCACTTAAAAGTTGAAAAATCTGTTCTATAAAGTTATTTGAAAAGCATAAAACCTAAGGCTAAGCATTTCTAAACTGAGCTCTTACACCCTCACTTTTGATCACTCTGAGTAAGTGTAACTGGAACGAAAATTTTACCCGCATAGGAAAGTACAGAGGAATAATAGTAACAGACTTCTAAATCTAAAGGGATCTTCCTCTCTCTCTTTTTTAATTTATTTACTTGTTTTGTTTCGTTATCCCCCAAATTGCAAGTCCTGTTCTGAGGCGTACTAACAGCATGCCCGTGTTCCAGTTTTCCCAGACTGCAGTGCAAAAAATACATCTGAAGGAATAGTCTCAAATGCATTGGAAAATTTCAAGCAATTCTGCATCAAGCCAGATGTGGCTTTTTTTTTTTTTACTGAGTATCAATGGATCACTATTTCCGTATTTCATCTTTCTACAAATTATGTGTTGAAAAACCACCAAAAATTACATGTAATAATGATGTAAAGCTTCATTTGGATGGGCATCTCCCTCTAATATTCTCAGCCACAGAAGGAGTAAAACTCCCTGCATGTAGCTCACGCAGGCCATCATTTTTATTTATAATAAAAACTTGTACTCTCTAAATATTATGCAATTTCTTTCATTATTTTAAGTATTGTGAAATTTTACCTGTGAGCATGCTTTAAACACCTGTCATCTGAGTAGTTATGAAATAACATATTTATACTCTTTAGAGCAACACAATTGCAGCATAAAAAAAACCCTACCCTATTTCTAGATCCAGATTACAGTGACATAAATTACTTTTCTCAACTGTCAATTTGTCTATTACAAACTGGCCTGATATAAATACTTCTAATGCCACTAGATAAATTCTGAAATCATACATAAATATTGACATACTGTAATTTAATTTGTATGTTTATTTTAAGTCTCTAATTTTTTTTCTACATTATGAAGAAGAAAACAGAAAATCTAAAAAAAAGATATTAGGTTCTAAAAAGATCTTACTAGCATATGTAAAGTAAAAAGTTCATGTTCTGGTACCAAATACAACATGGCTAGGGACATCAGAAGGAATCTCCTTTCCTTTCAAAATGTTCAGAGATCAGCCTTGCTAAGAAGTTTACTCGCAACCCTTTTTGTTTTCCTTTAATGGAAAGCAAGAAAAACCTATACAGAACTTCACATCAATTAGAAAGAAGAGTGATTTTGTTTAATTTCAGTTTAGGGGAAATATCTCTTCACAGCACAAGACGGCACTGTTGTGCAACAGGGCTGAGGTATGGAATGCTTTTTTTGCCTCTGTTTTGGTGACAAGTTCTGACCTCAGACCTTTGATGACCCTCAGCTTTGTAGCACAGTCTGTGAGACTCCCATTAACCACAGCAGGAGAGAAAATTAGGGATCACTTAGCAAACTAATCATGGACAGGTCCATAAGAACTGAACAGATGCATCTGAGGGTGCCAAGGGAGCTGGCTGATGTTACTGCAACAAGCACCTATCAAGTTTAAAAGGTTAGAGCAATTGGTGGAGGTTTCTTATGAATGGAAAAAGGGAAATGTCACACCCATCTTCAAGAAGGCAAGGGGGAAGAGGATTTTGAGAACTCAGAGGTCAATACTGTTTAACAATCTGGATGTGACAAAGAGTGCTTTCTCTGCAAGTGCATAGATGATACCTAGTTGGGAAGAATGGTTGATATGCTGGACAGCAGAGCTGCTATTCAAAGCTACTTTGACAGGCTGGAAACAGAAGCTTCATGAAGTTTGACAAAGGCAAATACAAAGTCCTGCATCTGGGACAGAAAAAAGCAGAGGCCAACATGGACTGGCTAGGAAGTAGCTCTGCAGAAAAGAACTTGGAGGTCCTGGTGGGCAGAGAGCTGAACATGAGTCAGCAGTTTGCTGCCCAGCAAAGGACAGCTGCATGCTGGGTTTTACCAGTAAGACTGTCCAGCAAGTCTTACCCTTTATCCGGCACCCCTGAGATCGCATCTCACAGTTTTGGGCTCCCCATTAGAAAGAAAACATTGACATACTGGAGCGAGTTCAATGGAGGGCCACCAAGATGATCAGGGTGCTGAAGCACATGACGTACAAGCAGAAGATGAGAGACCTTGGTTTGTTCAGCCTTAAGAAGAGAAGGTTAAGGGAGTAAGAGAAATCTCATTGCTGCCTAATGGGAGGATGTAAAGAAAACTGAGCCATGTCTTTTCAGAGGAGCACAATGATAGGATAAGAAACAATGGACAAAAGTTGCGAACCAGCAAACCAGCAAAATCCATTTAGATATAAGGAATTACTATTTTTTTTAACCACAAGTGTAGTCAAACACTGGAATAGGTTGCCCACCGAGGTTGTGGAGTTTTCATCCTTGGAGAACCAACAACCTGATCTAGGCCTGAGCAGCCTGATCTAGCTGGATCTGCTCTAAGCAGGAGGTTGGTCGAAAGATCTCCAGAGGTCTCTTCCAACCTAAGTTATTCTGTGACTATGTTGTGTAGGCCACTAGTGACTACAGTAATGACTGACAATATTGCAGATCTGGCAAGCTTCGTTTATGTCAGTGTGGACAGTCTACATCACTGGGACTTGTAATGGGGAGAGATTAAAGTCTTGTGAGACGGGCAGTGAAGTGTGCTAAAGGTCATCATAAGCATAACGTGCTAACAAGCATTTATTGCTGTGGTTACACTCATTCCAGTGTTCAAAAAGTCCAATATCACAAATAAGAGAGGGAGAAGCCAAGATGACTTGCTGTTCTGTTTTTCTCCAGACTGGTACATCTGTTTACGAACTCACCTGACTTCAAAGTCTTTTTTCAAAATAATTTTCAATGAGTTCAGAAGCCCCACTGAGTATTACCTGATGATCCTGCATATATTCTCTTAGTAAGGTGTATAATGTCAGTTTCCTCTGAAATATTTTGTAAACTTCTTTTCAACAAAGAGCAAGCAAATGCTAAGAGCCTTTTTTTCCTATAATATATTTCACATAGCACAAGGAATACAGAATCTAAATATCACTTGAGTAGCAGAGAAAATAAATATACTTCTCCATACTGACCCAGATCAGCAGTCTAAGATGCTGTCAAAAAATCTGAAACAGGAAAGTTGTCCAAGACAGAGAAACTCATCTACTTATCAGTGTGTATACCTGGAACACAGCAGAGAAGGCAACTCCCCCCCCCCCCCCAGGCAACACTGATGCACTTGCAACTAGAGAAAAGTGGAAGCCATATCAGAACAGTAAAATGGTTTAGCTGCCTAGAGCTTGAGAGAAAGACTTAAATAAGACCTTTTATTTTATGCCAATAAAAGAGAAGGTTTTGTAACATTGCTAACAAACTGGCTAAACTTCTTGTGACAGTAAAATAATCACAAAGAGTGGCATCCTAAGTACACAACTTAGAACAAGGACAGGCTTCCACATTTGCAAAACACATCATGCTAGAGAAATGGTGTGCAAGACTGCAAGGTGCTCAGGACCAAAATCTTGCATATGAAAACAAAAAAAAGTGAAGCAGCTTCCTTTTAATGCAATAGAGGCAACATATGGAACAGTAAGCTTGGTCAGCAGGGAACCAAGGAACTCCCAGGACACCATGGCAATGAACTATGTCTTTATGTTAACATTAAAACTGACTTCACTCCAATTGTGAAAGAGTTTGAGGTTACTTGGTCATCACTTGCAAACAGTCCTCTTGTATTAGCAATTCATGCCACCTGCTTTACAGAAACACAGTATCAAAACATGTGGTGAAATCAGAAGTACTTAAGATGTCTCTACATATTTTAAAGTGTCCCCTGTGCCAAGTGTGCCTGTTCAAAGCAATGGGGGTGACACAGAGAATATCTAAAGGGACAACACAAAATCTATCAGTATGTTAATGAGCTAGAACACAACTTTTTTCCCTAAAATTAGTTGGTAGCCCCAATGTACTTGACAAATCTTACAGAATGAATAGTACTACTGGTACAACAGTGTAATTTACTCCACATTAATCTGATAAAGCAAATAAAACTACTTCAACAGTCTCAATGGTCCATAAACTTTCATATCATCATGTTATAAACTTCAGTTCTCAGGCTCAGATTTCTCTTGAGATAAAAACTGTATGTTAAAAAGCCACCACATCCTATTATTCACCATGCATTCACATGGTACTCAAAAGCACCCAGACAATGCTATTTTGTCACAAAGCCCACAAAGACTGTACATCCCTCATATAATTCTGCATTCTTATTTACAGCAGAGGCCTTTCAGATGGCAGTTTCTTCAGTCTTTATCTCCATGTTAGAGATTACTGCATTTTATGTAAGATGACATGCTGCTTGTTTGCCCAAATGAGACTCTGGTTAGCACAGCAAGTACACCTTCTTCCCTCCTACTGCTGATGCACACCATGAGATAGCATTACGCTGTACAAGTTATTGAAACTGCACTAAGCCAAGTTAGATGGTGGCTAAATTAAAGGCAATTCCCAAACACAAAATCTATTTAAAAGCATTACCACTGCAGATTAAGATTCCCTGTGATGAAGCTGTCACTAGCCTGAGTTCTAGCTGCTGGAATAGAAAGACAAAACACCTCCTCCTCTGCTTTTCTCAGAGTACACCACCGTGGTGGTGACGCCGACTCTCCAGCTAACTTCATACAGTCTGCAAACACCAGGTCTTACCTTGCTTCTGTCTCTGTTCAGGACAGTAGCCATTTGTTTAATTCTGACGTGTTAAGGCAGAACTACCAACTCGCTTTTACAAAAAGCAACACACAAATTAAAATTAAATTAGAAAGCAAGCACAAATTAAAACAGAACCAGGCTCTCACTTTTGAAGGCTGTTGAATTTTAATCTCCTGGGAGTCAGACGCAGAATCTGATTTGGTGCCTCCAGAATTTGGTTTCTCCTTTTTTCTCTTCTGCTTCTTTTTCTTCTTCTTCGCTCCCAAATCCCCTCCAGGACTTCTGCCAGAGATTCAGAGAATGTGCAATGAGAAAAATCAACATCACCAAGATTAAAATTAAAAAAAAGTTAAATATGGAAAAGCCAGCATTTTAATATGAAAAAATCTAACAGCAGCTTGAATCTGAAGAAAAGGCAGGGGAAAGGAAGGAAGGGGGGAACTGAGAGCATTGATGAAAAACTCCCTGCAAGTGCCTTCTGATTTGTTTTATACTCAAGACCCCAGCACAACCAGGTGTTTTGACACAGCAGCATCAAATTGTGACACTATGTAACAGCCAGTGCTCTTCTTCAGGCTATTACCCAGCACAAACATGGAACAACCAAATTCAACAGAGTTTGGAGGAACTCAGGGAACTGCAGGAACTGAGAAAAGTAACCTCCTTGGAAATTCAGTAACTATTAGTGGCCCCATACTTTTCCCCCTACCTGCTCAACCATCAGGTATACCTGAATTTGAGAAGAATCCAAACAAAAACATTCTGTTTTCAGGGAATTTTCTTTCTAATTTAAGTAGTGATGAAAGTCTTGCTGAAATCTCAGTAAGAAACAACACAAAACTAACCAAATATTTGTGCTTTAAAACAGTAAGTACAATGGGGTTAACTTTAATTTAAAAAGCCCAGCAATGAAGTATACATTGCACTTGCAGATTCTGACACATTTTGACTATTGATAATACATCTCCTTTCTTTAAGAAGATTCTAATTTGACAAATAATCAAGATATAGAATCAAGATTAGATTAGAATTTGCAAAGTGTGGGAGGTGTTGGCAGCTCTCAGACGGGAGGTAAATAAGTAGGCAATGAGTCAGTTAACACTGAATCCTCTTCAAGAGGTAAACCTCCCAGCAAAAGCATACGTATATAATGGAGTTCAAGACAGATATTGGGGTTTGGGGGGCTTGGGTGTTTTTCACTGGAAAAGAAAAAAGTCAATGCAACAAACAATTGTTTTTAATTCTGGAGGGAAAAAAAATAAAAATCAGGTATGATACTTGCAAGCCAAAAGAAAGAGAACTGAGAACTTAACTAAAGTTATTAAGATCAACACGTTTGCAAGGGCCATGTTATTCACTGTTAACATGCCCGCTTTTACGATTACGATGCCCAGTCTTAGCATCTATACCTTGTCAGAGCTGAAGTTGGCAAGAAAACACCCAAACGTCCAACTGGGAGGCCAAAAGCCTGCCATTAATCAAACATGCAACTAAACAAAGACTCATTTTTGTGAGATCATTACTGTCCTCTAGAACAGCCTGTAGTGAAAGATCAACTCCAAGAAGTCCTTAACATTCACAGTTACACTGGGTTAAGTTACACTCCCAGAAGAGGGGAGAGTTACAAACGCAGCACCCTCTGGGACCAGATCAAGGAGCTACTCAGTGTAGCAGCCCAGACACTCACACAGGAGAGAGAAGGGAATCTGTAGTATTTAGTAGAAGTCTGCAGAAACAAAAGATGGAGTTGTGTAACTGAGGCAGGGAGAAAATTTTCTGTTGTAGAATGAAGATACTGCCTGATCACCTAGACAATTCTGTTAAGAATTTCTACACTCTCAGTTTAAAATAATCAAATTTAAATCTATTTGAAGGCCTGTATACCAAGCTGACATTTTGTACAGAATTTAAACACAGAACAGACCCAGAGGCCTGGCAAGAGGTTATAAATACAGGAGAGTAAAAAAACCCAAACGTGTACAAGACCTAGGACTTCACCACCTCTGGCAAAACTGAGATAAAAATACTGGGGAGAGCAATTTCACCTTTGCTAAGGTTCATTTAATGAAATACCCTTCTACCTTCTTGAACTGTCCACAGACTTCTGCCTTTTCCTCTAACATCTCACATAAAGCAAACAAATGATGCCACTGTGTCCTTGAGCTGACTCCCAAGGGCTTTTGTGTCGAACATAAGTCTACTAGGAGTTTCAGCAAAAACCATTCTTGAACAGACCCCCTCAGCAGGCACCGAGCCCCAAGTCACACCAGTGCGTCTCACTTGTCCTCTTGCCTTTCAGCAGGAGCCAGCCCCAGTTACACCACAGGGGAATTCTGCTCACTGGGATTACCTGAGGGTCAATGTTTTATTTAGTTTGGTGAAATAATGAACGACTACTCAAAAAAAAGTTTGGCAGCTATGGAGAAAAAGCAACTTTGCCAAGCTTTACTAATGTTATCCCCAGTTAAACTGTACTTTTACCAGTATAATCGTAGTTGGTTCTTTGACCAGCTCAAGGTCTTTTTCATACAGAAATGCATATTTTTTTAGCTAGGAAAGAGGGAAGACAGGACTAAATTGCTGTAAAATATACATGCATTTAAAACTACTAATTTTTTAAAAAATCTTCCAAAATCCCAGTCCTCAGTTTATGATGTTCAGGTTTAGAGCTTTCACACTGCCTCTTGCAAAATAAATACTGGTATCTTTGTCTGACAGTTACCCAGGGACCATTCAGAGAAGTTATTTATGCACAGTCCCCTGCTTGGGTCAGTCTTTTTTTACTGTTGCAGGCCACAGAATGTAAAAAGAGGGTTTAAAGCGAGATCCACTTGTCCTTCAGCTATTTAGGCATGCCTGCAACCCAGAGATTTGGCAGCAGGCAGCACGCAGAAACTGCTACTGAGTAAACAGGTTTGTCCAACACAAGTTACAACCAGAGATACCAAGCAAATTAGGGCAAAAGCAAAACCAAAACATCTCAGGACTTTTTGTCCTTCTCATACTCTGCCTTGAAAAGAACCGAAAGGCTCCATAACTGGCAGTGAGAATGGCTGGGAAGGGAGGAACTTTGTTGCTCAACTTGTAGTAATTACACTGGACATGACAGCACAGAGGATATGCAAAGGTAACAAGATTAAAAGCTTTTCTCTTCATTAAATATTCTTGTATGCTAAGATCTGAGTTCTCCTTTGTCTGGTCAGATACACATTTCATGGTGTCATCATATAGGTATCTCACTCTTAGAAGTTTGGGGAAGGAAAAAAAAGTTTCCCACTTCTGTGAAAGCTAATCTTTACATGTGAAATCTCTTTTGCTGAACTACCCGGTCACCACCAAAGTGACGCAACTTGGATCGCAGGTCCCACAGGGGAAGCAGGAAAAGGATATGCAACTCAGGTTGATGCTACGTCTAGCTGTCAGGTCAGGAAACAGAACCTTTTCACACATCATACCAACACATCTGCCCCAGTCCAGCCCACCACACAGACCACAGCTGGTTATACTAAGAAAAATATTCAACGTTAGACTTGGGGAAGATTTTGACCGTGTCAGTCCAGTGGAGACACGCTTATACCAGGAGCACTTCACTGACAGGAGGGCGAGTCTACACACTGAGGCGGAGGTGTACCTAAGTGCAGACATGGTCTAAGGTATTTTTAACTGCATCCACGATGACAATTTTGTCAGTCTGATGAATAAGGAAGAAGTAAGGCCAGCACAAAAGTGACGTGCAAGTCAAAATTCAGCCAAGGCAAAAGAAGAGTCAAAACACCTCTTTCTGCCCCAAAAAGACTTAACCTTGCCCCCAAAAAGACTTAACCTTGCCATAGAAACAGGCTGTGAATATGACTCTGAGACAGTCACTTAGGCCCACAGTTTTATGATTTTGTCTGCAAGTTACAAATGCAAGCCCATGATCACACCCACACACCTTTCCACTTATGTACACACATCTGGTGTTTTGCATAAATGTGAAAAAAGACTTTTGCTTCTCCCTGCATGTGCTGGGGTTTTGTTGGTTTGGGGTTTTTTTGTTGTTTTTTTTTTTTTAACTGAAAAATGGGGATACTTACTGCATTTGGGGAGGAGTGTGGCAAAGGCAGAAAAACTTACTTTGTGGAGCTTTGAGCAAAACCATGAAAAGCTGAGGTGAAATAATCAGGAGGAGCACAACAGTTACCCTACTCAGATGGTCAAACTGTTTTGGCTCCCTTGGTTTTGATTTGAGATTATCTTTCCCACTGAATATTTGTCAGTGTTATTTTAATTGCCTTGACACCAAAATCTGCTTTAGCAGAAACAGTGTTTTGTAATATCAACATCTGTTTTAAATTACATGGAATAGTAATTTTAAGTTAGCAATTTCTCAAGTTTAAAACCAAACATGTACTTCAGATGTTTATTTTTAAGCTGCAAAGGCCTAAGCCTGTGTGGGGTTTTTGCCTCTACAGTATTTTTTCCTCTCTCTGTAAGTGAGGTTGCAAAACTACATTTCTGACGATGTTATATAGATCTTTTTGATCACAAAAATCAGATCTCATGTATATGGGCAAGACTGCAAAAAATTTCAAAGTAGTATTATTTATACTAGGGCTGTCCTTGGTTCATAAAGAAAATGGAGGCTTAGATGCAAAGGGCTTTCCCATTACTGTATTAGACTACCACCACTTCAAGAGAATAAGAAAGTCCTGACCAGAAGGGCTTAAGTGCTTCAAATTCCACTTACTAACAAACTACCATTACTAACAACCTCTTTGTATGCAAATGAAACTTTCATACATCTCAGTTCTTGGAAATGCAAGGTTTTTGAGCATGAAAACCTAGTAGCAAGGCCTTAAAACCTAACCCAACAGATAATCCTCAAAGCTCTGCGTGTTTCCTCCGCCTCCCCCTTCAAGTCTGTAAGGCTGTACTCCAAGACATAAATCTCGCCTGCTAAAACTGAGCACTGCCTCCAGTACCATAGAAATATTTATTAAAAAAAAAAAATCTAAAAGTAGTGCTGATTATAAAGTTGCCATTTAACAATAATCAAAGGGTTATACTACTAAAACATTCAAAGTAAATAATTTGTGAGGGTTGGGGGGAGTTGTTTAAAGGTCATACTTTTTCCTCATCTGTTTACTAAATGTACTGTGCCCAAAGCCTTCCTGACATCGAGCATAAGGAGCTATTTAGAATGAACTGAGACACCTTACAAAGCTAGGCTCAGCAGGGTGGATTCAGGTGCAATAAATACATTTTTGCATTTTGTAAGAGCATACAAAGCTATTTTGTAAACAACATTTTATTATGAAACAGAACAAGTACAGCATAATGCATCTAGCAGGAGCAAGCTGCAGACATAGAATAGAACAGCAATGAGTCACACAACATACATAATCCTGCATCTAAAAAACAGGAGCAGAAACGGAGGACAAAGACATTTGCACAGTTGAGAGCTATAAAATGGTATTTTCTGCTGCAGTCATTCAGTGCTCAAGCACATGAAAAAACTACAAATTAAAACAAAAATATTCGAAGTCATACATACATGTACAAATGACGTTTTTGTGTGGTCAATATTATAAGGACCTATTTTCTAATGTCAAGAACAGCTTGAAAGTAACTTCATTTGCAAAGCAATCCTACTAGAGACTGATACGTAACACATAAACTCTACCTCATTCTAAAAAAGAGTGTTAAAATAGCATGAGATTAAACACTGACCGGCTGCAATGGAGACCATTCAAAACTTAGCAAGTCAGTTGACACAGTCATAGTCTCAAGTAATAAGAATGCTCATAAATTGCTTAGCTATATAAAACCTTATCTAAAAGCTCAAAGCAAACTTTAAAGCCACCTCAAAAATTAATACACTATGATAGGGAGAAAACAGGGAATAATTAGGCTCCTATTACCATGGGTTAATCTCCTAGATCAAGAGTAGATCTTTGTGTTTGCTGTAGTGTAAGGTTTTTCTTTTCATTTGATGGAATTTGTTTGAATACTTCAGCCTACAGACAAATAGTAGTAAACAAGATTCTCAAAGATTACAGGAAAATAAAGTAATTTAAAAGTCAGCATTAGACTTCATATATCAGAAACACGACAGAAAACTGATACTAATACTTAGAGGCTTTTTCTGCTGGAATGAACCACTAATTTAATGTAACTTCATATTACTTGGAAGCATTCACTTTCTTATTTAAAGATGAATAAAGCAGCTTCTTTGAAATACTCATTAAAATACATTGGGGATATTCAACAACAACAAGTTTTGGGGAGAATGGCATACAACCCGCAGCCACAGCAGTTGTCCCTCAAAGCTCAGTGAGACCCAAGCTGGAGTAGAGCGGCAAGCTGCGATTCAGAACACACCGAAGTGCAATTCTTTGTTCCCCGGCTGCTTCTTACACATTGCTTCTGCACTTGCTGTCACAGCAGCCTAAGCGCGTAGCTGCAAGCCTAGCTACACTGCAGAGGGCAGCTATAGCTCGGTCACACACACAAACAGAGAGGAAACTGGAGTCGGAATAAGGTACGAATGAATTCTAGACAGGTATCACCCGCCTACCACTCTATCTCCCCTGGCACATCAGGTTGGCTCCTAGAAAGAGCAACAAATAATAATTCTGTGCTCTTAGTGGTGTTACTTTTACATATTTGGGAATCGTCAACTGTGGCATATTTATGTAAACAAACGTAACAAAAGCACCAAGATAATTAAACACTATTTTGTCCCTTCTTAGTATCCCAGATTTATATTACTATAATTATTTTTGACACAACTATTTTAGCATGCATGCCACGAATTCACTGACAGAACAGCGAGCATCGAAGTCTTCCCCTTTCCTGCCTTTTAGACAAGTCAGTCCTCCTAAGTCTCTTAGATTTCTATTGCCACGTTTAAGATGCAGAGCTGCTCGTTGCCAAGCAAATCCTAGAGGCAGGAGACAACAAACAACGTACATCCTCAATCATCAATCACCTACAGAAATGCTCTCAACCAGATGAATCAGAAATTCATGAGGGAGATATTTGTGTAGCTGTGTACAGATTAACCTATTTTTAGGTTACTCCAGCCACTCCTAGTTGCGACAACAAAGCATTTTCTCTGCAATCACGTTTTCTAATCCCTCAAAAAAAGCAAAAAAGTAAATGTAAACGAAGTCGATTTTTAAAACGCGTTCCTCTCATTTCCCTGCCCCAAAAGCCCCCAACTGCAGAGCGAGCCAGACCCTTGGCACCTCATGCCTGGTCAGAGCCAGGCTGCTGGCAGCCTGACACCCTGGGTCGGGTGCAAGGGGCTGCGTTTACGCCAGCTGCCTCTCCTGTCAGCTCCCCAAGCAACTGGAGACAGCGCCTGATCCGCAGCGTGGGAAGATTTAAGGCGCAAGATTAGCGGAGAAGGAACTACAACCAGAACAACAGCGTTCGCTCGTGCTAACACCTTGGTAAAACACGCGCTCTGCTCCACTCTCCACGGCGTGTGCATTTAGAGGTAATATTTCCTTCTGGACAATAGGTGACGTTGAGGAGGACTGTCTGCAGGACAGACGGACACAGAGGACGCCTGGACAGGTCCCCAGGCCGGGGAGGGGAGCGTGTGAGGGGGGTGTGGGGGGCTCTGAGGGCGCCCGCCCCGAGGGAGCTGGAACCAACCGGAACAAGTAAGGGAGCAAGGGGGCATTCCCCCAGAGCGCCGCGACCCGCCAAGGCGGGCTTCCTAACGGCCAGAAAGCCCCAAGAAAAGCCCCCAAACCCTGAAAAAGCACCGACGACAAAACAGGATTTACCCTCCCTTTTAGGGCCCGCTTTTAAGGCCGGTGTCCGGCGGGAAAGCGCCAGCCCCACTGCTCCCCTCCCCTCAGGCCGGCGGCCCGGCCCCCCGCCTCTCCCTTCGGCGGAGGCTACCCCCGGGGGGGGGCAGGGCAAGGCGAGCCGAGCCGAGCCGGGCCGGGCCGGGCCGGGCGGCGGGGTCCTCGCACGCTGCCAACTGCGGCGGAAGGCGGCCCGGGAGGAGGGCGCGGGGTGCCGCCGGCCGAGCCCCTCGGCCGCACGCGCGCAGGCGCCGCGGTGGAGCGCCGGGCCGGGCCGCGCCGCGCCGCGCCATGCAGGCCGCCCGCCGGCTGACAGGAGCGCGCCTCGCACGCCCTCCGCTCCGCTGCCCGCCCCGCCGCGGGGCCCGCTCCGGGCGGCGAGGGGAGCCCGGCCCGGCCCGGCCCGGCCCGGCCCGCAACAGCGGCCGCGGCGGCACCTCCAGCCCTAGCGCTGCCGCGGCGGCAGACGCGGAGGCTGCCTCCCCGAGCCGTGCCCGCCCGCCCGGCCCGCAGCGCGCCCCTACCCCTTGGCGTGCTCGGCCTCCTCCTCATTGTCGCCGTCTATGCCGCAGGTATCCTGGTCATCCAGCTCCAGGCTCTGCTGGCTGGCCGCAGACTCGCTGTCCTCCGCCATCACGGGGGAAGGAGGGAGGGGAGGGGGCGGGGGAGCCTATGAAAGGAACCGGGGCGCACGGGCAGATGCAGTCCGGAGGAGCTCCCTCTAGCTGCTGTCCTCCCCCGTGCTGCCGGAGGAGGCGGAGGCCGCCGGGGCTGCCCGGCCGCTCCCCGGCGCCCCACAGGGGACGGGACGGGACGGGACGGGACGGGACCGGGGCGGGGCAGGGCCGGGCCGGGCCTTGCCGCGGGGGGCTCGGCGCCCTGCCCTGCCCCGCCCCGCCCCGCCCCTCACAGCCGGGCAGTGCCGCCCCGGGGCCCGGCCCCCGCCCGACTCCCTCGTAGCCGATATCTGACCCGCGCCCCCTGACCTCCGCGGGCCTCGGGTCCCCGCAGGCAGGGCGCTGCCCCCCCGCCGCCGGGGGAGGCCCGAGGGGCAAGTCCGGCCCGGCGGTGGCCGTCCCCGCGCCGTGGGGTCGGGCCTGCAGGCAGGCGAGGGCCCGCTCGGTGGGGCGGCAGCTGCCGGGCCTCAGGAGCCTCGGAGCGCGTTTTGGCAGCTCCCTGTGTTCCCTTCTCACGCCGTACGTACTTCGACGCCGAAGGTGCCGCTGGTAGACGCTGCCGAGGCCGCCGCGGTGAACCCCCCTCACAGCCGTGGCCACTGGCTCTCGCAGCCCTTGTTGTTTTCCCGAAGCCTTTTGTATTTCTGCAAGCTCCATGCTAGAAGAACTGGAGTTAAGTGGTAATGGTTTGAACCCAGGAAAACAAAGAAAGAGAAACTCGTATTAATTATTTGAACTCCCTTGATTTCCAGGGTCATATCAAGATTTCAGGCAGAGATTCAGAATTTCTGAGTGCTTGGTTTGGCAGTGCTGCCAAACATCACATTAAAACATAAGAATAGTATGCAGCGGTTGTAATTTCTCCTTACCCCCACTGCCCTCTTGAAAGTCATTTAATGTGAGGAAGATGCTTCTTCCTTGCATTTTGATTTAAGGTAGTGATTTGGATTTCTTTTTCCCATTTTTGATTTAGGGTGGTGTAATGTTTTGCTCTATCAGATATTGTGGGTGACATGTCAAATAAAAGATCTCACTGGCCGAGCAGAAGACAGCTAGATGTCCCTCCAGCTGTGCCCTCGCAGTCAAGCTGCACCTATGCATATTGAGCACCAGCCCTGGGCCACTCTGTGTCCCACTGCCCTTGGTCCTTTACAACATGCAAGTTGCCACAGGAACTTGTAATTCAAACGCATAAGATTCTTGAAGAATCAAAGGCAGACAACGTAATAATGAAGAATCCAATGCCCAGGTCACCCTTTCAAGCTGTACGTCGTTTGTAACAATTCTCCTAAACTACCTCCCAGCTTCTCTTGGTCTAACCAAGTAGTCCGTTGCATCATCGAGAAAGTGCTGCCCTCGTGTTGCCAAATAATTACTGAATGTTTGTTTCCTGCCGCAGGTTGACTTGGGGAAGCCCTTCCTGCTTTGTTGTGAAAGGACAGAAGGAAAAACAATTCTGAATGGGTAATGGAGTATGGGTTTATCAGCTGTATAATCTATCACGTTACACTCTGATGTCTCAGGACTAGGTTCAAACCTTCAGTGACTGCTATCTATGCTGGATTTCTATCATCTGACCAGTATTTTCTGTCTTGACAGTTTTGAAGTACTAGCTGTGGTGACTGGAAAATTCAAGGGTACTAAATCAATAAAGCTAGAAAATATTCAACCAGCACGTTCCAAATAAAATAAACTGTAACATAGCACGTGTATCTTTAAAAACAGCAGTTGTTCCTGAATATGGCTAAATTGTTAAGGTGGTGTTGATCTTCCACAAATGAGTGAAGGGAGAGAGAAAAAATTTCTTGACAGGTGGCCTACCCTCAACTATTGCAAAACTGATGGGAGGCTTGTAATTAACACTTGGCCAAGTATGACCTCCCAATGTCAAGCCATCACTGTAGTTCAGAGGGGAAATGTGCCTACTGTGTTACCACAGTTTGAAATGACCTTTCGAACTAAACCTTCACTCAGTTGTAATGTGTAGGAGAGAAAGAAAATCTCAAAACAAAGGCACAATACCCAATAGTTTTCAATAACAAAAACCAATTGTGAACAGTGGCCCCATAGCCTGGAGTGAAGTTAATCCAGTGATTACTAATGATTTTTTTTCCCCCTCATAATAATGTGTAGGAGAAAGTGAAGAACAGTATGTCAATGACTAAACAGCTATATTGAATCACTGTGTTGGAGAAACTGTCAGTTTAAGCATCTTCTGTCCTTTACCACAATTTTCCTCACTTCATTGAGCTGAATGGAGTATAGGAAGCCTGGATCCTGACTCTTTGTGCAGTTCACAGAGACAATAATAGAGGCAATACGAATCTCTCCTAGCAAGTATCACTTGCTGTCCCTGCTAGAAGGTCTCCCTGGAAGGGGGAATCAGGCAGAGTATATATAGCTGCAGAACGGCTGCTATTCTAGAGTTCATAGCATGCATGAAGAATATCCTCATGGATATTACAGTTTATCTCCTGAGAGGCGCAACTGAGATTATACTCCAGATTCCACTGTTACAAGGCCAACTGACAACACTGAATTGTGCTCTGCGTTTCATGAATATATTACTTTTGCTTATACCACAAGTAGAGAAGTTGACCAGAAGCAAGAGGTATGCATCTGTCCTGCATTGAGGAATTCTGATGTAGTTTTGCATTTCTGAAATTACCAAACAGATTCCCAGAGTGTTTAAATTCACTCTACAGACGCTGCTCAGCAGTTGCACTACTTGATAAATGTTAGCTATCACATGTATAGATGTCTTCCCAAAATAGAGCAGCAAGGTGAAAAAATGTACCCCTGAACTTCAGGACCCCACATGTTCAACCACAGTGAGTTAATGGAGTATGTACCACTAGGACAGTAAGCAGCATGGATGGCACCTGATGTGCCCAAACAGGCTTTCTGTGGGCATCTGTACTTCCAAGACCACTGTTGTCGCAGCTGGGTATGTCCGGGAACTCCCCAGACTGCTGCATACAAGTGATGCAGACATAACCCACGCACTCGCACCAGTCTAAGCAGACCATCAAAAGCTATCAGAAATGTTTCATTTTAAACCTAGCAGGTAAAAAGCCTGTGTTTGTGAAGATGTGAATTTAGTTTTTAACTGGTTAAGAAGACTTCTTCCTAGATGTACGGGGAACATAAGAGCCTTTTATTTTATGAAGATTAAAAAGAAGAAAGCACAGTTGTTTTACACAAAAGCTAAAAAATTAATAACAAAGGAAAATAGACTTCCTAATCAGGAGATACACTTCACTTAATACTAAACAGCATATCATGAAATCAATTAATATAATTCCAGCATTTGATGAATTATTCATTGGTTGGTTGGTTATTTTCACAGGTCTCCTTAGAGCTTTAGTAGTGCCTCTGGGTTTGCTGCTAGATGTAGCCAAAATATCCAGTTGCTTATGGCAACAAATTGGAAGAAAAAAAGAGAGAAAGGTCAGTGAAGCATTACAGATGTAGCTCTGCCTAGCTGCTCCCACCACTGTCAGCCAGCAACAAACAGACCAGTGTATAGGGGACCGTCTACACCACCATAAATCTCAGCTTTTTGGATCTTTCCCCATCCTATTTCGCTTTCCAGGTTCTGTCTCTCCTCTGCTTTCCATAACAGATGCAGTCACGGGTCTGTCATGACTACACAAAATTAACCTGTGCCTACAAGTCTGAGAGGCTTTGAGCCACCTTGAACGTAAGTATACGAGTATAGGCCCAGATCCACAAATGGACTTTGGTGTTGCCATGTTTAACTTTTTCCTAGTTGACTCCCACAGCAAAATCCAGGACTCAAAATGAAACCCTACAAACACTCAAATACTTTGGGCATTTCAGTGGCTGCCATGAGTTCAAAAGAACTCTAGGCTACTGAGGAGGAGCTGTCTAAGGCTGGCGGTGAGAAATACTGAGGATTGGTGTCGTGGTTTAACCCCAGCCAGCAACTAAGCACCACGCAGTCGCTCACTCACTCCCCCCCCACCCAGTGGGATGGGGGAGAAAATCGGGAAAAGAAGTAAAACTCGTGGGTTGAGATAAGAACGGTTTAATAGAACAGAAAAGAAGAAACTAATAATGATAATGATAACACTAATAAAATGACAACAGTAGTAATAAAAGGATTGGAATGTGCAAATGATGCGCAGGGCAATTGCTCACCACCCGCTGACCAACACCCAGCTAGTCCCCGAGCGGCGATTCCCCACCCCCGCTTCCCAGTTCCTAAACTAGATGGGACATCCCATGGTATGGAATACACCGTTGGCCAGTTTGGGTCAGGTGCCCTGGCTGTGTCCTGTGCCAACTTCTTGTGCCCCTCCAGCTTTCTCGCTGGCTGGGCATGAGAAGCTGAAAAATCCTTGACTATAGTCTAAACACTACTTAGCAACAACTGAAAACATCAGTGTTATCAACATTCTTTGCATACTGAACTCAAAACATAGCACCGTACCAGCTACTAGGAAGACAGTTAACTCTATCCCAGCTGAAACCAGGACAATTGGGAAGCCTTAACTCCCAGGGCCGTACGCAGCTTTGTCCGATCTCGTCTGTTGGATGAACCATCAAGTGAGACTGTGTCGTACGTGGTCAGGGTCATACCCTTCTCTTTGCTCTTCTATGACTTGAATAAAGCCAGCCAGTCACTGATACAGTTTCCCTCAAGCAGGCAGGCATAATCCAGACTTGTTTACTTGCCTAGTGATACATATTAATTACATCCCAGTGAGCTAGTGATATATATCATTCAGACTATTAGCATCATTTGATTGGTCTATGTGTTCTGAGTATTAAACACTGCAGAAGAAAAGTACCTGAAATTTTCATGCAGTCATAGGACTGCTCCTAACTTTATACACCACATTGAAATATTCATGGCATTTATAATGTAAAATAGATTTAATATTGCATGTAAATAATAAACAACTTGGTGTGAACTTTTTGTAGTCTTGTAAATCGGAAGCAAAACTGATCCAATTTGAAAATTAGCTAATAGTTTAGTGTTTTCTCTATTTTCTTAATAAGTATTTTAAAAAAAAAGTTATGGAGCAAACAAATATGTTTAGACTTTGCCTTACACAAGTACCTACTAGTACTATCTCGCAATGATTTTTTTTATTGGTGGCTCTCTATGCTGAGAACTTAAATATTGCCTTCTTTAATCCTGAATGAGATGCAAGGGTGAGAGAATACAGTTTGAAAATACACTGAACAAATGCACCAAAACAAATGTATATAGATGTCACAGCTAACAACAGAATAGGTAGAAATAGTTAGGGAATGAAATGAGCTTGTGATCTCATATGTTGCACATTTGTATCCATGTGAGATCACGTCTCTGATCTTTATGGTTTGTCTCACCCACTGTACATCTTTTTAGCCTCCTGCTGCATACCACACTTGGTGAGCTTCAGCCTCGCCTGTCTCACAGCCCACCTGCTGCTGGCCTGTGTTGGCTGCAGCATTCAAACTGGGGGACAAGCACTCTCAAAACAGCCCGCTCTTTCTGCTGCACTCTGATGTTCAAATTTTTGTTGAATTCTGTTTTAAAATGCAGCTCATACCATACCTCTTCTATTTTACATCTTACCTTTTGCACTGAAGCATCTGCTTCTCCATGCTGGTGCCTGCATTGGCAAGGGCCGCAGGCTATACAGCATTAAAAAAGCGTTAGACATTTACATGCATATTGAAAACATACCGTAGCATTAAAAAATGTGTATGATAAATACAAACCCTCATGCTTAAGGGTATAAGTGATAAGGATAGGAAGACTTTTATCCTGTGGGGTTATTATCACTAGCAGATATTTCTTCCCCAGTTTTCTGATGCATCTGGTTTTGATGATTGTTGGAAGCAGGATACAAGACTTAGATCAAACACAGGTTCAAACTGGTTCCAGCATTGCAATTCCTCTGTTCCTAGGGTCTCTAGCCCCCAAAGGTAAAAAATAAATAAATCATGTTTTACATTAAAAGATACTTAATAATCAGAACTGACTTTTAAATAATGATTATTACAAATATATATGTATTTTGCATTTCTATGTCTATTTTTTTTTCCTCTGTCTTTCAGACCCTTCTCAAATTATATATGTTAATGAAAATTAGTGGTGACAGATTTATTGACAAAGACGGTGTTGACACTGGTGCTGCAAGAGCTCTGACCAATACTCAGCAATTACTTCTGCACATCCAATCTCCAAATCAATCCAATTTACTCCTGTCAGCTCCTAAATCAGTTCTCCCATCAGCCTTTTACAGTTCCCCCGTATCAATGCACCTGCTATTCCCTCCTCTTTGCAGGGAGGCTGCAGGTACAGCCAAATGCTTTCTTTCCCTGATTCTGGATGGAGGCAGCGATAGATAAGTGAATTATTCTTCATCTCTTGACTGTTTCAGTATTTTTCCAAAATGAAAGTTTTCAGTTTTATTTTTGTTTGTTTCTGATAGTTCTTTATCCCCAAACAAAAAGGGGCTCTTTCCTGTGATAGATGTACATTTTTTCCTGCTAGAGTGAAGAGGCTAAAGCCTGACTACAACTCTCAGAGCATTTGTAACAGACTAGAACTATTAGGGTGCTCCTGTATGTTCTGTTTGCCCTAGAGTATTTAACGCTGTTAGACACCCTGAAATAGAGACTAGAGCCTGGAAACCTTGAGAATATCAAGGAGGATAGTTCTCAAAGTTCAGGTCCAGAGAAGGAAACCTAAAAGTCTGGCTATCCCCAAACAAATGGTATGTCTATCAAGTACTTTAATATTCATTACCTATTCCCATTAGCATAAACCACTTTTATTTGGAAAGGTGTTCCAGGCTTTGGAGATTGCAGTCTAAAGCCAAGCAGGCCTTGGATGAGAATAGTATTTTAGAACGAACAGGATACTCCTTGTGGTGACAACCTGCTCAGGGACAGTATGTTGTTAGAAGCTGTGTTTCCCACATTTCCATGATAGCCAACAGAAGATTGTCTCCAATGTTCTGTAGGTTGCTCCAACTAGAAGTATCCCATTAACTTACAAATCAGATAAATGGATAATGCCAATAAAGGTTCTGCATACCTTCTGGTTGGTTAGAAGCAGATTAACAGCGTTGTTTGGAATGCACACCTACTGTATGGAGAATTACATTGAATTAAAAAGTGTCTCATGGACACAATGTCTTCCCCATGAAGAAAAAGGGAAACCAGATTCTATTATAACTCTTCCATTTCTATGCAAAATTTTTGGAGATTTTTACAGTAAGATTTTACCCTTCAGCATTTTACAACTTTCTGCAAAAGAAAAGCATCTGTCAAATGTTGCAACAATTGCAGAGTAAAGTACTTAAAATACAGACATTAGACAAGCTTTAAGCACAAAATTTAGATGTCAGGTCTAGGCTAGTAGGCAAGTGTGAATAAATCTCATGGAAGTCAGGGGCATAGGCACAGCAGAAACAGCATCAAGCATGTCTTTGGCCCTGCAGTGTCAGACCACAAGGACAATTAACTTAATTAATACAAGCCTTTATAAGCTCTTCTGCCGGTTCTTCCAGTCAGCCTAGGTGAGCGACCTTTACTTTGGCATTGCTTGATGTTGAAATGCTGAAACTAGCATTTAAGCTAGCTTTTATATTAAATGCACTTACATACATGTGCACATGCATGCATGAACGCGCACGCATGCACATATACACATATATTTATGTAGGTATACTTTGCTGATTTCCAGGAATAAAAGATCAAATCCAGCTCAAAAGAAAAACACTCCTCACACGGGGGAACTTGGCTATCATGTTCTGCTTTCCTCATTGTTATTGTGTTATTTAATATAGGATTATGAGGTGTTAAAATCAAGGTACAGCTAGTGGCATAGACACAAAGAGGCAGATAGCTTGAGAAAGCTCACCCTCACCAACAC
The DNA here is from genome assembly GCF_964188355.1 of Buteo buteo. Taxonomy (NCBI): domain Eukaryota; kingdom Metazoa; phylum Chordata; class Aves; order Accipitriformes; family Accipitridae; genus Buteo; species Buteo buteo. The sequence goes on along the minus strand of NC_134172.1, from coordinate 24,142,363 downwards.
CTACAAGCAGCTTTGCTGAAATGTCATTAGAGTGTCACATAGCACGTCCCATCCATGCTGGCCTCTCAGCATGGCACCAAACTGAAGGTGGAATCAGGGGGCTGGGTTTATGGAAGGGGCATTCCCTGAAGACCAGGGAGAGGGAAGCCAAGACCCGTAGCCTCTCTCATCTCCAGGGGCAGGGGACACTGGGAGAAAGGCCCTGCCCTAAGCATCTAGGTAAGGGTAATATGGGGGCACATCTCCTGCTGTGTTACTTTCTTTTCATGCAGGCTTTCCCGGGGTTGAGATGTGGTTCCAGCCTCTTCCTTTATTGATGGAAAACTTCCAGAAGAAATGTGTAGGGAACAGAATCTACCCGGAGTAGCTTGTGGCGCATATGCCACAGCCAGAGCTGTAAGCTCCAGCGTAAGAGTAGGACAATAATGGGTTTCTACCCAGGGAGAGGAGAAGCTCAGGGGCCAACTCTGCTGGGAGTGTGCTTGTGAAAATCGGGGGGGACTGGGGAGAAGACAGTCCTGATGCTTTTTTAAACTCCCTACAACCACTGAATCACCAAAACCCTTTAAAAACCAATGCTTGTAACAGGAGCCCTTTGAAACAACTTCTTCCAGCTTTCATACCCAACATCTCTTGCAGCAGGAACAGCCATTCCTTTTGAAAGTGGGATTTCTCATCCCACAGCAGTATTTTAGGCACCATTTCCTACTTTTATAATATAAAATGGAGTGGCAGGACCATTCCTCAGTTGGGTTTATTCAGCAGTGCATATTTCCAGTCACGTGAACATGAAGTGCTTCTCTCCAGAATTAAAAAAATAAACTAAACAAGTATTTCATTTGTACCTCCCTGTTATCATCACATTTTCCTTCCCTGCGGCTGTAAGTTTCCAAGGCAGAAGAGATATTTAATGATCAAACAATCTAACTGGCACTGTTTATTCCTAGAAAAAAAGCACATCAATAAAACAAGAAGTACTTCAGTTAAGTGATAATAGACCAGGTGCCACGTTTTGCAAGCTAATAAGCTGTGGATACCACAAGATTACAGCTAAAAAGAACTAGATACCCTTTCTGTTATTACTGTCATGTAGAAGACAGTACATGGTGTCAGTTTACCACTTGGAATTACATGAGTAACATTAAAAAATCCTCCTCTAGTCTGAAAATGGCACTTGGCTGCTGCCTACTTGTCTACCCAAAGCTCCAAATGGTTTGCGGCCTAGAAATGAAAATATCAGACATATCATGAAAATATCGTGTGTATATCTATCTATCTATCATGATATAGGATATATCATATTATATAATAATCATATATCATACATATCTATATCTATATATATGAAATGAGTAAGGTTAGCACTGAACCTGCCAGCTTACATTTGTCTGTAAGCAGAACAGGAAAAGAATAATAATAGAGTTGCTCTTACTTTTCTCAACTTCGGAAACAAGTAGTAGTTAAAATTGTTTTAACTTTATCTAAAACCAAGGTGCTATTCACTAGGTGAGAGAACACAGGCACATTTACACTTGAGCACACTACACTGCCATCGGTGATGACGCATTTTGATTTGAATGGAGATGTTATGAGCTGAATACTGCCCCAGCTAAGAGGCTGGGCAAGGTCTCTCAAGCTGACAGCAATCTCCGCACTTGGACTGACAGCCGGCCCATGAAACAACTGATGATCCCGTGCCAGCTGCCTACTGGTGTTACTGAAGTTATAAACTGTGCTTATATTGAAACGAGAAACTGTGTTTTATACCCAGTATGTATGGAGAAACAGTTCAAACAGCTCACCACCAGGTGGCAGATATTCCGACTTTAAGAATTTCAAATGCTAAAAGAACCCAAACAGCAGCACTGATTCAAAAAAACCTTGCCTGTCGCCCATACGTTTTAGAAAAGCAAACTGACATTCTTCTTCTCTTTTGACCAAGTCCAAGGCTGTACTGGATAGATTCCCAATTCCATGCCCCATGCCCCAGGTTACAGCCTATTGACAGTTTAAGAGCTACTACGTTACAACACATTTTAATCCTCAGATGAATTCTCGTTGGTTAAGAAAAAAATAATGCCTTTTTTGGTTCACTAGGGACCTTCCTAGAGAAAGGGTAAATATCTAATCCAATACTTGCTCATTTACACCTGTACTATTCTATAGGCTAAACCCTACATGGGATATGTAATTTCTTACCAATCTCAACCATGTTGGTTTAGGATCGTAATATAGAATTGGTCTTTCAGAGCATTCATGGATAGAATGAAGGGCAGAAAATGAAAATACTGCTAAGGTATTTCAAGAGAGCTTAATTCACTTTTACTAAAGCTACTCAGTCCTTCCTGTAAGGGAGAAAAGCATCATGAGCAATTTCCAAATGGTGGGGTTTCTTGGTAAGCTGTTCATCTAAGCTCAGCACCATGATTTTGTATATTTGTGTAACGTTAGATTGCAAATGCTCTGAGGCAAGAACCATTTTCCCCCTGTATCTGTAGAGGGTTTAGCATGCTGGTACCCTGACAAAGCACTTAAATCAAATAATAAAAGGTCATTATCATAGTAAGTCAAGGTGCTTTACAAATACTTCAATAAGCTTTGAGAAGCAAGTATTTCAGCAGGAACAAAGTGGGAGCTGGGGGACAATCATACAGTGAATGGACTCTTAATGAGTGTATTAACTCCCAACAGTCCTAACATTTCATAGGCCCTATGATATAAATGGACTTTGGATAATATAACCTCAGTCATTATCCATTTGAAAATCCTGATTGTGGATAGATTAATTGAAGACCTGTTCCTAGTATTTTTTTAAGTCCAACATATTTTCATTACTTTTGTAAGCTTTGTCATTACAATCTTTTGCATTTTTTCCCCATTAATACTTGCCATCAAAAAATACAAAGCCAACTGCTTCTCCAGGTTATCTTCTACATGGACTAAGATCACTTGGAGCTGCTGATGCCAAGACCTTTTCAAGTTATACTTTGTTCTGTATGTTTTTTAAGCTTTATTGGTACTTGCTACACTGTGCAACTGCAAAATATAAGCAACAAAATTTCTTCATATTTTACTGAAGTATCTTCCTCAGTATGTTTAGAAAAATTAAAACACAGAATTTGTCACCGGACTGTAAGATTAGGCAAAGTGTGTACAATGGACACACTCTAATCTCAATCTATTATCTGATCTGTGTTACTCTGTTCCAATTTCATTTAACATGTGGCTCAGATGTGTTGGATATACTGAGAATTATATTCCACAAACTATATATTCTGCAAAATCCAACTATTATATGGCTGGTGATATGACCACAATTAAAAAAAATGCTATTTTAAAGAAGATTTGCAAAATACCCACATTGTGTTTGTTCAAGTATATTTGCTGTATTAGGACCACAAATAATCAAACCTTCAAACTATGTGTTTTGAACATAAAACCAACACGATTAAAGAAACAAACCACTGCAATTTAATAGCAACAATCTCACTTTACAAGATAATAACGATGGAAACTTTGCAAAGGAATCTGAAAAAGAATGTAATTAAAAATGACAGATTTAAGACAACAGAAAGTTGAAAATTAAATAGCACAATAATTCTAGTACGCGGAAATTTTAACCAGAATGTTTACTTGATGCAGCATTGTGATTAATAAGTGACACTGTATTACCAGCACTTACTGACATCTGATAAATACTATTCCTTTAAATTAGCATTTTTCTGTTCAGTGATCTTGCACAGACTGACAATAAGTAACCCAGATCCCAGAGCCAGTTCACATGCAGTCAGTAGCAAAATTTCTAAACAGAACAGGAAAGGACCTGGAACGCATGTGATGAGTAAAACATAACTTACTGCTAATATGGTGATTTCAATATTCAATGCACACCACAAATATTATTTTAGATTTCTTTCACAACATATACCACTTCCAAACATGGATCAAAGCAAAACAGAGGTGATGTGGCTTTGTGGATGGAGAGGAGCACTGGCCTGGGAACTAGGAAATCGGGATTCAGTTCCTGGCTTGCGCCCAGACTCCCAGGTAAGACATTCAGTAAGACGGAAATTACAACACCGGCCTCCTAAGAAAACCTTGAAATCTACTGAAAAAAAGAGCAATGAATCCGAACCAGGGCTTATTATTAAAGATCAAATAGGAACTATATAACACTTTCTCTGATCACTTTAGAGATTGCATAATAATTAACTTTATTAAGCATGACTGATGCTAATGCTGCATAAAAATAATTGGATGAAACATGATAAACTGAATGTGTACAAAGGATTCCACAAGAGTGGAAGTCACATACTTTCCCTTCTTTGAACCCAGTTCATGAAGAAGTGAGAAGTGTGCAATAAGTGTGAGTATCCGCAGAAATCTCAGAAAGGAAACTGGTCCCACAGGAAGCGTTACTCCACAGAGAATTTTGGTGATACCAGGATTTCATTTCCAAAGTCTTCAGTGATACTTAAGTGAATAGTTACATGGTTATCAAGAGAGGGAGGATGCTTTTCTGAAAAGGGGTCTAAATTTCAGTATTGACTGAAGTTCAGGAGAACTGCATAAGAAAGTGTGTTAGTAAGTCACACAAGCATAAATATGCAGAGCAAAACTGAAACCAAAGTATTTTTCTTATTAAATAACATAAAATACGTGATGACCACCAACAGAGGAAAAAATCCACAAAGATATTTTTTGCAGTTTATTTTCAATTATATTTTTTGGATAACCAAGCAGCTCTGTATGGAGAAAGCACAGAAGAGTCATTCTGGCACTTTTGGATAGTACATTTTTTTTTTTTTTTCTTAATTCCAAAATTTTTCTAGACACATTCAGTCCACTTGCTCGGTCTATAGTCCATTTTATATGAGCATGATTAGCTCATATGATTCCAGAGGAAGCTAACAATATATACAGTCTATTCTTGGCTATTCTGGGCCCTTTAAAATGTCTTCTAAGTCTATCCTGGCTAAACAGAATCCACAATATACATGATAGCTACAGAATATACTGTATTGAAATGAGAAATGCTCAGCACAAAATGGGACTCTTGGCATGCAGCTTAAAATAAAAGGTAGAAGTTCAGAAGTTTATAAAATCCCAAATGGGGTCAATTAAAAGGAGTTACCAAAAGAAGGGACTGTTCATTGTTACTGTAAAAAAGGCACTTTGAGTAAATGGGACCAGAATTGAAGGAATCTTAGTCGACACAAAGTTCAGTTTGGTTTCATAAAAAGGCTTCAATGCTAAGGGATGCTACTCAAGTTTCCTGCAGTTTCACATTAAAATAAATTGCTGAGTAGTTTATAATAAAGGACATAAAATGTTTACAACCAACTTGTAAAATTAAGAAAAGCATAGTATAAGCAAAATATTACTAAAAGCAGCAATGCATAGCCTTTCATTGAGATAATGCACAATTTTGGACACCATGTGTCAAACACTTGTTTTTAAGATACTTTCAGTAGCATTATCAACATAAAATTGGCCTACAAAACAAAAGCTTTACCAGCTCCCATTCATAAGGAGATTGAGGTCATAAACCAACCAAAACAATTTGTCAGTATTTTCAACATCCTGGATGACCAATATCAAGTATATGGAATAACAATCACACTCTTTGTTCAGCTATCTCACTGGAGGCAGCCGTTAAATCAGAGGAATGATTTTAATTCTTTTCTAACATTTACACAGTAATGCATTTAAGTTCTTTCAAATGTTGCTCACCACAGTTTGTTTTTCTCTTTTCTCTCCACAAAAAAAACCCCAAAACAAAACAAAAAACCAACCAAACAAAAAAAATCAAGCACTTCCACAGAAAGAATATTTGGCAATTTTATACTCCACTGAATGGTGGATTTTCACAATAGCTCACTTCAGATTGAAAGTCATTAGTGGTCTTTCCTCTCGTTTCTGCCAAGGACTCTTCTTATCTTCACCTTGGTCATCTTCCTCATCCTCCTCGTCCTCCTCATCATCTTGAACCGATGTTCCGTGTTCAGGACTAGTTAATGGCTCTGGTTTGGTATCCACAGTTCTTGTTTCCTCCTGCAGGCTGGGCAGCTGCACACCGCTTCTCTTACTAGTGCCTTCTAGTAGGCATCGTAGAGCATTGTCCTCAGGGCTACAAACTGCTGTTCCACACTCGCTGCCACTTTGGTCCATATCATCCAAGTACACAAGTTGTGTGTAAGCTGTGCTATCTGAAACCTTCCGCTCTCTCTGCTGGTGCTCTTGCACTGGTGGGTGACCCTGTGGTGCAGACAGATGATCTCCTCTTCCCTTTCGGGCAGATTTTGGTTCATTCATGTCAACACCGGAGTCCAAACTGGCATCGTTACTCCCGTTCCTACCAGCTCTTTGGAGATCGATGTATGAATGTCTAACGTGAGCATTTGAACGTCCATCTAGAGAAACAAACCATGCTCGAGGATGAGGCAATGGCTTTCCACCTCCCAATTCCATCAAAGCCTTTTCTGTAAGAAGCTGCACTTCGCTATTCATTTGAGCCAGGGATGCATCATTAAGTGAGGCAGGAATGGAAATAGATTCAGACATGGAAGCATTTTGTTGACTCCACTCAGCTGCACCTGCATCTTGCAAATGTTGCTGAGATATTGCTTGGGATGCTAACTGTTGGGGTTGCAGCTGTTGTGGGGGGTGTGGAAAAAGCCGTGCATGAGGGTTAGGAAGCTCAGCCTGAAGTCTTTCTATATCAATCTGCTGGTCAGCTGGGACAACCAGTGGCTGGCTAACAAAAGGATGTTCTCCTGGCAATTTCATGTAATGACCTGGGATGACCAATGCAGGCAAAACTTTTCTGTAAACACTGTCATTGACTTGGTCAACAGAATTGCAGCAGATTAACTGACCTGGTCGAGGGAAAGATGTAGGTCTTTCAAGGTGATCAACTGAACGAGACATCATACAATCAGTAGGTCTGCAGTCCAGCAGCTCTTTTTCAGGGGCTGAAGGTGTGGGGTATATTTGTTCCTGAATATTGTATTTACTTCCAGTAGCAATATGGTTCATAGATACTTGAATTTCTCTCTCTTGCTTTTCAAATAAAGGCTGAGACAGCATAGCATTGTAACTTCTCCTATACTCATCTTTGATAGGGGACTCATAGCCTTCAGCTGTTTCTGTAGATTTTCTTGTCTTTAAAGGAAAACTATCGGCTGATTTGTGGTAGTCTTTTCTTAGAGACCCACTGGGAGTCAGGTCATCCAAGGAAATTCTGCTCTTGTCTTTCTCCTTGTCAGAGAGCAGTTCCTCTCGGGAGCTAAACTCCTGGGAAGTACTGAATGAGTGTTTGAGCATAGGTGTATGCATATCTGCTTCTCCACTAGGCGATACCATCTCCATGTGGACAGCACTGATTAATTCCTTCGCACCTGAGTTTTCAGTGTGTCCATTGCTAGCAACGGATAACCCACCAGGAAATTCTGACTCACGACGTGAAAATATTAAATTTATATGGGACATTGAGGTTGCTTGATCCTTCTTAGAAGTGTCCAGTGCTGTTGAAAGTTGCAGTTTCTTATGATGCTGACGTGGTCTTAAACATTTTCTTCTACAAAAGCCGGTAACAAAAGAAGTTACACATTTGTGACTGTTGTACATAAAAACAAGAGCAGCAAGTGTGCCTTAATGGGAGATTTTTAGGCAGTGATTAGTATTAGGGGAACTGATCTTTTATTACATAACCTAACAATTAAAAGCTTATCCCAGCAGTGAAGATAAAATCAAAGAATAATGTCAATTGGGAAATATCTCAAGCACCAATTACAAATTTGAGCAAATGTCTGGAGGAGGCAAATATAAAATCACTCATTAATATACACTTGCTGATAAAAGGTTAACATTTATTTTACTCTAAGACTAATAGAAAGATTACTTGCAAATGCGTAGCAGACAGTGACAGAGATCTTGGACCTATGCCCATGTTCGATAGGAGGTTTTAAAACATCTTACAAGGAAAACACAGGTACAGGTGTGTGTGATTCATTCAGCTACCATTCTACCAAAAGCAGGGATTGTATATGCCGCACATAACCAGGAAGATACGAAGGTTTATCTCAGTGTTTCTTTCTTCTTCAAATGCTTGCTTGCTTTCCCCCCACTCTCCCTCCCCCCTCCCGAAGTAAAAATGTTTCAATACAAAAGCTTTTAATTTCATAAGCACAAACCCCCTTGTATTTCCAACATGAACTAAGTAACCAGGACAGTGAATCTTACCTGCAATAATACAAAAGCAGACACAGCAAGACTAGAAGTATGAGAGCCATCCCTCCTAAAATTGCCAAAAGAAACATTGTGTGATAGCTGGTAATGTCGTGTGTTACGACGGGACCTGGAAGGCCAGAAAAGAGCATTTAGACCTGTAACAACCCGCAAACAGGAAGAGGAACAACACTTAAACAAAGAGAGGGACATCTTCCCTTGTTATCAGGGTGCTAAGTGAGCAACACTGCCGCTTGTAGCCCTGGTGCCTATTGAGCAGACCACCTCTGGAGAAGGGAGCAAGTTGTGGAGAAAGCGTGTGCTGGTTTTCATGACTGCAAGTCCAAATAGATCATTCTGTGGAAAAGCAGTTAGTTTCAATAGGAGCATGCATCAGTGAATGCTGCCTTCCAGGCCCTGATGCTGACACAGTGCGCCAAAGCTTGCATCACTGGAGAAAAGCCATCACAGCATCTTCCAGTACTGTAGCTAACAACTTCTCTTTAACGTTTGCGGTGCTTTGTACTCAACAGTACATACTGTGCAGTACAGGATTCACTGGAAGATGTGTTGGTGCTCTGAAGTCTAGATCAAGCCAAGCCAAGCAGATCTTCAGTAGATTTAAAAACCAGGCCACTAGTGAAACAGTGTTATAAGTCCAGGTTTCAGTAATGCTTAGTAAATGTTCTAACATACAAAGGAATGCACACATGTGGACAGCATGTGTAGTCCTGCCGGTTTGTAAAATCCTTATCATGATTTTGAAATAAAGGCCCAAATTTTCATCTGCAGGCAAGGAGGTACAGCACCAGCTGACAGAGTAACATGCATGTACTGTGAAGGACAGCAATCTTGGCCAACATTAAAGTTCTAGATCATGAGGTCTGTAAAACCTCATCTGTGGATCTTGAGTGGTCTGTAGAGCCACTGCTAGGAACACAAAGCTCATTTTGGTCCATTTTTTTGAGATAGGAAATCAAACAGATTCAATAAGGAGATAAAATAAGCAAAAAGACATTAAGCTCATTAAAAATAACATCAAGTATATTGCATTTGGGAAATCTAAATATTTACACATTCTGTCCTGCCATTACCTTTACATAATTGATTGATACTATTGCTTCAGGACATTAAGAAAAAGAAGAGATAAATCACTTCAATTTTTCATGGAAATGTTGTTCCCATTGCAACAAAGTTTTAGGAACCCAGACCTAGCCCTCAGAAAGAAGGAAAAGTAAAATACAAGTAGAAATTCTGCCATACAAGTTAAACTGCAAGGACAAATAAGCCTTCTCCTGTTAGAGTTACAAGCCTTCTAACCTTAGAGTTACAGGCACAATTTTCAGGACTAGTGTAACTTCCTTGCAGTCTGGCACAGAGCTGTACCGGGAAATGTTTGGCTCAGAGCAGTTGCATTTTCTTAAAGCACAATTATTTTGTAAAATTCCATAAAATTCAGATCTGCACCTGCCTCTAAACTCTGTTCAGCAGTGAATCAGCTGAATATTCCAGCAGTTTCATTTACTATAACCTCAGAAAAAAAGCTTGCATATCATGAAACAACTTCATGGCATATACAAGCAGACTTTAAAAACAGGCCTCATGTTAGAGTTTGTTTTGTTGGTTAGATATAGTTTATTTAGCTTGCACAGCCAAGGCAAGAATGTTTTCATTTCTACTGTATTTGGTTTTTATCCAGAAAACCTAATAAAGAAAATCTGTAAGAGGACGAGTTTTTTGTTTGATTGATTGGCTCTTCTATACACAGAGGTATCTCTGATTATTGGTGGCTGAAGAACTAATACTAAGAAATCTGAGGCAGCCACAGACAGCAAAAAGGAAGAGCAAGCTGCAACACTAATAATCTCCACAGGCACAGAAATATATATAATGCCTAGTTCAAAGTGATTTTCTACAGTTATGCCAAGAGGCTTGCAGATGGCAACCTGTCAGCTCATCTACTAATGCCACTCTGCTAAAACACTTCCTAGAACTTCCACGCTAAACTATTCGTGGTGTAAATTAAACAGTCAACAAGACTATGCAAAGCGTAGTCAGGGCAAAATGGGCATCTTCAGCAAAAAAAAAAAAAGAAAAAAAAAATTTACAATCAATTCGTTAGTAGATGTCTAACCCAGGATGATGTTGGTCTTAGGTAAATCCATTTTTGGGGGGAGTTTCTGTATAGAAACTTGACAGCATGTATTTTTCTACCTGCTGGAACACCAATACATTGATGTTGTACCTCCCCTCATTTTCTAGCAATGGCTCTGCCAGGCAATAGTGACATAAATGCATCAAAGCAGGAACACTTCAAAAAGTTTCCCATTGAAAAGACTCAGAGGTTTTGAGCCCAAAGGTTGCCCCCCACAATCCCCAAAAGATTTTAGCCCTTTACTTTCAGATTTCTGTTTTCTAATAATCCATTATTGATCAAGCTGTGGCATCTCAGATGAGGTCATTCTGAAAAATATAAACATTATATATGAATAAATAGTTAGTCAATGCTGCGAATATCAATAAAATTCAATTCCATCTTACCTGGGAGTGTAGGTGACATAGCTGCAACCCAATAGCCCAGCTGAGGTGCAATATAAGTCCAAGTCAACTGATTTCCTTCTTGTTGTACAAGGCCCAAACTACTCTTCAGCCATGTCCCTGTAAACGCAAAGATTGTAGGAAGGCATTATAGATGTATTCACACCTTCCTCTGCAAACAAGTGGAAAAGCAAGCAGTAACAAAACCTATCAATGTGCTGTAGGGGTTGTGTGTGCATTGCTGGGGAGTGGGAGATTGTGCCATTTTGTTGCTGGCATTTGAGAGCTCCTGCAAGTAGTCATCCCCGTGGCCTTCTCAGAAGCTTTGTACACAAAAAACATTTAAGAATAAATAAAACTAATAAATCTTCAAAAAGGGTTAAAGGAGATAATTATTGTCATATTAGATTCCCCTTCTTTGAAGAAAGATATTCCTGAAGCTGATTATACGTAGACAGCCCACTTAAAAACTGTATTTCAAGAGATATCACATCTCCCAGACCACATGTGAGTTCTGCACACCACCTTTCTGTCAGCTCTGGCTGTCAACTTCTAGAAGACTGAAGAGAATGCTTCCTCAAAATGTTGGTTTTCCTGTACAGAAAACAAGCTTATGAATGTTACTGCCAATAAATGTAGAATTAAGTTGCACCGTCACTTTGATTCAGCAATGTGAGTCATTCAGAATGTGCATACAACCAGGAATACTGCTTGGTAATGGATGATGAGTTTTTTAAAACATGTTTCTCAAAGGAAATGTAATAGATTTTTTAGAATTATCAAATGATCATTTCAAAATAAACAAGATTGACAATTTTAAAGCCATGTGTTTAAGTTCATATAACTCTTAGGTAGTCCAGATTGACAATCTGCACTAGTTGAGAGCTGTTCTACTTTCAGAAGATAAATTTTGTTACAAGAATTGGTCTATGAAAAACCTTTACAGCTGAATCAACCGCATGCCTTTTTGTAATTCATAAGCCCCCTGATTCTGGGGCTGTAGGAGAAAAATTAGTTTCTGATATATTAAATGGCCAGTATGGGTTGTAGACTGCTCCCATATTTATTCTCTTTGAAAGAAACACAGAATTGCTGGCCTGGACAGTGAGAGCAGTCGCTGGGAAGCCACCCCTGGTGCCAAGCAGCAGTTCCCAAAGCTGCAATCCTGGCTTGGCATCTCCCATGGGTGCCGAAACAGAGGGCATGAACTCACTAAGGAGGTTCTTTGCACACGTTGGCGGCCACTACCAGTACAACTGATCTGTGTACAGTGAAGGGATAAACCCCCTGCACTTCTGCAGCATAGCTCTGTATTTCTGTGCAAAGGGCGCAGGACAGAATGCTGCATTTCCATTACTCAGCTTCAAAAGCTCACTTTAAAGGCAAGCTGCTTCTTGTACTTGTGATTCCCTTTCCTTTAAATAGCCTCCTGCATGTAATTCCCCAAATGGTGCTTTTCATCAGATGTCACTCAGGACTAAGCATGAGCATTTGTGGATGACAGTCATCTGAACACTTTGCAGTGACAGCAGAACACACAGAAGAGATGCTGCTGGTGTTTTGTTTTTTTAATACCACTGAGATCCTGCTGATTTCCTCTGTGTTCCTTAGGTTATCCACCTGTGCAAACCCTGTACATGTGAGAATGGCTGTCCCGGTTTCGGCTGGGATAATTTTCTTCCTAATAGCTGGTATAGTGCTATGTTTTGGGTTCAGTATGCAAAGAATGTTGATAACACTGATGTTTTCAGTTGTTGCTAAGTAGTGTTTAGAATAAAGTCAAGAATCTTTCGGCTTCTGATGCCCAGCCAGCGAGAAGGCTGGAGGGGCACAAGAAGTTGGGAGGGGACACAGCCAGGGCAGCTGACCGAAACTGGCCAAAGGGGTATTCCATACCATGGGATGTCACGTCCAGCATATAAACTGTGGGGCGTTGGCCTGGGGGAGGAAATTGCTGCTCAGGAACTAACTGGGCATGGGTTGGCGCGTGGTGAGCAATTGCACTGTGCATCACTTGTTTTGTATATTCCAATTCTTTTATTATTACTATTGTCATTTTATTATCATCATTATTAGTTTCCTCCTTTCTGTTCTATTAAACTGTTCTTATCTCAACCCACGAGTTTTACCTTTTTCCTTCTGATTCTCTCTCCCATCCCACTGGGTGGAGGGGAAGTGAGCAAGCAGCTGTGTGGTGCTTAGTTACTGGCTGGGGTTAAACCACAACAATGGCTCTCCTGAGTATTTATTTCCTCTCTACTACTGATTTTTCCTATGTAAGTCCACCCTTAAAGTCCACCATCTTTGGCTAATAATAAACGCATCTGCATATAGTGAAAGGTTTAGAAAAATAAACATTTGAGAGAATTTCTAGATCTAGGTGACTATTATTGCCAAATAGTGACTCTGTATTTGCAACCAAACTGAATTGGTGGGCAACAGGGGAAAGGAATTACTGATGTAATTTTCGGTTTTCCAAGTATCATTTCTAGTCTGTAATAGGGTAGCAATAATCTGTTATTTCATAAAGAAAGTCACAAAAGACAAGTAATTTTGATTCACAGTACCAAAAGGACCAAAATCTGTGTACACAGATTTGCACATGTGGCATCCATAACTGTCATATCAGAACACCCTGATGTAGCCATTAGTTTACCTCCTTTAGGAAAACATTATCAGGAAGAACAGAATTTAATTGTCCACAGTTATGCATGAAGTTTCTGGAAAAACTCGGAAAAGTAGATCATTTTCTCCACTAAGATGGCCATTATCCCTTCAGATTTTCTACCCATGCTTTTGGGAAGATGTCATACTAATAGCCCTGAACTACAAGGTGAAAAATAGCCCATAGGGTCAAAACCTGCTTCTATCTTGTGCCTAAAATGCCATTTGATAAGAAAACTCCTGTAAGCTTGAACTTTGTCATTTTTTTCCTGCAAGGTTCTGACAATGAGAATTTGCACCAACTATTCAAATACACAACCACGTGAAATAAAACTTTAAGACTAAAAGAGATATAGAAGTGCTGATTAAAAAAAAAGAATGGAAGGACCTTGGTGATGAATTTATCATGCTTCCCATACTTCTCTTACCGTCTCTAAGCCCTTTAAATTCACACACAAGCAGAACACATACGTATGTAATTTAGCAAAGTTCATTATCTTCATAGTCTATTTTTATAGCTACCTCCTTGAGCAGAAGCTATTATTGATTCCCTCACTAGGGGGAACTTGTGTCCAGCTTGGCTTATTCACGTTACACTGCATTCTAATGAACACAGTCCTCCTAATGTCTCTTTAAAAACCTTTTGCTCAGTAATACTCTGCTTGCATAATACAGCAATCAAGAAGCTAACAGAGGCTGCACTCTTATCGCTGCGAGCAGAGCTCAGCTACCATCCTGCCAAACAAGCAGCAGCTCAGATTGCTCATATTTTAGCAACAAAAGGAATCCCTATATTTGCAATGGAAGAAAATAATAGTCTACTCCACAAGGTCAGTCAGGTTTCATGCTTGTCTTCTGCTCATTTAGGTCACCCATTTTTGCCAACCACTGGATACACTCAAGGAAATTTATCTGTCTGTATAACACTAGGGAAAAATGTAATTCTCCCTCTCTCTGTTATGGACAGTTAAGAATTTCAAAAGTGTAACAGATATATCTGATATTGGTCATCTTTAAATAAGAGTGATGAAGCTTTTGTTGACCATACCCTACACATTAGTATGTGATGACAGCTAGAAAATAATTACTCTTTAAATGACACTGTCCCAAGTTCCTTCATCAGGACACCACCAAGTGCGGGTTCCTGGGGACCATGGGTACAGAGTCTCATCAGCTGCCTTTTTTAACACTTTCCTGGTCCAACACATCTGTGATAAACTCACCTCTTATACTTCCACCATCTCTTACCAATAATCCACTAATAAAACAGAACATTCTCCTGCATGATGAAGAGAATGAAGAACTCTATCCTTCACGACAGCAGTGGCAAAACAGGTTTGAGCAGAAACAGTTGAAACACAAAGTCCTGTATTGTTTCTTGTGTGATCAAATAGCTGAAAGCCAACATAGCATTACTGGAGGGAACTGATGTGCCTTCAGTATTCTGCAAACCCATCGGGGCGTTTCCAGGTCTCTCTCACATTTCATCCTTTATAGGTTCTAATATCTTGGTCGCTTTTCAACTACCATTAAACACCAAGCAGCGTTCTTGTAACTCCCTACATGCAATGCCTTGCTGTAATGACTAATGTTGGACCTTCTACCGAGCAAAACCCAATCGCACTGTACTTACTAGCTATGCTCCTAGCATCTCAAGCTGCCTTGAGTAAGCAAGAGTTCATCGCTGTGCAGCCTCGAGAATGAATTCCCTAACTCATCCCAGATTCTACCTTGCAGTGGGAAACAAGATGTTTTCCTGTTCTAAAAAAGCAGCTAATTACCCTCTGTGTCCTCACATACTTGCTCTTGTAAGCAAGGGAGAAAACTGAGGGGCAGTGAGGAAAGAACAACTTCCATTTTTCTGTCCTTTCCTATCCAGTAGCCTGCAAATGGAGTAAGGGAAAGCAGCGTTCATTTTTTTCCGTGCAGGCAGGATTACAACTGCAGGAGAACTAAGCAGAAGCATTTAGGAGGGAAGAGAGGTCTTACCTCCCTGCATGGCTAGCTGTTACAATAATTTAATTTGTTATTCTTCAAATACCCTATAACATCTACTTCCCCCCCCCGCCCAAGTCAGCACAATCAACTAGCTTCACTACTTACTAAGTTTTATACATGATGTGCAATAATTGTGAAGTAACAAGCAATACAGGATTATAAATAAAAAGCAGTACAAATAACTGACTGATAATTTTTGTTCAAGACTGATTGTGTAGGTCCAAAGAAAACATGTCAATGCATCTTTGGAGCAGAAACAGCAAGTCCAGTATAGTTTGTAAGCACTGCATGATTTGGGCCAATTTGCCATTAATTCTTAAAGAGTGTCTGGTGCTTCACGGAAAACTTCTATATATAGAGACATTCTTGCTTATAGATCATTTTTACGTTTCTCTTCCTTCTTCCTCTATTACTGCTCCGTGAAGCCAACATGCTGATCCAGGATTCAAGTCAGGGGAGCTGTCTCCTGGCTCAAACTGATGGCAGGGGGAGAACGAAGAAGTTTCTTAACTCTTTCCTCACCAAAATTATATTTAGTATTACTGACTTTTTGGAATAAATGGTGTCATTTAATAAATTTCTTCTTAAAAAGCTTATAAAACAGCTACCCAGCACTCTTTGTATATGTAACTTAAAAGCAAGGTAAGAGAGCTACCATCATTAACACTACAAAGAATATAAAAATGAGAGCACTTTAGAAGAAATACAAATCAAAAAACAATCAGATAAAGCTGAGCTCCATCTGGCTGCAAAAATACCCAAATATCAGAGACAAGTTGAAAAATCCAGCAGAGGAGGAAAAATAAATTCTGCTAGAGACTAGCATCTTAATACTTCACAGTAACTGATTCTGATGAACACACTTATTTATCTCAGGCAGCTTTTAGGACTCGCCAATGGGGGCAAGAGGCAGTTATCATGAGTAAATTTAACAGCAAAAGTTTTGCAAGTTAAATCTCTGTTTCAACACACATTCTGCACTAAAAATGGCTTTTGTAATTTAATTTAGTCTACTTCTAAATCAGATTGGAAAATGGCACTTTCAGCAAGGAGAATGTCTGGATGGGCAGCTATTGCAGAAAAGCCATTAGAGAACAGCTACTCTAGACTATTTCCCTGCACAATCAGGTCACTGCACATGCGGCCAGTCTGCCCAGAAAAGAGACGTCCTATTGTCTTCAAAGACACTAACTATTCAATGTGACAGCTTGCTGGATCCAGGCAGCACAAATGGATTTGCTTTTGTGGTCTAGACACATGATGCCTCTGAATAAGGCATTACTTCCATATTTTAAAGCTAGACCTTATTATTTTAAATTAATCTGTAGCGAGATCCAGGGAATCGTACACCTCTCTGGCGCCCATGTGTGTGACCGTGCACGCTGACAATCCAGCGCTGCTTCAGCTCAAGCAAATGGCAAACTTCCTCCTGGTCTACGTGGGGCAGGACCGTGCTTCCTTCGGGCAGGACTGCCACACCAGGCCGTCTGCTCTAGAGGGACGCGTGTGACTCCTGTTAAAAGTCAAGAAGAAAGGAGAGAAATTCCCCTCTTGCGTGCTGGCTTCGAGGGGAGTTTTCACGCTGGCACCCCAGCACAGAACTCGGCTCTCTGGGAGGATGTATAATACTGCTGACTTCAGGTTTACCTTCCCAAGCTGACCATTTCAGAGCCTCCCGGATTGCTATTGCTGCAGGGACTTCTGCTGACTTTGATTGTGTATTCTTCCTATCACTGATCAAAACAGTTCTGGTAAATGACTGTCAGAGGAGTGTGCTGTAGCCAGCAGCTTCCCCTAAGGACAGTCATAAAGTCTAAATATTGCTAGTGTTTAAATATATGGTAGGTATGGTGGTTTTTTTCCTCAAATTACTTTCACATGTGAGCTTTTGGTAGGAAACTCTTCCATTGATCACATACTGTTTGCCGTTGTTTTTTTTTTGGTTTCTTTTAACTGGCAAAAGGATCATCCAATCTCACTCAAGCAGGGAACCAAAACTGTGCTATTTACAGCATGAATTATTTCCATCCAATAGGTTTGACAAATAAGAGGATTTAATTAGTCAGAGAGCAAATTAAGCATAATCCCATTATATGAATTTATTTTTATTCACAAGATTATCTTCCCTGGACAAAAGAGTTTTGGAAAGAAAAGAAAGATACTTTTAACTATATTATTTAATAGCATAGAGGTTTTAAGTAAATATTCCTTAATGAGAAGTGCTTTTCTTTCAGCACAGATCTCTTCTGTGATGTCTACGATGTCTTGTACGATTGCCCTGCTTGGGCAGAGATTCACAGTTAAATGGAGATATACATGTCAAAAGGAATGAGGCAGGTTGTTATCAGACAGAGTGTGGGACAGCAAAGGATATTCAAAACATACCAACAGTGTTTCTAGAAGTAATTGATTTAGACACTTCAAAAGGCAATGTTATGATGGAGAGTTAATCAAGGGCAAGTTTGTGAAAATAACTTCCTAAAGCATGTTCTGACATAGATAAATTGTAGCTTTTCATTCTACCAGCTGAAAGCTGCTTATCAGATTTCTTCTTCCAAACAAAAATCACCTCTAATCTGCATCAGCATGGGAAGTTTTACTACAAAAGGATGGGGGTTTTGGTTTTACTTTTCTTCATTTTCTAAAAAGCTAAAAGCCACTGAAATTGGAAGTTGAAAAATTCCTTCTTGAATATTGGTAGAGATTACTCTCCTGCTCTCCCTCCCCCCCAATACACATGGGTTTAAAAATTCATAGTATTTAAGTTAATATTACAATTTTGTTTTTCGAGTTGCTAGGCAACATCAAAAAATAAACGTCCCTGCTCTGAGCTCATACCTTCATTATTCTTCCACTCTTACAGAATTTGTTACATAAGCCTTCCAGGGCTAAATCCCGCTACTGTTCTAGCAACACCGCCATTACTTGGTGTACTATAAGGGAAACGTTTTTAACATCATAGCCTCAAGGTTTTTGCAAGGAAGTCTAATGGTTCCATTTATTACTAGTGTCTGAGAAGCTTTGTAGTTTTTGCCATCTCTACTAATTTTTCCCCTTAAATCACCTGTCAAGTGTTTAACAAAAGTATACACCAGTTTTCATTATTTAATAATTTTAATTATATTGGGGCAGAAGGCAGGGCACATTGTCCAGAGAACAGCTTGCACTGCTTTTGTCCCCTCAGCGTTTCCTTCCAGAATGCCAGAACAGAAGAGACTTATTAGAGAAAATTACTTCCATACGTAATTACTGGTTAATTATATTTCAAAAGGGAAAGTTTAGTTCTGCTTGCTGGACCACCAGCCCTAGTTACTGGTGTACGTGAAAGATACTGCCTTAATATTCACTTTATCACATTATTAATCACATTCAGTTATTGACAAAATTATTAGAACAAGTAATAAATGAAAGCACAAGGCAATTCAAAACACTGCATGCCTTTTCCTTCATCCAGCCTCACAACACGCTCATGTTCAGTTTCTATTTTTCAAGCTGGAAGTGGAAGCAGATACACACTGGGATTGGATCTACCATCCCAGTGCTGCAAAGGAAGGCTGTCCCAGCTCCTCCTCAGCCTCTTACAGCCCCACACAGACAGTTCACGCTCCTGCTCTATGCACTCCTGCCTGTATTTCCACTAATCTCCAAGTCCTCTCCAACTCAAGGAGCTGCACAAGCACAATAGTCTTTTTTCCACTTCTGAAATTTTGATGTCCACCTCTTCTCACCTCCTACTGCATGTCTTCTGTAGGTGGAGCTACAGGGCCATCTACATGATACAACATATAGTCCATTATTAAAACCTGTTCGCAGAAGACATACTATTTGTTTCCAGGTTTATTCCCTTAGTTACATAATAGTAGATTATTTACATATATCACTACACTTTGGCACCATCCTGATTCCTTCAATGTCCTCTTAAGCTCCACCATCATGCCATACCACATCTGCTTTGCCACAAATGCAACTCAGATGGTATATGAGGTGGGGAGAGGATCAAACGATCCATTCACGTCACTTTCATCTGTGTAAGCCACAACATCCATTTAAAAACTATATACATATTGAGAAACAAGCACAACTGCCTCCTGTGATCCACTACACCTCTCCAGCGGAATCATGATAGTGAGAACATACCTCAGGAAGCTACACCGTGAAGCATCGGAGGAAGAGCTTCTTTTCCTTTCAATGCTGAGGTTTGTCTACTACTCTGCAATTATATCTGCACCTATTATGTAGATATTGTACATGGTAAAAAACTGGGTTTGGTAGCTGCCATTTCTATGGCAACACATAAAATATGAAATTCTTTGAGAGCAGTTAGTTAAAAAATCTGTATTCCTCAGTGTATTTAGTCTTCAAGAATAATTTAACCTTCACAGCTGAGATAAAAAAGGACGTAAAAATCAAATTGTCAAGGAACTTGTAAACTACAGAAATAGTGTAACTATGAACTTTGTGGAGGCTTGGTTTTCTCTTTGCAATTTGCAAATCAATCTTCATATTACCAGTGAATCTGATCTAGAACCAAATGGTCTGGATCTGATTATATTAAATTCAAACTTCTGGGGGCAGGGAACACATTTTCCTGAACGTGTCCATTTCTCACGTGTAGAAAACCCAATAAAACCCATGGAGAAGTGCCTGAAGCCCCAGGCCATGTGCACAGCTGCATGTAGTCCAAATGCAGACCATCTATCCAAGTTCAGAGGCACGTACTCGTACCCAGTGTCAGATCAAGCAACAGCCTGCAAAAGTTTTTGTTAAATGATTATTTTCTGTCTGTCATGGAGCGTATGAATGTGGTGGCAATCAGAAGTTAACCAAATTCACAACAGAAAGGAATATGTTTTATTTTTAAACTACGAAAATATAAGTCAATCTTTTCTCTGGGTCGATTATCGTTGCTACCACATGGGAAGCTTAAATCAGCGACTTTTACAAATCATCTTATTTACAAATAATGTGCAGTGAACTCACGGGTAGAGATGTACAGTAACCAGCTTACATGTTCTGCCTGACAGCAGCTGTCACTCTCTCCCTATAAACACTATGAACAAAAACCAAGCATCATTTCACCTCCATGAAATAGAGCAAAACCCTACTGCAGTCAAGTTTAAGTAGGCACTGATACTGCTTATACCCAAGTATATCCTCACTACTTCTTTTGAGCACAGAAAACATTATCTTCATTTTGTGGAGGAAGGAACATCAGGAGATTTTGACTCTACAAAAATCAATGGCAATTTTACCACTGAAGGCAGGACGTCACCCAGAAAAAGTAAATACCAGACTTTCAAGTGTATTTAGAAATCTATTATGGCATTAAATGCAGTCAGAAAGCACTGACCAAGCACAACGGAGTACATAAAGTATTGTGCTTTATAAAGCTATAAAAAGAGTTCCCCAAGATACTCTTCTCCATATTCTGCCATCGCTTTACATTAATACATGGTTGAGATATCAGGCACAGGGGAAACATCCTCCTCTGTGAAGAAGCTAGTAATTTAAAGACAACAAGATCATGTCAAAGATGTACAATAAGTGTTCGGGGAGGAGGAAGAACAGAGAAACAGTACTCTGAACTTCATTTACACACAGTGCACAAGAAATAACACATTTTAAGGAGGAAGAGCAAAAGGGTAGATGTTTAACCCCTTCACTCCAGAGTCCTTTGCCACACAGGGTTAAAAACAGTGTTGAAAATATTTTTCTGGTATTTGGTGTGATTAATGAACTAGCAAATGCTTTGATACTGTCAGTGAAGAATAAATCCCATTTCCATATTACACACTGCGGAATATGTGGTAGTACTTTAAAGTCCTTCATACAGCTCTAGATGTGGATCTAGAGGTCTAGGTGCAACATAATGCCTCTATACTACATGGGATGTAACTGAGGACTTAAAATGGAGAATGCTGGTCTTACAGTTTTACTCACTGAAGCCAATGAAAAACAGACATCTTTATATAAAGCATAAACCATTTAAATGGGGGCTAAGAAGAATACAGCTGAGCAAGTGCTGGTTGTTCAGTCCAGCTGGTGGGAGCTGGAAATGATACAGGAGGTACAAAGTTTCATTTCTACTGGGATCTGTAGTATTCATTTCTGACAGAAGAGGACAAGGCTAGAAAGAAGTCTTGGACAGAAATTTGGTGTACAAGAATAGAGAGATTAATTATATTGCTGTAAATCCTACTGACATCAAGACAAATATACAGGGAAGAAGTCATGATCCCAACCATCTGTTTACGGATAAAGAAAAAAAGTTTTTCAGCCCCTTCAGATTTTAAGAAAAACAAGACAGTGCTTGGGAAACAAAAGAAGCCAACAACCCATAAAACCCTACTAAGCAATCCTGATTATAAAAATGAGAATCCGTATCTCTTTATGTTCAAACCTGTAAGGTGTACTATGAAATAAAACCACTCTCCCACAGTAGTGTGAAACACAAGAGATATGGGTATGTCAACAGTAGAGAATGAGTAAGTTGTGTTTTAATGTATACGTCTCCATAACATCAATGCATCTGTGCTTATTATTACCAACACTAGAGAAATGCAGCAGGGAAAGGTGCTGGAGTGCATCTCCAACACAAGAACAAGGTTGGACATATTCGTTTACCCTAAAACTTCTCCAGGGCATAGACTGTTGTTCTTCATTTTATTAATTATGCAAAAAGGTATTACTGCTTTAATTTGCTTGCTGTGCATGCAAGGCAGTAAGTTTGTTTTGTAATGAAAAATGTCATTTGGAACAGTATAAAATAGATGTAGCAGATTGTCTTATTTTGAAGTCAGCCTGCTTTTTCTGGCTGTGTCTTTCATCAGCATCAATGGAGCCACCCTCAGCCTTAAGTAGACTATGCTGCTTCTCCCCCTTCTCTCCCCAGTTCTCTCTCAAGGACAGAAACTGTGGTCATGAAAATACAGATTGTTTATGGTAAACATCCTAAAAAGCAATTAATTATTTTTGGCTGCCATAATAAGCAAATATGCCTAATTTCTGTAGAAACCATGAAAATCTCTGCACTCCCAATCAGAAGCCACTGGGTTTATATTAGTACGTCATGATCTCAGCAAAACGTATGAGAATCTAAGGATTAAAACATATTTGTAGTATTTCTGTCCTTTCTCCACTCCCTCCTCTAAAAGTGAAAAGTATTTCTGCTTTTTAGAGCAGAAATTATACTTCATGGAGTAATGATGACAACCACATGGATTCTAAACAAAAACAATGGCTTGCACAAACAAGCACCCACTGTACTGCTAATACGCTAGAGAGAAGCACTACATTATTGCCTGGTAATACAGTCATAGCTTTCCATCTCTGGTATTTGGTCAATTTTCAGATAAAAGTGTGAAAATTTAAGCCACTGAAAATCTATTAAGGAGAGATGGCAACATAACTAGCACTGAAGAAAGCAGGTCCTGAAATGAAAGACAAAATCAGAATAATGAGGGTAGAGGTCCTATCCTGACAAGGCACAGATCTGGCAGTGCAAATGAATTACAACAACTTATTTGCCAGTTAAGGATTTCTCCAGCACGGAGCCATCCCAGTCATCATCCATCCTCCTTCCCTTCACAGTCCAAGCACAACAGGGATGGGGAATGACAGGGTACCACCATGTTCACGCTGCATATTGCTAGTTTGACAGCCCTTAGGGTGCTAATGTAGCCCGCACAAGATAGAGTGGCTGCTCTACTTATTAAATTAGGCTACTCTAATTTAAATTGGTTGGGATGAGGCCAAAATTCTGCTAGAACTGGCATGCTGCAGTCAGGGCTTAAATGCATCTTTGTTTAACATCTTTGCTTGCACAGGAAGATGCTTACTTCAGCTGAAGTGTTAGCTGGAGCCTAAGCATAACGCCTTGAATACCTTCCTCTCCACCGCTTTGTGAAGCTAAGTGGCCTGACAAAGACGCATTTTGTTTAGTGGTGTTAATGCCTTCCCATCCCAATAACACAAGTGCTCCAGCAGTTTGTCATGAAGCAAGTTGGACTTGTCTCAAGATTGGGAGCCTCAAGCCTGCAACACTAATTAACTAACCTGTATTGATCTGTACTAATATATACTGCACACAATAGGGTAACTAGCTTTTCATATACAAAAGTAAAAACCATATTCCATATTAAGAGAAAGCTTTTGTGTCCCCACCACAGGGGCATGGAAATTTGGCCATAATTGAGAAAGCTCCATAATCAAAATCAGAACCATTTTACTAGCAGTGAGCAACTAGCAATGAGGCAGGCTGCAGCTATAACACAGCTGACAGGAAGGACTTGGGATGGACTGCTTCTTGTGGAGAAAGTAAACATGAGTCAGTCTTCCCCATCTTTTTCTGAACAAAGGAAAACAAAATAGTTTCTAGAATCACAGATCAAAATCAGTTTCAGGAAGAGTGTGGTGACACTTAGCGCTAGGGCACCACAGGAAAAGTGCCATTTCCACAGTTAAGGGAAACCCCGAATCCATTCATTGCACTCTTTTTCTACTATTCAAATTTATATCATATTCAAATTTATTCTTCATTAAATTCTACTGCTTTACTCTCTAATACAGCCAACTTCTGACAAAAGATTTATAAGCATGCTATTTGAAAATACATCACCTTCTTCAGCAAACAGAGGCAGGAAGGAAGCAAAAATGTTATTTCCCCTTTCACCACCAGCCCCTGCCCCGCTTCCTCCAACACGCTGGTTTCGTGCTCATTGCTCTACTTCTGGATGTGATCATAAACTGGCTCAAAACACTTGCCTCGCATGGACAAAACCCTACCGATTGTCTATACAGATCCAAATTTCTGGCTCCTTTTTCTTCCTCTCTTCCTCACAGCATCTACCTTTCTCACCTTCCATTCTTCTTTATTCACTTCTTTTTCTTAACAACCTTCTGGTACATAATTCAGAAGGCATAGTGCAATAACTGACGGGGAAACACCAGGACAAGACTTATGCACCCCTTAATCCTTACACTTCAAAGGCCAGCATGGTATACCAGCCAGCAATGACAAAACAAACCAAAACAAAAATAAAGAGCCTAAACCACATGATTCTGGAAAAAGTCCTGTTCACAATAGCAAACATTATCCTGCAATGTAAAAAACTGAGTGCATTTTACAGCTTATATTGATTAGTCATTCTGTCCTTTCAAAATATTTCATGAATTTTGCTTTTTTTAAAAAATCATTTCCATGTACTTTCCTTCTTGATAGTGTTAGTCAATCTCAAAGTGATTTACAAAAGAAGTCAGTATTATGTTTCCTATCTGACAGGCAGGAAACTGAGCTAGAGACAACAGACGGACCGAAGGTCAGATAGCTGGCTGCTGGCAAAGATAAGGCTAGTTTCCATTTCTCCAGACTTCCAATTCAATGCCGTACTGAATACGTCTCTCTGTGGGTGAAATCAAGTTCTTTCAAGATAGTTTTTACATAAAATGTTTAATAATTGCAAAATGGTACTTTAAAAAAAATTTTGTCTAGAAGTGGCACACAATGCTACTGAAGTATATTTGCATATATACTATATATTACTTGATCAATAAAACTCAGTCTTCTCTCCTTTTAGACAGAAAACAGATTTCTGTACACTCGAGTGAAGACCTTACTGTATTAACATAATAAATGCAGTGAGACATTAGTTTCAGACAAATGAAGCCATCTAGGGAATCACAATGAGATGTTACCTACCAAATTTTTGGTCAAACCTCCATGCTGGAACGTGTGCATTGTGCTTCAAGTTGCTGTTTGTTGGCAGAGGCACTGTTACATAGATGGGGCCATTCACGGGGACTGGAGTCCCATCGCTGCTGAGGAGATGAACACTGACTGCAGTGACAGGGGTGAGGTCATACCTAGTGCTGTTTCCTACCGAGAGAATGAATGAACATTGTGACTACAGCATTTCCCAGAATTTAAGATATACCCGTGTGGTTCAACACCGCAGTACCGCACCAACATACTTCTCAAGGGATGGTAGTAGCTATCCTCCCTGCCTTACAAAATTCACAAGAAAGACGTACAGGCTTCTGTATATTTCACTTAATTTTGGAAAATTCTGAAGACAAGAAAACTACAATGCAAAAATCTCCCGCATATATTTTCTCGTCTTAATTCATCTTAAATAAATATGTATGAGTATCACAGCCATAATCACAGCAAAAAAAAGTATCTCACAAGCCTTTATTATAGCCTCACACGCCTATATTGTAACTAACGAACACCCAAACATGCAGTGACACCGCAAGGATGATCGGTCATATGTTTAAGAATGCCAGGATGTATTTCCTTTGGCCTTTCACTGAAATAAACCAAGCTAAGCGGATTATTAGGGTACACAGTGTTACCTTCTTATCTAAGATAATAATTATTCTTTACGTTTAAACTGCATGCCAATGGACGTTACTTCATGACAACACGATTTAAAAATGCGCTATAACCCTTCAACCGTTTAACCAAATGAATCAATGACAGGGAAAAATACCACATATATATATATATATATGTATTCAGGGGAAAAAAATGCTTGAGGTTTAAAACCAAGGAGATCTGGAGCTCAAAGCGACAGCAGCAGTAGCTTAAATTGGAAGAGATGGAGCTTCCAGTTTTGCAAGGGGCTTGAGCCAGCCAGGTCCACGCTGCTGTTAAGAGCTGCAGCCCTGCCGCCTCCTGCGCTGGTGCAGCCGCTCATCCCACCGCAGGGCTACTCTGAGAGAAGGAACAGGGGTGCCTGGCTGGCAGGGAGCGGGGTACCACCTCTCCTGTAATCCTGGTGCCTGACATCAGCATAAGCTGCCTGTAAAAGCACACGCGCACCCAAGAGCAGTATGCCGCCTGCGACACCAAGGCACAAGGGGTCTACAGGAACATGCAGTATCTCAGTGACAGTGTTCCTCAGGATGAGTACCTTTGAGGGAATGGTGGGAAAGCATTAAGACCTTTATCATTTCTCTTAACAGTGAGTAAGTCTCAAGGAATGGCCTTTATCAAATTCAATGTCCCTGAGTAATAGCTCACCAAAGTTAAGACATCACCAGGAAAGGGGGGTGGGGGTGGGTGGCAGGAAGTGGCAAAGGGAAGGAAAAAAGACACAAAACTTCTCAGAATTTTAAATTCTTTGGATTTTGCAAGAGGTGCCAAACTGAAGACATGGAAAATAACCAGAAGTAACTTGGCATGTGGCTTATTTACTATACCACCTACTCTGAGGCACATTTTCCCTAGATTTCAAGGCAAGTGTCACTGTTGCACAGCTGACACACAAGGGGCATACACACTGCTTTGATCTACTGCGAACGCAGGGGCAGAAGCATATCTTCCAGGGGCAGTGAAGTGCTGAGAAAACAGGCACTCTGAAGATGGCCATGTAAGACAGCCACAGAGCTAACTGAGAGAAAAAAACCAGAAAAATAAGGTTTGGAAATTCAGCTAGGGTGTAGGGGAAGGTTGCCAGCCTACCCAAGCACTTGTATATTATAGGCTCCAATGTGCACAATATCATCCCCTCACAGCCTTAGAATATAAACTAGAGATACAGAGGAGGGAATCTGTGGGGAGAAAGTTGTTCCTTCATTCCTGATCGTTCAATCCAGTGCCTCTGCCATGCACCTATAACTTCTGTCAGATTGATGCTTGTCTCCAGGTCACTGGACTTGGGCCACTAAGTTTCTCAGGCTGGCATCACAGAAATAAATTCCTCCTGCTAAGTATCATAACCTGACCACGTTCTGGCATATACAAATTCCTAATGACAAAAGGTGTAGCTTCAGATTCTAGAAACATTTAGATTAATATCTAAGATTAAATTATGGTTTATATTTTACCTATTTTACCTATTTTTAGATATTGAAAGTTTTGAATTTTTCTTTCAGTACTGTCTTGATAAAGCATATCTGCCTAACATCTGTAAAAATGAGTTTTCAGCCCCAGAAAAAGCATTCTGGTGGTGAAACACTGTTGGCATCTTTTTTACTTAAGATGCACTGACACTTTGCTCAGTACTGGGTTGAACAAGTTATGTCAGAAGATAAAGAAATTTCTGAAATCCACTGACCTCTGGCAAGAAGAAATAATCCTTCATTTGCCACCTTGCACAGTACGTAAATGCTCATTAAAAAGATAATTTTTTCTCTTTTCTGTTGTGAAGGTAAATTAAAATCAATGCTTATGAAACTCTCACATGCTATAAAACTGATAAGCACACGCACAGATTAAATGGGAATGGACTTCAAGAAATGCCAGGTTTCATTTATTTCATGTCATTTTTGACATCTGGTGACCTGTGAAGAGCTCTAAAAATAATCAGAGGAAAATCCACTGTGACTTAGACTTCACTCTTCATAAAGAAACAGCCTACAAAACCAGCAGGAATAATGGTTATTAGCCAGCTTGGTCCATTACTACAGACGATGGAAAGTTTTGTTTAGTTTGGTTAAAAGGACAAGATTTTGTAAAACCATCCTACTGCTCTCCAATTGGTGATTAATACAAACAATAAGCTAATACTATACAGGCTTGTCACTATTTGCAGCTAAATTCTTTGAATTTTATTGTTTGGAACATGCTGATTCATGCAATGATATTTTCACTGCTCCATATTACTACTTCAACACCCAGCTGGGATTTTGTGAAAACTGTTGAACTCATAGAGAGTAGGTTTTAGTTAAAACAACTGTAAAGTTACTCTGGATAAATACTAGCCAGAGAACTGAGCTGACTGAAACAAATGGGAGGACCTCTCCAAAACTCTACAGACATGTAAATAAACTGTGAAAGAACAGAGGAGTAGTTGTGGGGGAGGAGATGGGGGAGAGAGGGGAGAACGGGCAGTGTTCAGGAAGACTCCAAAATTTCCCATGCAAATTAATGCTAAGTTTTTATAGAATTCTAGAATTCGTACAGATTTTTCTTTTCCTCTTGAGAAGATAAATATTTAAAAATCCCCAGCAGGTAGTGATCTCATTTTTTATTCCTTCAAAAGTTTTTCAGGTGAAATTTTCACCAAGTCACTTGGAGATGAAGAAAAGGAAGTCAATCCAAGTTTAGGATTTTAAAGTTTCATGTTTCCACAGCAAGAGAAACTTGTACTAAAAATAGAGGGTGTTTCACCTATGTTATAATGCATGTACAAATATATTGTATTTGTAGTCTGAATTATACCATATTGAATACTACAGTATTCAGAAAACAAGGCTCTTCTCAGTCTCTTAAAGCCCATTTCTTTGCCGGTCATTTTGGTCTTTTGTGATATACTTTTACCTGAAGGCTAATAAAAGTCAAATCCAGGGACCCCATGCTCAGGTAGAAAAGTTCCCCTCATGCAAGCATACAGAAAACTAAAAAACCAAGGGTGCATTCATCTCTTTTGTAGGAGGGTAGAAGGCAAAACAGGAGAAAGATGATGTCCTGGTTGTGTAGTTCCCATGAGAGGTGATCATCTGAAATCTTGGCAAGACCTGTTTTCACTAAATAAATGCAAGTGTGGGAAGTTGGGTTGCAGAGTACTAAGGAAAAATCTGGAAGAGAGGAATCCCACACACGTTGTCAACAGTTTGTTCAGTGGGTTTAGAGATAAAAAGAAAGGAGATGAAGAAGTAGACAGACGAGTGAGATCAAGTGCATTCCTTCATTTTCAAAAAGATAAAGAGATATTTGATCATGTCTGAGTATGAAGAGCCAGAGAAAACTGAAGGTTGAAGATGAGAACAGGGAAATGACAGAGATAGAATGAGATAGGATGACATGTACTCACTGGAGCGGACAGAAGGATTGGAGTAAGGTAGCAGACACATTTCTGATTGTAATAGAAAAGGAGATATTCAGATTTGTACAAAGGGAAGAGGAAGTTTATTTTGCCTTTTTTTTCAGGGAAAAGCTAGCAACATCAGTACATACCATTTATGCACACAACCTATCATTCAAAGTCACCGAGATCAACACATCACAAGTAAATGCATCCTGAGAAACAGCAGGGAGGGACCTCAAGGGGTTATTTAGCCTGCTTCAAAGCAGGCTCAGCTATGCCTATGCCGTCCTCACAGGTGATTGTCTAACTCCGTAACTCCGTCCAACACTCTCAAGCAATTGATTCTACAGCTTAAACTATCCTCACCATAGCAAGGTTTTCCTAATCACTAGTCTGAATCTCTCTTGCTGCACTACAAGTCCACTGCTTGCTTTCTAACCCAATAAGACACAGAGAAAATATTATTCTCCTTTTCACACCAGTGTTTAAGAATTTGAAGACTTCTGTGCCCAATTCTTATATTTTTCTCTAGCCTGCACAACACCAATTATTTCAATCAAGACTAAATGAGAAATGGAAAAAGAGTAACAGGCAGTTGCAGTCATAAAAATGCATTACAGCTTTGAATTTAACAGCGGTTGTGTTTCCACTATGAATTTTCACTGGTTTACCTTTGGTGCTAGATGAATTTGCACATTTTTGGCAGAAGTTAGATTCAAAAGTACTAACAAAGCCACTGAAACAACTCTTAGCTGAAACAACAGAGTATTAAATCCTTGATATATAGGCATTTTATTTATTTTTAGAAAAAAATTGAACAAGAATTCTATGGCATCCTCAAGTTAAATTCTCTTCTGTCCTTTCACGTTAATCTCCATTCTTGTATGTGTATGTGTGACACATGTGGAGACTTAGCTCTAAACTACAAGTGTAACAAACTTTTCTGATCTCCCAAGGTCAAGGAGTCTTGTTGCTATTCAGTGGCCCCATTTAAGGGACAGCAGACCTTGCTCTCTTGCTTATTGGAACAGCATTTTGGTAGGGCAGGTGAACTTATCACCTCACCCAAATTTTAAAGAATGTTTGCTGGAATGGGGAATGGCAAAAATGGTATGGTTAAAAGTTGATCCCTGGACCAATATGAAATCAGAGCAAAATCGAAGTAGTGGGTTACCTGTTCCATTTCCATCTAATCCCTGCAAATAAGGAAAACTGTCCACTTCCCAGGGTGAACTGGCTGCAGTCAGATATGCTGTCAAATCACTGTAGCTAGTGTTCTCTGGTAATTTCACAGATCTTCTTTGAAAGTGAACTTGTGGCTGAGTCCGTGCACCTAAAAAAATTAAAAGTGACTTTATATCCAAGGCAGGCAGAATATTTAGGTGTTCATGTTTATGGAAGCACATTTACAGCTTTTTTTCGTTATAAATTGCAATGGCTTGAGAAGGACAGAGACATCAGAAGGCTATTATGAAAGAGGAGGAAAACCAGTATTTTTACATTTATTTTGCAGTAGCCATTACTTTTCCACAAGTATTACAGAGAAAAATTGTGAAGGCACCTAACATCAGAAGCTTTTCTGACTATGTTATTCCCCTAGATCACCTCTAATTTCATTACATGCTTCTTTTAATGAATATAAGTGAAACTAAAACTGAGTTCAGAGGTAGGGCATGTGAAAGCTTAAAAAATCATCCAGTTCACCATATTTGTTTAAATCTTGTTTCTCCTGAAATAGCAAGATAAATGTAATTCATACTCTTTAAAGCTATTTTCTAAGAGACCGTTCTACCTGTACTCCCAATTAACTTGTGTAATTTCTGTATTTAAGTTTTACAAAGCTTTGGCCACGTTAACTATCTCTAGTACTGAGATAATAATCACGTTTTATTTAAATCACTGGATAAAAAGATTCACTTGACAAAGTTTAGGTGAAAAGAGTCTCCATATTTTCCCACGCAAAGAAGACATCTAAACAGAACCAGATTACTTGGCACAGAAGATTTCTCTCTTTTCCCCTGTCTTGTACAGTTTTAATGTTTTTTTCAAGATCACTAGGTGTTAATTAAAGGGTCTTTGCTGCAACATGATTTAAGACTGTTTCATGTACTATGGCATTTCATGTCTCATTTAAATCCCAGTTTTTACAGTGAATAGTCTTTTTCAATGGATGCTCCCCATTCATACTGTTTAGCAACACACAGCAAGACTCCATCTGCAAGTTTGTGTGTGCAACATGCAAATTAATTTTTAAATCAAAAGCTATTGTATTCTCCAGAGCTCATTTTGAATACTCACACAACACTCCCCACACAGCACAAAATCAAGAGGCAAACAGTTTTTTTCTTAATTCACATTTGACTATGCAGTTCAAGGATGTCAACTCAAAACAATTTTGCTTCTTTTCCCCTATTAGTCTCTGGCAGCGTTTTTAGGTTACATGTAACTTCACTGCAAGAAAGATTAAAGAGCTTGACTCACAACTCCTGAGCTTTATAACTGCCAATGCCATAAACCAGGAGACTGGAATCTTTTCTTGCATTATTTTCTAGCAGGAGCTCTAGCTATGAGAAAACATAAAATTCCACTGAACAACCTTTGTATGGGACAACAAAAATTGCAATGTAGATGGGCAAGTATCTCCAAAGAGCTGATTGTTGTTTAGCTGTCATTTATTTGCTAATTCTGCAAGAAAAAGCTATAAACCCACTTCTTCAATTTCTGAAACATTTAAGTATTTACAGGAGGCTCTTGAGACTGGTAGTATCCTTAAGTGTTTAAGATAGTCATTAAACAACAGCCATGTGAAACAGGAAGAAATCTCCCTTACCCAATTTTTAGGCTTAAATGGAAAACAACACAAAAGACTAAATACATTGACTGCAATGAAATCGGGGAAGACTTATCTCCTGAGTGCTCTGCAATACCGTAGTAGTTTGCTGTACCAAGCACTTGGGAACCTCTGACTGCACTGCTGAGCAGGCTGCTACGGCCCATAGAGATAAGCATCCACAGTAACAAAACAGAAAAAACCCCACAACAAAGAAACCACCATTAGGATTATCACTAACAGCTCAATGTAAAATTGTAGGATTTTCTGCTGTCTAAATCTCTGGTTAAGATGAATTATTCAAGTTGCCAAGAATTGGTATTATATTTCTGAAGATCTGAACTAATTAAGAATTTAAAACAAAGTAACTGTTGTTGAGTCTGTAACACAGTAGTTTACGCAGAGGCTCTGGGGTTTTCTACAAGAAAAAAAAAGGTTGTTTTGTAGCATTGGGAGAGCCATGAGTTGCCAAATTTTAACTACATAGGGAAGACTCAGAAAGCCAACCTCAGTTTCTTGAATCCAACAAGCAACGCAAAGCGTTCCTACAGCTGAGCCCCAAACCTGGCAGGAAACCTGTGCAGCAATCAACTTGGATGCAAGTTCTAAGGTGGAAGAAACAGCTTCCTCTGTAGACAGTGCATATACATCCAATAAATCAGTGCAGAGTAGTTAATGCACACCCTAGATTAACAAACAAGCTCCTTGATACTGATATTCACCTGAAACCTGCCGCTCGCCCTCATTCTTCCCTTGACTCCTCGGTTGGGTCTCCCCAAAACTGGCAAGAGACTTCAAAGAGGAAGAAGACTGGGAGCTACCAGCAAAAGGCTTGAGAGGGAAGCAGCTACCAAGGCTTTCTCCTTGTCTCACCACCTTGCTGGAAGATAGTCCAATGTACTCCTTTAGCAGAGGTCATAGAAGATTTGGGGGCATATGTTTGGGAATTGATTTATTGAGGGAATTGGAAGTGGTAAAATGGACAGAAAGACTTGTGCTGACCAGACTCTTATTTTTCAACAAGTCAGCACTTATCACTGGGAGTGGATTATTATTATTGCTGCTTCTATTACTGAAGATATCTAGTTTTGACTTACAAACCCCAAATACATTCAAGTATAAAATTAGCATGTAAGCTCTCTCCATTTGCTAAGTGCCATGAGGTAAAGGAGTGCTGAACACTGATCTTCTCTTCTTTAAACATCCTCTTGTCAACACACCGGCCATGATCCAAATGCTGTCAGGTCCAGTTTGCCAGGGCACACCTGAAGATGTAACCATCTCAAGGAGTCCCTGTAAGGCACCTCTTGTCATGCTGGATGCATGACACGTGGCACTACACCGGCATTTGAGCTTCAGTCTATGTGAAGTAACACTCAAGTATCATCAATTCATGCTCTGATTGCTTGTATGTCAGAGGCAGATAGAGGGTACCCATGTATCTCTCAGTCACTGAACGCTGAGGTTCAGCTCATCACTGTGCTGGTATTAAATAACTTAAATGACCCAGTGGCTGGCAAGCTCCATCCCTCGCAATTACTGACAGAGCACAGCAGCGGACTGTAATGCCATCATGAAAATGAAGCTGGCTGCATCAACTCAGACAAACTTCTCAACTGCGTAGGAAGTTGCTTGATTAATTATTCAAAAGCAACTAGTAACTTAGTGTACTGGACAGGCCTTTCTTTCCCTTTGACTGGTGCTTCAAACACCAGTGTTCCCAGTCTGTTCCTGGTATAATGAGTTCTGCTTTGCTCTCGTTTTTGCACTAAGGTAACTTCTGATCAGCTCTTTTGAAGCAGTGTGAAGTTACTGGGAAATAAATTGGAGAATTAACAGAGAAAAACTAGGTCACAGGGATTTTGGATCAAGACTAGAGAGGCTCCATTCAAATGCTGGTACAATGTCTAGGCTGTCTTTCATTTAGGTTTCATCACAAGAGAATTCCCAAGAAAAGGAGTGTGGGTTGGTCCCATAAAATAGTTTTTACTGGGCAAGACTGAGAGTTCAAATCCCAACGCTTAGAATATTGCAGGTACCACTTTCCTCCTTTAACCTCTTTCTTTGCTGTACTAGCAGAACCAGTTATATTATTCTAATTTAAATATATTGGGAACACCCTGGATCAATTCACTGAAGGGAGCAAGGTTATGTGGAAAATATTTATGAGTGTCACTTGGCTGTTAAATGTCCCACTAGCCCTTTAATATCCCCCTTTTTTTTAAGAAAGGAAGCTGTAAACATGAAAAGATTGTTCTTTTTAAGTTAATTGTGTAATATTAGCACATTTGCATAAGAGTAAGAGTATTTAAATACACCATGCTAGTAGAATACTGTTGGTAAACAACGTTTCATGTTCTGTCTAATGGAATCCCTTGTGATTTAACACAGTTCACCATCCATCTAATTTACCCCATTAGACAATGTCAGCTCTCAAATTGCAGAATATACGTACGGCAGCTGTGCTGTTCTCCAGCTCGTTCTGAGCATTCCATCAGCTACCTAATTTATTTAGTGCTTTTTCAGCTACTGTCGTATCTAGCACTATCATTAATGAAAAGCCTATTGTGTATGGATGGTTTTTAACCATAAAAAAAGATGTCAGGAAGGCATAATTGTATTATATTCCCTCAGATAAAACATAACTATCTTGGAATATCATTGAAGGTAGTATTCCCCTGTTTATTAACTACCTGGTAGAGTTTAAAATGATGATAATCATAATACATGTTAATAAGCGAGTTTATGCACAATACGAGTGCGAGTGCTCACAGGAAGGTTGTTCCCTTGTTTTGGCTCATCAAGGTATCTTTAAAAACTTCTGTTCTTTTGTTAACAGACTTACCTCAGCTATCACAACAATTGGGCTAAGTTAGGTCAGATTCCTAGGTCAGATGAACATTTTATTCTTTACTGTGCAATTCAGAAAACACAGTGTTCATCTGACTGATACTACAGTTGCTTTAACTTCTGTGTCTGGCCTTACAAAAACAGGATTTGAACTTTATTATTCTAATACAGTGGGTTTCATCCTGTAGTATGGGGGTTTGGAGGCAGTCTGATAAGGGGTCCACAGGAAGTACTTAAGAAAAGCAAGTTTATATAGGTGTATACAACAATGCAGATATGAGAAATTTTCGATTTTTCTATGCCCTAAATTTCTAAGGCATTCATAGTAGGAAGCAAGAAACAAAATAAAAACAGAGAAAATTCTTAGACAATAAGAACATCAGAAAATGTTTACTGCAAGGATGGTTAAATGAGGCTAGATGAAAAAATATCCAACAGATAGCAAAAGAAATTTAATCTCTAGCTCTCAAATGGCACACTAAAGTCCAAACTTGTTTATTACCAAGAAACCCAAATTCCCCAGTCAGAGCAGTTAGGGATGAACTTAGCTATTAATCAATTAGGTAAAACCATCCCACTGAGGAGCATTCCTGAGGGAATTCAGAAGAACTCCCCATGAAATACCAGTCCCACCCACGGGACAGAGTTCAGAAAGTATTGGCCTGTCAGGCTTTTTGTTTAGCATCACTCAAATTTCAATTCTGACTTCCAAAAACCAGCATACCTTGAAATCCTGAGACTATCTGGACTACATCGTCATAGACCATTAGAGTAGCTGAGCGTTCAGGAAGAAGGCCGAGACTCAGTGAAGAGAACACTGTGGGAGAGAAGTGGTTTAGGTGGGATATATTTGAATTCTTATAAACATAACCCAGCAACAACAGCACTTACTTTCTTCTACATTTTTGCAAAAGCAAGCCACCCAAACTATTTAAAATCATATTGTATATGTGACAGAAACCATGTGCATTTTCTAAACCAAATAATTAAATTGCCAGGGTAATTATTATTGAACTAAACAACATGTTC
This sequence comes from Buteo buteo, assembly GCF_964188355.1. NCBI lineage: Eukaryota > Metazoa > Chordata > Aves > Accipitriformes > Accipitridae > Buteo > Buteo buteo. The sequence goes on along the minus strand of NC_134172.1, from coordinate 24,106,474 downwards.
TACGCTTTGACTCCTGCAAGTCATGCGTGGTAGCTCAAAGTACAGAAGAGTGCAGTGTAAAGCAGGGGTTTGGGTTATAATTCCCAGCTACACAGACTTGTCATTACATAAAGAGGAGTGAAACACTAACTCAGTCTGACTGAATTATTTTTCTGTGAAATGGCTATACTTCTTACCTCAAGAAGATTTTAATGAAACCTAACTTTTAAATACTTTGAGAAGCTTACATAAAGAGTCATACAGAAAGGCAAAGTCTGATGAATAAGTCTGAATAATTTGCTTTAAAACACAGCATGTCCCTACTGAGTCACCACCTACACTACAGAAGTGCTATATATAGCAGAACTTCTGTCATTCTACCAGTGGTGCGAAAGAGGACAGATAAATGGTATTTGCTGCAAGAAATCTACCTACAAGGACCTCCTTTGCCACTGGGTACTGACATTCCTTACGGGGGCTGCATCTGTATGCACACACATCTTTGGAGAGTGAAGAACATGATATAATTTCATGCTAAGTTCTTCAGACCCAGAAGACCAGAAATACGTATGGAATTAGCCACCGAGCACACCTGACTCCCCCACCCATGAAAACAGTAAGAAGTAGACCTGCCTGCAGTCCATGCATGGCTTTCAAAGATAGGAGAGGAGGAGATTAATGCAGACTAGTAATTTTTGGTAACTGGGCAGCATCCCACATTTGCACCTGGAAAGTACTCATCCCATTCTGAAGTGACCACAAGCTGAGGAAGACATTTCCAGAACCGATTAATAAAAGAACAGTGCAAGCTCTTCTGATTTTCTGGAGCTTCATACATTTCCTCTAAATTAATATGTATTACTTAATCCAAGAAACCATACAGATGCTAGCTATAAAAAGGGAGACTGTACACTATTTCTGGTTTAAGAAATATATTTTCTTTTTAAAGACGAGAAATTTTAGTGTTTGGGAGAAATACAGGAGAAAGTAGAAGAAACTAGGAGAAACACGCTGGTAAGAACCACCACCTAAAAGATGGTCTAAACAACATATATGAACATTAAAAAAAAAAAAAAATATAAAAAATCACGTTATTGCAAGTACAGCTGAGAATTTTCTTTCCAATGCTCTACATGTGAAACAGATCTACACATCAGGCAACATAAGTAAGAAAGCCTAGTGTAAGTAGCACTAAGGCCACACAATTACAAAATTTGTTTGTCTTTACTCCAATAACTTAATTTGTATGAAGAAAGCTAATATAATTTAGACACCCTGGGGAGCTCAATACAATAAACCATGCCAACATGTTCTTCCATATATGCCAGACTATAATGCATATATAAGCTCTAAACTTCCCTTGGGCTTTTCTGCACAATCTTTGCTCAGCATGACAAAGGCAGAAAGTCATAGTTTTTAAGGCCAGAAGGATGACTGTGAGGATCCAGTCTTACTCCTGTATAACTACAGCCTTCCCTGAATTAGTTACTGTTTCGGATCCAATAGCTGTGCTTAAACTAGAAAACATGTTGTAGAAAAACTATCCAATTTTCTTTTAAAGGTGTCCAGTGCTGAAGAACACACCGCAACATCAATGTTCTAGTAAATAAATATGAGGGCAGTTAAACCATGTGCCTTTTTACTCATCAAAATTTATTGAGGTTAGACTTCCAGCCATTTGATCTTTTTATACAAGCCCACTAGACAGAAGAATTCTCTTACCCGTTTCCTGTTCTCTGTGTGGGTACTGATGGACTACGATCAAATTACCCCATGAACTTTCTCTCTGGTGAACAAAATAAATTAAGGACTTCCAAGTCTTTCCCTGTAAGCTGTATTTTCCCATCTTTTAATCACTCCTTATATAACCCCGCAGTTTTAAACACTTTGCTTGAAGCGTGGATCCAGAACTGGACACACATTTCCCCGAGTGGCGGCACCAAGGACAAGTTCTGAAATACTATATTCCGCCTTCTCAGTCTTTACCTTATTTTACAGCTAAGGATCAGATTATTCTGCTTTCTTGCAGTGCTGCATTGGGAGGTTATTTTCAACTGTTCATCTACCATGACTCACATGTCTTCTGCAGAGTCACTGCTTTCTAGATGAGCTCTCCTCTCCCAGAAATACCATGAGCATCCTCTGCTTGTAGAACTACATTTCACCACAGTGAACACTATGGTTTGCTTTGACTGACCCTACCAGCTAGCCTGAACTGTGCTGCCTCAGCAACTTCCCTTTCTTCATTGCACACACTGCTCCAAAAACATCTTTTTAAATATGGACTACCAGTCACAAATTTTTTTCTTCCAAATTATTTACAAAGAAAAATCTATGCGTAGCTAGGAGCAGACAGATGAGCACATCTTCCATCACGAACACTTCAACAACTCAAGTGATGTTAAATTAATGAACTGTTAATAATAAGTGGAGCCATGGCTCTGCTGATAAATAGTTTAATGGAAAAAGAGATCTTAATCTTTTCCTCCTACCATTTATCACTATGTAAATAAATAATCCTCCTGCTTAAGTGGTAAAGAGCTAGTAATTATTTTGGTTAATATAAGAAAAGTTCATTTCTGCCGAATTATAAGAACAGAAGCCCCTCGATGCTTACTCCTTAAAGCTACTACAATAGTATCACGAGTTCAGTGGCTGCACAGCTTTTCAGCATACGATTATAACTAATGCATATTGACTGCGATGGAAGAATCCTGATCCTTCTGCAAAGTCCTGTTACAGCACTTTAAACATTACCACCCTATAGCTCTCAAACCTACTCCCTGCTCGTGGTTTTCATTTCCACATTTGAAGTAAATGTGCCCATAGTCCATTTACCACAGCACATAGGATGGCACATTAGCTCAAACCACTGCCGTGGGTGGAATGCAGCTCAGAATGGCGTATCCGCTCTGTGGGGTGACAACTACTAGTACTGTTAAAAGGCATTTTCAGGATTTTCAGGAAATGAGGAGTCCGCTGTACATGTGTGCCCAGACTGCACACTGCAGAATCAAGGTTTAAATATGCTGCCTGTTCCCCATCATTTAACCCAGATTAAAAATAACAACAACAACAAAACTTGCATGGTTTTCAAAACTTCAATACTGTGTTGGTTACAAGCATGATCGGCATTTAAATACAAACAGTTCTTGGAAAGATTTTAAAGACTATAGGCATCTTAGTCAATACAAAAAATAACAGCCTAAGTATCCTGGGCCTGAACTTTTATGTCATGTCCCTTTTAAGGAGCAATACAAAGAACAACCTTAGTAAATCTACATGGGGCGTATCAAGTTGTAACTTGTTGTTTCTTTAATCAAAGAAAGGATTAAGTTCAAGGTCCAGAAAGCAAAGAAAGGATTCTACTCCCAATTAAATCAATGGCAAACTATCTGCTAGTTTCAATGGGGGAAGATCAGAGGTGAAAGGAATCTATTTTCTGAGTTAAGCTCACATTTCAGCCAAGGAAAGAAAGATTTTGTGGAAACTGTATACAATTACTGCTCTTTAAACTTCAATGACTTAGCAAAACAATAATGCCATGTTTGATTCCCTTCCCTCAAAATCAATATTTACGAAAAAGCAACAAGCAAAAAAACCTAACCAAACTCCAGGTCATGGAAGAGCAGGTCGCATTCAAAAGATCTAGGGCATGAGTCAGAAAGATATAAGACAAAAGGCAAGAAAAGGTTCAGGCAAGAAAATGTTATTGCATGCTTTAATCATATATGATTGTGTCTTAAGGAAGTACATGAAATATGCTAAGGAAGCTGGACTTCATCTTATTTAAACAGAAAAAAAATCAAGGAAATTTCTAAACAGAGTCACAGAACAATTATGGTTGGAAGGGACCTCTGGAGGTCACCTGCTTCAAGCAAGCAGGGGGGTGTCCAGTTGTTTTGAATATTTTTAAAGACAGAGATTTCACAAGCTTCCTGGGCAAGTTGTTCCAGTCTCTCACTACTGCTGCTGTAAAGAATTGTTCCCTTTTATTTATGTGAAACTCTCCTTGCTCCAACTCATTTCAGTTACTTCTTATTCTTTTACTATGCACCTAAGAGCTTGGCTTAGTCTTCACTACAGCTCCATTAAGTAGCTGGAAAACATGGCAGAATACAGTAAAGGAAATGTGGAAGAAGTCAGTCTACGTTATCTGAAGCAAATGAATGCAGATAAGTAAACAGCATATTGAAATGCTTAAAGCATAATTCTGGGTTTGAAGAGATTCAAGTTCCTTTCCCCATTTGAAAATACATTTGCTGCTTGACCTTGCGGCAAGTCACACAGTCCCTCTGGCTATGCTGATATTAATAAATAAAATGGAGCCAAGGCATGGGATTGAACACTGCCCTGTGATCATTTATACTGTTTAAATATTAGTGCACTTAAAACCTGGCATGGCTTTGTCCTGGGCTAATTATCAAATCCGATATTTAGGTGTGATTTGGGTATAATACAAGCCTGGGACCATTCCCACACTACTTGGGCCCTAATTGTGGCTGGGGATTAGAGGAAAAGACAATGAAAACTGGGGATGTGACCTTCATCTAGATGTTATGTCTCAAGGTCTGAAAGCCACCCTCAATCTGTTCTATTTAGCATTACAGAAATAGTCTTTGTGACTCAGTTTCCCCTCCTGTACAACTAACGTAAAGTCTCTTACTTCCCATAAAATTTTGAGGCATTCTGATAAACACTAACATGCAAGTATTATTGTTATATTTGCCTGCGGAAGAAACAAACCATGCTAATTAAGTTAGAAAAAATCCTTACATCTGGATAACATAAATGCAGATTAAAACTGTCCTATGGACACGGTCAAGAACTGAAAGGCCAGGACTTTTTTTGTACACTACAGCCTACGGTGCAATAGTTGTTGCTGCACCTTGGGAGAGAAACGAACGAGTACATCACAGCTGCTGAAACAAAGCACTTGGAAACAGAGTTCCCATAAAGAAAAATATCTGGAATAGATTTGTATTTTCTGTGGAGCTGTAAGAGCACCAGCAGTTGTTTGAAAACTGACATAGCACTGTATCAAGGACAGCCAGGAGGAGAGCGAATCTCTGCACAGCCCTGATGGCACAGTTTAACTGAGGAAGAAACCTCGCTTTTTTTGAAACGCACAGATGTTCTTCCTCCCACCCAGGATCGCAAGCATTAAAACACATCATACAACTCTACGTAAATTCCTTTAGATGCAAAATCTTACCTCAGAACAAAAATAAAGATCTCTTACCAGGCAATCTTATAGGTTTCCATGGTGCAGAATTTGGCACATATGCATGTTTACTAGCAGTCACTATCAGCTGATTGCCCAGCTTATACTGAAACTTGAGGAAGGCAGTGCCATCTGCTCCTGAGGTTCCAGATGCAATGGAGATCTGGTTGGTAAAAATCTCAATGAAGGCTTCAGTTACTGGCTGATGTGTGCTGGCATCGCTTACATGGACCTTCAGCGTTACTTCTGTAATGACAAACAACCACAGCAATTATCGTCCGAAAAGCTTCTGCAGGAGGCAGCAGTTAGAACATGCTAGCACACCAATGACCAGAAAGACACAGGACTCAGTGCTAACCTCTGACACTTCAGTGCCAAGTACGACCTCTTGTCCCGGCCTGCGGTTCTCCACTCTGGGCAGTCACTCTTTAGAGACACTGCAGATTCTGCCACAAGCCAGACCAGGTCCTGAATTACTGCCCCACAGCTAACTCCAGCTGTGGAGGCATCTATATTCTACCTATGACCCACCTGCAGCTGGGCAGCACATCACCAGGGGCAGGCAATATTCCCTTTGATGGGCAACATGTCAACCTCACAGTAGCGTAATTCTAAACGTGTGTGCTATCAAACACCACGTGTTAGTCACAGATAGCACGGCATCATAACTCTCTGTAAGGCCCCTGCTTTGCTGTACCTCTGCTCCAGCCAGCCTTCTCCATTAGCAGTGGGGAGACAGAAGGGCTGGAAGTGGGCTGTGCTCCCTCACCCCTTCCCCAAAACATTTCTCTCCGTGTAGCACAGGAACAGAGGAAATCTGCTGTGACGGAAGCCCAGGAAGAAAGTGGGCAATGGAGTGGGCTGTGTTACAGTTGGAGATTTTGAACCCTGGTGAGAGAGATTGCCCTAGCTGGTACAGCACTTCCCTGGTGATGTCTAACCAAGACGGTGAAATCCCACAGCATCGGGTCCTTGTCCTCAAAGCACAGCATGACTAGGTGGGATGCAGAGTGCTAGCAGTGAGGAAGAGAGGAACACTTGCCCCCCCCGCCTCCGGGTTCCCTGGCCTTTTTTCTGAAGGGGCAAAAATGTCACAGCCCCTAGTGCCCTAACACTACTGTATTACCTGTCCCCACATACAACTGGTGGGTATGAGAAGCCAAGAAGTGATAGTTAAGGCAGTCAGGAGAATCATACATCTTGTAGACATGCAGTCAGAAGCTAACACAATGGACTACATTTTCCCTGAGTAATTTGCCGTTTTTCCAGAAACTAATTACTTGTTTAAATGTTTCCAGATGGACAATATTTGTCCACTCCAGGGCACTCCTATGACTAAGCCATGCATTGTGTCACCAGGCTTTTGTTACATAAAGCAGAATGGCTTGTGCAAGACAGTCCCTCTGGAAGGCATTCCTCTATATCTATGATTGTTTTTCTGCCCCTCCAATAGTTCCTCTGCTGCATGCTCTAAAGTAGCAGCTGTTGCCTTTCTTCAATAACTATGACTTAAATGCAATGCTGGGTTGAAAAGACCCAGCAATGGTCCAATGCCTCCACCAAGCCACTCCTTGGATTTTTTTTATTTACAGTCACCTTGTTCTCCTAAATGAGTACCTACCTCCCTCTTCTCTCCCGCTCTCCCCTTTTTCTTGTTCTCGCCCTCATCTTTGGAAATTTTGTTGTTCTTGCATGAAGTCCCCTACCTCAGCTTACTCCATTCCCCAAGGTAGTAGATGGTATTTTGCAAACTCCCTTTTTGTGTCAGCTGAATTCAGTCACTACAAGCAAGATGCTCACATTCCATGTGCAACTCATTTCTTCACGTGCTGCCCAGAAAAAAAAGCATGACCTCCTTTTCAGATATATTTAAAAACAATACATTGATTTCTACAGAACACTATTGGTGGTACAGTTCTGTTATATTACTACTGTGCATTAGGATTTTAAGAACTTATTTTGGTGTAAGCCCTGAGCCAGCAAGACATAACACCAAGAACAACAACAAAGAACTTAATGAAATCTCTGTTGTGAATTTCAATAGTGCAATGACACAACGGAGTATGCTGAGGAACGTACTGTAACAATATAAAATTTTAAAAGGATGTCAGGATCTAATACAAAAATATCAGCACCTCTGTCCTAAGAGCATTTCAGCCAGAAAGATATTGGGCCTTTTTATAAGTGGAGACCTTCTGTCTGAATCCTACGGTACAGAAAATATAAATATCAGGCAGCCCTGAACAAAAACCCCATTAGAGAAATTCATCATCATTGCAGCCCTCACTTTAGAACTTGGCAATGGAGGATGCCAATTTAGAGGGGAGCAGCATGAAATGCATTCTAGCTATTAAAGATTCTGGACTTGTTCCCAGTTTTGCATTTAGTAGTCAAAGAAAACAACGTATATTGAAAAACAGTGTCCATACACTCTGGTGTACATGTACAGAATGCCTGCTTAGAAACCTTGCCTTGACCACCAAGCAACTTGTGAAATCTTGTGCATGTGAAAGGCAGCCACATTAATCAAAGGAACATGTATGTATTTATAAACTGTACATGTATTTACAAATGCGAGGACAAAAAGCAATATAAGTTTTTATTTTCAAAATGTGCAGGAACAATATGCTTAGATCCAAAGCCAGATAGCTGTGCTGTTAATGTTTCCTACTTTGAATTGCCTAGCAAAGAATGCTGAAGAACAGATGTGGTTAAGAATAATGGGTCATGCATTAAAGAAAAAGCAAGGAAACATGACAAGCTGAACATTGTGCTTAGGAATTTCAGTACCATGACAGTTTAGCCTTTTCTAAAACAACCACATATAAGAAGGAACCAAGGAGCTCTGGAATATTAAATACTAATCAAGGAAGAAGATAAGAAAACAACAGAAGTATCAAATCTATTTAATTCCTTATAGACACCCAAAATTCTAGAGTAGAGACTACTACTAAAATTGATCAAGGGACAAAGACTGATAAAGAAAAATCTTCCTGTATACACAAGTCCAGCTGTCTCTTCCCAAACAAGAGAGCTAGCCATAGGTATCTCCAGTAGGAAATTCCTTTATCCTTCACTCTATAGCTATATAAGGACTTCTGTCTGCACCCTTCTCTCTTTCTGATAAGGAAGGATAAGGGTTTCCAAAATCCTGTTTCCAAAGAGAAACAACAAAGGCCATCACCCAAGATGGGAGACTGATATCCTGAAAGGCAACAGACTGGAACTGCTGTTCCAAGCCACGGTCCCTAGATTAGACACTGGGCTTTTTTTTCTCCTCCTTTTTAATATTTAGACTTGTTTTTTCCTGAGAAGATAGAGAAAATCCTAGCAGCCTGAACAACCCTAATTCCTTTTCATGTGTTATCTTCCCTGACATACGTGTGAAATATACACAACTTGCTTAATTCAGGGCTTTCTCCCACGCAACAGCTCCTTTTTCTTCTTATCTAACGCAGCAGTGAAGTCATGAACACTAAACCTGCATTATCACAGTAATTTCCACAGCAACAGAATGATTACAAGCTTTAAACTGGAGAGAAATTGTTGAAGAAAACCTCCTCTCAAACAGTGAGAGCGATGAGAACAATCTATAAAGAGAGACTACTATGAAAACTTAAAGCTATACAGTAAGTTTCAGAATTGTTAGGAGATACTCAGGCACTGAGAAGAACAGGAGGACTGAAGAAGAGAAAGAAGAGAGCAGAGTAAGGACAGCAAGTGATCCCAGATCAGTCTGACCTCAAATTAATAGTGAGGTCTTAGACCGAAGCATTAGGTATACTAAGAGAAGTATTTAATTAGAAATAGCTGCTTAGAAGACTCATTATTAGCCAAGGAATAGAGTCTTTAAAGTATCTGTCAAACTTTTTAGTTGGTACTCTCAGCAAAACAGTGGGGATAAAGCAGATACAGTATTCCTGAGTTTTACAGCCTACCACAGCAAGGAGCTCACACAGAATTAAAGACACAGGAAGGACATCTGCAGTAAGTGGGCAACACGACAGAGGCAGAGAACCGAAAGCACTGCAGATGAACTCCGAGACTGAACTGCTAAAGAGAAGCGTGCTTCATTCTTCCACAGATTTGTGAGACTGTTGTGCTTTCTATTATTTACTACAGCAGGAATATTCAATTCCTAAGTTCAGAAAGAGCTACTAGTGAGGCCCTGGAGGAAGGACGGGGACATAAAGGTGCACAGTGCTGATGTTTCCTCACCCCAGAGCAAAGCAGAGACAGCTGAGGTGACAGACCCCGGCACTGATGAATTCACCCCGGGCAGGTGTGACCTCTCCACCTCCCCAGACAGGCCAGCCACATTCAGGACAGGCCATGCCTGAGCCGACAGCCCCCTCCAATACGCCTGGCTCCTCACCAGCGTGGTGTGAATGTGACTCTTTCAGACCTGGGCTGCCTGGCACTTGGCGCCGGGTTGGCTTGCAGCACAACACAGGTGGGGGGCACAGGTCGAGCTGGAGTAGTTTGCCAGCACCACTAGCGCATGCCCTGCCATTATATTCCTACGGGAATGTTTCATGTCCAAAGCAAGAGCTACTTATGATAACTGTTCATTTCCAGGTGATAAACCACGGGGAAAGATATCCTGGATATCTGGATGGGCAAAAAGACTCTCTGTCCCTGTCTAAAAGTGCAGCTAGGAATGGGCCACTCACAAATGTTAAATAGTGCAAGCCATCTGGGAAACCCTGCAACTCAGCTTCAAGAATCCCAAAGCAAAGTGGGAAAAGGACGTTAGTGGGAAAACAGCAAATACAGGGGTACATTCCACAAAGAGATCAAGGTTGTGCTATGTGTATGCTCAAGCAAGCAAGTCTAGCCTAAACCTCTTTTCTTGTAGTTATATTCCTTTGTCTTCTTTCAGCAATCACATCTCACTTGTTTTTCAAACAAGCACAAACCAAAACTACCAGTTAGAGTGAAAACAGCAGCTTAAGTGTAACTCCCTCCCAATTTTCTAGTACTAATTTTATTGTCAGCTATATAAAAAAAACCCAGCAACTCCAAGGTTATAATTTGGGAAAGTGAAATAAAAAAAGACAAAAAAACCCCTTACATGTTAGCATTCCAATCCAGAATCCCATCTGTCTTCTTAATCTGATTTTTGAGATTTTACTAAGCCTAAACTTTCTCTGAGCACTCCTTCCTGTGCCATCTGCTTTATGAACCACACTGCCTCCTCTGAAATACAAGAAACCTTAAGACAACTACTTCTGCAGTTGCAACCCCTCTTAGACTCACAACTGCTCTTTATATTGGTGTGAACTCCCAGTCTGGGAACAGTTTCCTTCAGAACTGGAATCATCAGCGCTGACTTCTATAACCAAACTCCTAAAAAGTGAAAAGCACTGGTTTAGGGTTGTTTTTTTTTTTTTAAATAAGCCAGTAATGTTACATAGAAAGAAAAATCCTGAGCGATCTGAGTGATGGCACACTGTCAGATCTCAAATACTGAAATAAACAGAGAAAAGTTATGACACAGATTGGAAGTCAAAGATCACAATCTTATTTAGATCCCAATCCTGCAATCTGGTTTCTGTGCACACACCCCTCTGTCAGGCAGACTCCCACTGGCGTCTGCTGGACAGATGATCTCTTTTGGGAACCAGCTGACACAGGCAGCCGTTATCACTTATCTTTTCCTCTGGGGGTCCCCTATCCATGGACAATGTCAGGATATTACCAAAGAAAGAGATATTTAAATTATCTAGGGTTTGATTAGAGAAAGAAAACTTCCTGCTCATTTAAAAAATGGCATTAAGAACTTCATTTAAAATTGTATCCTCTGCTCTGATTGAGCTTACTGGCAACATGCCTGGTTTTGAATCCTACATGCCAAAAGGATAAGCCTTTCTGCCTCTCAACCTTTCGCCCATGTGCAAGGTCACTCCTCAGCCAAACAACAGGATTTTCATTTATCTAAAGGAAAACATTTTCCTAGAAAAATGAGTGCTCCCCATCCTCTAGCCACAGATGCCAACTCAAGCATTTGCATATCGTCATATCTTTCTGATGTACTGCATCAAGAAAGCTCTACTGACAACCATGCTTCAAAATAGTAGCAGAGTAAGTTCATATGAAGAAACAGGAAATGTGTACGTACAATCCCTCCAGAAGCACACAGACTCTGATCTTCATTGATGTCGTCACCTGAAAAGTAAGTTCACAAGTACCACCTCAAATGGCAAACTAGGTGTGCTTGTAGAAGATTCAGAAGACAACGACATCCTCTGTTCAGAACACGTTACAGGAACACCAGTGGTGCTACACAGCCTTCCCCTTCACCACAGGTGACCAAGGTTTCAACTGGGATGAGCGTCTGCCACTGATTTCCAGGGAACCCAACCATGCAGAGGGTGGGATGCAGGAGTTCTGCTTCTGCTCGTTGGCTGTTCAGTGATTCTTGAGATTATACCAGGGATGCTGCCATCCCTACCATCAAGCAGAAAGTTCCTTACTTCTGTCCACAGCACTGGTCAGAACTTTAGTAAGGACCACACAACAGGGCTTAGTTCTCAGACCCAGACTTCAAGGATTTAGAAAGTAGAGGGGTTCAGAGAAGAGCCACACAAAAATCCAGAGGACAGGGAAGCAGCCTTAGGACTGGCCATCTGAAGAACCCGACCTCTTCAGTTATTGCAAGAGAAGGCTGGATCACTGTGCATAACAGGGAAACTGCAAAAACCAAGTCAGCTGAGGACCTTTAGTCTTGCTGACAGAGATGCGGTATGACCCAACAGCTGTATGCTGAACTTAAGCAAATTCAGGTGTCATTTCTTAGCAACAAGAGAACAGCTTACTAGATGGCAGATTCACTCATGCTGACAAACTATGGAAAGATTTCCTTTTTTTTTTTTTTTTTTTTTTTAAATAGCTTTAACTATAGTTCTAGGTGTTTAACTAAGGCTTACAATTAATGTTTAATTCTGGAGTTAAGAGAAATAATGTTTGATTCTAGAACATTTATGAAGCCAGCAAAAATGGTTGTCTGTGGTGCTTCTTTTTAGCACTGCAACCTGAATTTGCTAAACACTTTTCTGCTCTGCAGGTCATGGGGAAGACTATCAGCATGGTCCTCTGCACAGTCTGAGCACTTACAGTGTGATGACTATAACTCTCACACCTCAGAAGTCAAGAAGGAACGTTTCTCCCCAAGTGCACAACTGACTGTGATTTCTGAGTTTTTCTTTTATACCTAGAGATCTGATGCAACGGGAGCTGCATAGTCCAGTCTCTTAACTGGCGCTGAGAAGCCCCTCTGTGATGGCCGACCAATGCATCTTGCTCACCTATCTCACTGGGCAAGGAGGAGCTGAGGCTGCGGAAGAGGCTGCTCTCGGGTGGCACTTGAGGGTTGTTTGCCTTTCTCTGCAGCACAGTTTGGTTCATCTGCATTTCTCATCTCTGCATTCCTTGCCACTGCAAGTGCCTCAGGCATTGCTGGCACTGTGGCTGGTTCCTCTAGTACACAAGGACTGAATTTCCAGGGGACTGAAATGGTTTATCTTAACCAAAACAATTGGACTCAATCCTCAACATTCAAATAAATCACAGTGGTCTGTGATATGAAGGTCAGGCAGGTGCCCTATTTGCCTCTTCAGGTTTAAAATCTATTGAACAAAGCATTTGGAAACTAAAATGATAAATACATTAGTTTATCTCAAAATACATTATCTCCTAGTGATAATGCACACAAATTTTAACAAAATGTCACAAAAGGAACTCTAGTATAAGAACTAGAGCAATTTATGCCATCTCCAGTGACAACCAGACTACTACACAACCATGTACTCAAGGGGGAGGGAGGGGCAGTTAAAGGATAATAAAATAAAGACATTCATCACACAACTGTCCAGCATTTAAAAGGGGATTTGCATATCCTGACCTGCTAGAGCCTAGAGCATTACCACCAAAATTAATTTATTGGAAAAAAAGGTAGGAACCTGCTTTAATTAAAAAAAGTGAGAGCTATACGCATAATGCCCAGATGAGATTCTGATACCCTATTGTTAAGTGATTAAACGAGCATTTATAATTAACTTGAAACTCACACGGCTATGAAACTCATGAATAGCAATAGTTGCATTAACAGGTCTGCCTTTGATCTCTACAGGAACTGTGCATGACACAAACTAATTTCATTTCCAAACCTTGCCTTTTAGACATGGAATTATATAAAGATACTGTCATGGAGCGCAGATGGAAGTTGAGTTTCAAAGCTTTAGCTTGCCACACGCATAATGCATTCTTTACAAGACATGAAAAAGTAATCCCTGCTTAAAACCCTCTTTTTTTCCTAATAGAGTCCTTTGAAACTCTGTTTTGGAGATCAATATGGAATGAAAAGTTAATGCACCGATATTTTTCAGTTGCTGAGCATTAGAGTTCTCCACTGACTCAAACAAGACCACAGCTGATTTTGCAACATCAGCTCTGAGGATAACAACACATTGAGCTCAGCCACTGCACAGCTCACAGGGTTTTTAAGCCAACTTTATACCTACTGTATCACCAGTCTAGTTTGGGGGAGGGTGGAAAGGGAAAGCTTGGATTTGCTTAGCCATGAATGGATGTGTTACATTTTCTTGGAACAACTTATTCCTAATGCCATTAATAACGGTATGCGTCTGATGAAAACAATTTAAAGCAGATGTATTCTATGTTTAAGTGAACCGGTGTATGTGCAGTGGGGCAGGGAGGAGACAAGCACCTTTTTTTGCTTATTTCCAAGTAGCTTCAATCTTAGGTTTAATCTCTACTTATTTCCAAAACCTGTTGTGAAAGCAAAGCTAGATGTTGCTTTGGAAGAGTGTATTTTTACTTGAATTGTTTGTCTATTTTTTTTAAACAAACCACTGTAACAATTCAAACAAATCCAGCTCAAGTGACTCTCTACATTCCCATTGCAGTCTGCAGCGTGGTCTTCCCCTTTCATCTCAGTACTCCACTGACGTAAGCTAATACAGGTAGAGGCAAATTCTTGCCTTAAAATTTTATCTAGGCACTCTCAAGTTTTTTTCCAAATAACTAAATAGTCAATTTATATTCACTTCATTCCTTGAAGTGGTTATCCCCAGCTGGCACACAGGAAAACTAAGCATAGGTGAAGCTACACGTGGTAACCACTTCATTCCTCCAGCCCAGCCAGCACAAGCAGAGAGTTCTGCAGGGTGATGAGGAGTTCAGCGCTGCTGCTCAGCTACTCCAGGGCAAAATCAGGAGCATCCCTTCCCCTCCCACCTCCATGGCTCAGCTGTGGACTTCTGCTCCTTCTCTTGTGCTGCTCTGCTGTTCCTTGGACCTGTCACCGTGTCGGTTCCATTTCCTAACCCAGCACAGCACCCACCTAAAAAAACGAGCAGCTTGTTGCCAGGTTATCAGGTTGAACTGCTGAAGCAATGCAGCCCCAAGTGCCAAAATCAGCAGAATGGGCAGGTGTGGGGGCAGAGAGGCATGAAGTCTTCCGGCCAAGTGCAACACCAGTGGAGAAAAAGAAGGGAATCAGGACCACTCCTGCTGGTTCAGGGGCAATTAGGTCAGCCTAGCTGTACCACTGAACCGCACCCCGAGAGTCCTCCTCAAGTAACCGCACCCCTACAGTCACTTTGGAAGGCTGCCCGACTTAGACAAGCTTTAGGTCAGTATTTGACATGAACAGTTGCAGTAGACCTTTATTCTGTATTAGTCCCAAATCCCAAACTGAATCCCAAATAACTTCCTGACTACGGTACTTCTACCACTGCCTATAGGCACTGCAGCAGTAAAATCTCCTGGCTCCATAAGGATAGGATGCTTGTGACAATGCCAGAGAAGGGTTTGATTTGGAGCAGTGAGGCCTTTGCATGGGCAACTATGCCAGGGTTTACAACCACTCTTGAAAAAACCTCTACAGCTACAGTTGGCATTTCTGTCTGGGTGGAGGGAGGAGGTTACTGCTGGTTCCTCCTGACCCTATAAAGCATACTTTCATTAACATCTCTACAAGCCAGCTGCTGTGACTTCTGTTCTTCTCGCTATAGCACCAGGATTAATTGCTCCACAACTTACCTATATTGAAACTTTCTTATCCTCCAGAAATATTTATTATATTTCCAAGTTTTTGAGATTTTTCTGTTCAAAACCATGTTTATAATTCCTCATTTGGAATAACTAAAAAAAACCCCTGTGATCTAGGTCGTCTTCTAGATAATGCATAAAGACTTTAAATAAAACAGGACCCACTACAGTTGCTTTCATCCTAACACTGTAAAGCATCCCCAGCTTGACACACAGTCATTTGTCATTACCCTTTGTTTACCCCTTCATCCAATCTCAGTCACACAGAAGAAGCCTTCTCATCCAAGTCAATTAATTTTTCAATGAATATTTTTGAACCAGGCTGCTGTACTGTCTATATTTCACCAGTGATGACTGCATATATATGCAGAGCATAACAACTGACTCAGCAACCAAAACTTGCTTCAGTTTAAATTATCATAGCAGCCATGGTGATCTTAATTCTTAGCAGCAGATTAATTTTAGGGCTGTTAAGATTTCATGAGAAAAAAATTTCTAATCAGACTAAAATTGTGAATTTTAAAAAGTTGCCTTCTATTCCCCTACACTGGAAGTCAATTATGTAAATCAGAAGTTATTGGCTCTTCCACAAATTCACAATCATAATCAGAAAGTACAGTTATAGTTACACTTGCAACATTCATCTTTCTACAGACTCATTTTATGTAAAAAAAACAAAGCGCCAACAACCAGGGTTTTGATACCCTGCTCACCCAGCTTATATTGCTTTCCATGATTGGAAAGGACACTGGAGCATGCATTTGCATTTCTTGGTCACCTCGCAGCTCTGATTCCCAGTGGTGCTTATCACAGTCCCATGACTACCACTGTAGCTAAGAGACAAAGGTTTTTAACCTGGAGGTCTGTGGTCCAGGCTTTGGGAATGGTGTGAAAGTGACTTGGAGAAGCGTGTTCGTTTAGGTTGTATAATTACCTACCTAAGGGGGCCTGACGGGGATGGCACTCTGCTGCAGGACTCTTGCAGTTCACAAATCAAAATGTTGAAAACCAATGAACCACAGCAGAAATGGCTGATCAAACCGGTGATTACCTGTTCTCTTCAGAGATAAACCTCAATGTAAAATGCTGTGACTGGCCAATAAACGATGGAAGAAGGCTGAGAGGCGATGGGCAAGGGCGACATGCCCTGAAGCTCAGGCAATAATGCAGGGTGTGACTGACCACAGCTGCCGCAAACAGAGCTGACTTTATCTCAACACAAATGGGACCCGAGGGCGGCCTTTGTTCATGTAAAATGAACAGCTATGTCTGTTGAGTGGATCAACTGACTACACCACAGTGGAGTGGAGCAAATCTTTCCCTGGAGTTCATTAACAGTGAGAAAGTCTCCCAGACCAGCATGGGGAGGGGGTGTATACGTGGCTCAGCCCAGCATAGAGTATAGAAACCGAACAACTAACAACAGAAATAAATAAATTTGAAGAGAGCAATGGGCTTGAGCTGGTTTCAACCCACACATTCCTTCTTGGTAGCTGGTGACGCCCAGCATCGTGGCAGTGAGCAAATTATAGAGACCAGCAACAGGTATCACGCAGTGGTGTTGTGATTGAACTGTTATTGCCATTGCTGTGTTTCCTATTTGCTAAGTGCAAATTACATTGGTATCATGATGTCAGTGTATTTTGTATCACTGTGCTAAATAAAAAAAACCCATGTAACATTAAATATCTTCAGAGAAGTACATTTGATATTAAACATTATACCCACCACATGTGGTCTACCTAAAAGAGTCCGTTCAGAGAGTACAGGGCTCTGACAAATGCTCATAATGCTTGTATTATTTACTAGTTTGTCCATTTGCCAAAAGAAAGAAGTTATTGCTTACACTCTGGCATAAACCCATTTTAGATATAGCTGTAAACATCACTCTGCTCGAACTCTCTCCCACAGCACAGAATCGCTCAAATTCTTTCATTATACCTCTTCTGTTTCTTATACTCGTGCTGCAAAACACACATCTGTTTAAAAGTAACACTATCACGAAGGGCTGCTGGCATTTTTAGTTTGACAAATACATCCACTTCCCCATTAACAAGCAGATATGTAGAACTGAAAACATTCCAGTGGTGCGCTCTGCTTCCTTGGCACAGAGAGCAACACGAATATTTTGTCGGCCATTTAGTCTATGCATTTAGCAAGCATTTTAAAGTATTATACTGGTTTAAACAAACAGCTGTATGTTTGGAACGTGATCTACTGTGTGCAAGCAATGTTTAAAGGGGAAGCAGGAGGAAGGAGTTTCTAAATAACCAAATCATACAGACACTAAACTTATACACAGAAGCTGTATTAACAGGATGTGCTGGGGGAATTTGCTGGGAAGCAAATGAAAAAGTACAAGACCAATAATCAACTTCTGAAAGAGTAAAACATATTATGTTGTGCCTAAGATGAATATAAGGTTAGCAGATGAAGGGTTCATGTATGTTATGCACACATGCATGTAAGCTAAATTAAACTGAAAATACAAGGTACAGCTAATCACACTAAAAATGACAGCATTTACTTAAAAGTTTCCTCGACACTATCAGTCCATATCACTGCCCTGAAACCCATTCTAAGAAGTTTACAGATACTTTCCTGAAGTTAAGAAAATATGTATTTCATGCAGTGGTATAATCTGTTTGTTTGTTTGTTTGCGGTTAATTCTGTTCTCACACTTACAAATGAACTGTTAAGAAAAATAACAGTATACAGCAGTTAACCAATATATTAAAGGAACAAGTCAAACAAATTTAAAACCTATTCTACCATATTTAGTCATAAATACAATTCCAGTGAGTACTACAGGAGTGCTAACCACCTTGTAAATATGTAAAATAGAGATACAGAATCCTCATCTTTCCTTCTGAGATTAACAGCTTTAGGAAATCTATAAATACCAATTTTTAGCAATACATTCAGTATCATTTTATGCTACATGTTATTTTATTTGACAACCACTTCTCTGAACTACTATACACTTAATTTTAAAATTCAGGTAATTTCAACATGTCCTGGGATTTGGGAAATTAATATTCCGCAATACAAAAATAAGGTATTCTTCCTGCTTTGCTGAGCATATGTTCTAAATCAAAATCGCTCTTCACTTTTTTTTCCCCTCTTCACATTAGGCCCTGGGAAAAAACTTAAACACATAAACCAGTAGATGTGTGTGTGCATACACACACTCACAACCCGCAGCAAGCAGTTTTACAGGAAAGCTGATGTATTTATTTCAACAACTGGTCTTGTTCTCTTGAGGTTACGAAATTACTTAAGGGAAGAGTAAAAGGACAGGAGATTGCTATTATTGCTCAAAGCCCGCCCAAATTCCCAGGCAGCCTTGTGCTACCATACTAGCATAACAGAGACTTCTAGACATCAGCTGGCAGAGCACAATATGCATCGTTTTAAAGAGCATCCAAAGTAGAGAGGTTAGGAAATCCGGCAGCACTCATCCAGTAGGAATTGGACGTCTACTCCAAGGATGCTGACAATCAGCTGAGTTGCCTTAGATGTTTACAAAGAGAAAAAGACTCCGGGTCCACTGCTCTAGTACAGTATCAGCCAACGCAGCACAGCAAAACAGTGATAGTTCTGATTCTATGTAGTTACAACAAAATTACACAGGCACATTGACATCATCTACCCACATACACGTGGATGCAGTATAGGAGAGACAAAATAATTAAAAATCAAATTGCCTTAAGTGGCAACATAAACCAGCATATCTGCAGACACAAGATTCACCCAGAAATGACTGAGTTATGCTAAAGTCAAGATGTTCAATGTGAGCAAGAAGGATTTTAACTTCAGCTTTGGACCATTCAATCAGATACTCCCATCTGAGTGGGTAGTTACATAAAGAAAAAGCATGGCAAGTAACAATCATTAATAGATAATGTGAATGACACAACCTTTAATATTTGAACTTTAAGTTCATCTTTTTAGCCATTAAATAAGTACTAAAATTGGGCTGAAATTATTTTGTGGTTATATTCACATGGACCACAAAATACTTGGGATCACAAATAGCACATAACATGCAAGATAATCACTCGGCTAAGCATAGACACTCATAGTGTATAGAAACTCATTTAAAACATGGTGATTCTTATGTTACCTGCAGTACCAAAGCCAAGCAAAACACATTTCGTATTCTTTTAAATTGGTATGCTTACATATAAAATATTGCTGCCCACTTTGGAGGCTGCTTTTGAAATTCATTCTTGTTACTGCCATGTTAAAACTGCAGTGAGATGGCTGGAATTTCTTAAAAATCTCTTTTCAACTAGGAACCTCAGCAAACTTATTTTCTAGAGCCACTGCTCCAGTTACCTTGGTAGGAGGGACTTTTAGAAAATCAAATAGGTACCTGTGAAGCATAATGGGTGAGATTTCATGATTCACTTAGGGATGCAGTGCTAAACTTGCCGTCAACACAGACAGTGGTAGGAGCAGATGGCTTTGTGGGCCATACGCTACTTTTGCACCATGCTTATCCTTTTCCGCAAATTAGAGGTGTTTCCTGGCAAAATGCCCTGGGGACTGCCTGCTACATCAGCCATAACAAAGCCTGGACTCTGAAGATGTGGCCTTGGCCTTGATAGTTCTCTTGTTTCTGCTGCCTAGGCTACGTCAGGGGGCATGGGGAAAGGGTCTACGAAAGGCAGCTGTGCTCCAAGCCAGGAAGCCTCTCTGTCAGGCAGGGCACTTGCAGAGCATCTTCACCGGCCTAGGCTCCTGGCGCAGCGTAAGAAGGTGCTCAAGGCCGATGGCGTCACCCAGGAATCCCAGTCTGGGTTATTTTCCACTCTCATTTGGCTTAAAACCACCACCTCTTTGGCCTGATGAGCTACTGCTGAAATAACTTGGACGAGATGACGTGACTTGTTTAGTTCCTCAGCTATGAATTTTCAGAGCTGTTTGTCACACATCTTGCTTCATATTTAGGTACCTTTGCCCTCCTGTCACCCCACTCCAAAACTCCATCACTTAGTAATACGCATTTTTTAAAAAAGAAAAATAGAAAGCTGTGCTAGAGGTAAATTCAGTCGAGTGATTAAGTTTAAAAACCTGAAATAAATGCATTTACACTAGAGCAATATGTCTTGTTTAAACTTAATTTTATTTAAGTAGCAGTGATAGCAAATTATAACAAATACATTTAAGTAGCAGACCTGCCACAGTTAAAAAAATCCCAACAAAGCACATATATTTTACTTTTGGTGCTCTCTGCAAAACTTTGGGACAACCCATCCCAATTTTCACATAAGATTGTACTAATCTGCAGAGAAAAACAGGTTTCAGAAGTTCATCCTACAAAGTGCACAGAAATTTGAAATTGCTTTTTAAATTAAGACTGCTCATTTTTCAACAGCTTCATTGCAACCCTTGCTACTTTGCTCCCAAAAACAGTCCTCTTGAAAACACGTATCCTTTTCAGATCACTTGCTACAGTGACAGTAGGCACCCTGATTCCGGCAAGTGTAGCAGCTCAGTTCTGAAGTTACCAAACCTTTTTCCCAAATCAATTAAATCGAGAGTTAAAAGAAGCTCACAAAATCACGTAGCACAATATTTTGAATATCTGGAACATGGTATGATCATGAAGTTCAGAGCAGCAGGAAGGCCCCTTGGTACAGGGGCTCCAGAGTTAACCCATGAGGCTTACCAGTGTCACATTGGCTTTTTTACTGTTACTGGATTTTTTAATATTTTTAATAGGATCCATAAAAGCAAAAAGGCTAAAAACTATTGCTGAATGATGAAGGAAGTCTATTAAGATAGCAGCAGGGTTGCTTCTTGGTTTGGGGTTCTTAAGAAACAGATACTCGCAGACTCTATTTAGAAAAAGGAGCTCCAAACTCGGAGAAAGAAAAATAGTGCACTAACAGAAGGTGAAAATGTAATGAAGATAGGGGAGCATCTAGCTTTTGCATGAGTTAAATTAAAGCCTATGAATAAATTCCTTCTAACAATTTGTTAGCTTGCAGAGGATCTACACAATGTTTCATGTTCACTGGGACTTTCACCTCCTATTAGGTAAAAAAAGATGAGTGAATGTATCCTTGCGAAGGGAAAGGCTTTTGGGCTGAGTTGGGGTGGGCAGTAAATGGACTTTAACACCACAGGCACAGACAACTAACACAGCTGGGAGGCCACCCGGTTACCTGCCATGTCTGTCAGCTGGGTAGGATGGGAGGGGACAGGAAGACATGGGAAGAGGTGGACAGTCTCCATCCACTGCAACAAGGAAATGAGAATGAGAAGAGATGTTTATGGGAAAGTCACAGGTCTGCAGATGCTGTCCCTCTGTCTTGCTGGAGTATTTAAAAAAATAAGCATTTTTCTCCCTGAATACTGGTCTCTCCTTCCTTTGTAAGTCCTTATCATATTCCAGTAATTCCCATCAGCTCTAAACTGACTGTTGCAATTTGCTCTTACTTGGACTTGCCTTAAAATTGATCCAAAAGTATGAGAGAAGATGCAGAGAAAATTTTTCCTTGGTGCAGTAGTGAGAGAATAACACCTACGCCATGCCACAGGCCCTGCTCTCCGATACACCCATTGCACCCCTTTCCTCACCTGCCAAGTTCTTCAGGACTGAGGTGTAAGGCAGCAGAGGCAGTGCAAAGCTACGTTCCCCACAGATAGCAAAAAGCAGCTGGGCTTCCTTAGTGCTCTGGTGGGGGGGTTGCCCCATCCCCCATCGTTGGACCTACACACTTCATTGACATCATCCAAGATTCACTCCTCTTCCAGCACGTCCACCCCAGATACTGCCAACATCTGCTTTGGGCCAGAACACCTTGGCCTTTTGACTCCCATTTCCCCGTTCTCTTTGGGATCATTTGCTATGTTGTATTTATTACAGCAGCTGGCTGTTCAAGTTTAAGATCCTCCTACGCATGTGGGGTTTGTATATGCAAAGTATCATCTCCCCCTGGATGTGGGAGTATTGGGACAAAAAAAAAAAAAAAAAAGAAAAAAAAACCACCCAGAAACCCCCCCCGTTGAGTATTTCAGGCTGCTCCCTTTGATTTGCACAGGACCACGTTACTGCTGTGGCCCAAGATGTTTCGGTCCAAGGGCTGTATGCAGCCGTACTGTCATGGAGCCGGGTCGCAGAACAGGGCAGCTCTGCTCAGCAGCCGGCGTACTTTCCTGCCCACCAGGTCATTTTGGCCTCTTATCTCCCACAGATACCACCCTCACCCCCACCACCTCAGGGCTGTCAGCTAGCAGGTAAGGAAGTGACGCGGAGAGGGGAGAAAAAAATAATCCAAGGCTCTGCCTTCTCCCTTCGCAGCAGTCAAGACAGGCTCTAAGAGATACAAACACTTCTCTACCCACACGCTGTGCTCTGATGCTGCTCAGGGACTGCAGGAATATTACACCCTTCTATCCCTCCCTCCCTCCAGAGGCATAGAGTGACTCATACAAACATTGACTGCACATCTTGCAAGCGTCAAAACCAGCAGCAGGGTATGGGGGGTGAGGGGAAGGTATATCAAACAGCATGCCCTGAAACCATCTGAGTTGTGCAAAACCACCAGCTCCAGCCTTCTGCTATGGGACCTAGGGAAATTTCTTGGCTCTCAGGTCTGTATGCACTGCTTCAACAGATCCCAGTCCCATGCTGGGAGGAGACCTAGGACTTCTGCAGCTTGCTTTCCACAAGATAAAATTTTGGAATAGCTCTAACCCATCTGTGTCGCACCCCAGCCAGAACTGCAAGGCACATGGTAGAGCCCTCTCCCTCTGAAGCTTTGGCATAGCCTGTGTGACAGCACTCAGCATCTGGGACACTTGCTGCAGTTTGCAAGATAAAAACAGAGCAAGTTGCAATGAGAAAGGCATCTAACACTAACGTGGCTCTCACAAACACTTAAGTAATCCATAGGTTAAGCAGCTAAGTAAGTGCTAGAAGATGATCTGCATATTGCTTTATGGAAAAAAAAAGTTAAATGGAATAGATTTGTCACTCACAGTTGTGAATGGTGGTGAAAAACATCTATACACCTTTGAAACACATCAGCAATCAGATATTAAGCAATACCTAAAGTGAAAACTAGTAAAAACAGTATGCTTAAATGCAAAATATGTCATAGCTGCCTTAACTCAAAAAATCTTCTTGGTTTCTTGGATGTTAAATGACTACAGATGATGATTAATTTTTTTTTTCATTAGTTTAATTATGTTCCTCATGGCCAGTAAAACATTTGATAGCTTTTACACAGGAATTTTCCATTAGAGTTTTATTTGAAATGCTCACTGGTGCTGCAAAGGACAACTGTAGGACTCTCTCACTTCCAGGTTAAGCTACTTCAGAAACCGCAAGCTTTAGCAAGTCTGGAAAATGAAGTTTTTCAAGTAGTCTGTATACACCTCCACAATTCCAGAGGCTGTAGGGATTCATGCTCCTATTTCACCAGCATACCTTTGGGAAAAAGTCAAGCAACGTTTGGAGTGTAAGGTCAGGCAAGTATTTTTTAATGCTCTGCCTGCATACCTCTAACAAACTAGTTCTGAAGTGTTTAAAGGTTAGAACATGAGGAAAATAATTAGTTCTTAACACTAATCCAATTTTACTTTGAAGTGTCAGAGACCATACAGAATATAGAAAGTGTTTACCAGGCAGTTGTTTGGTTCTACACTCATGTCTAGCTGCCAGACCACCATAAATGAGTACCCAGAAAAGCAAGCTTTTAAGGTGTGAGCACATGGACAACACCACCAAGGTCAACAGCATTACAAGTGTGAGTAGCATTGCCTATCATACCTACATTCTGCAGACTCATAGGCTTCATTTACAGTATTTTGGCTATACTGGGATTTTTGAGAGATTCAAAAGCACCATTAGTGAGGACAGCTTATTAATAAACAGTTATAATTCAAGCCTTATACACTACAATCTGAAGATTTAATCAACCTGTGTTTTTAAATATAACACACACAATAAATCCATAGTTTACAAAAGAGCTTAAAAAAAAACCCCACAAAATAGGGTATGTAAAATTATTCTCACTTATATCTGGTCTGAAAAATCTTACATTCATATTTATAATTCACATCTAGTAAAGAAAGTCCTTTCTTCACAGAACTTGATCTTTAAAAAAATAAAAAAAACAACCCTAAATCATCTGATGTGCATGAAACTTAATTCTAAGAATACCACTTTAATAGCAGTTTTAATGTAGGAAAACCAGCTGTGAAGTTCACCAAGTGACCAGACCCCTCCAGTTTCCAGCCTGGGTTCTGCCCAGACTTGGAGACAGAGTCAGGCAGGAAGGTGACTGGCTAAAGTTTTATCATGAAGAAAAGATGACAAGCACTCCTGGGGTTTGAGGGAAATAGACCACGGGCAGACATGGGAGAAGTTTCTCAGTTCTAGACACTCCTCATGCCAAGGAGCCTGGCTGTATTGCACATCTAGCCAACATGCTCTTTCCCATATTGCTCCTCCAGGGAAGCATGACAGAGATACTACAGTATGACACAGAGACCAACAGAGAACCAGGTAACTGCAGGGGGAATGGATGTTTCTATTAACGTCCTTTATTTTTTTAGTTTTTAATAAGAGAGATCAACAAGGCTTGATATTTTGTGAACTGCGTGGTGACCACATGGAAGTATTTCTTCATTATGCTGAAGGGGAGACTGCCTCCCAGGCAAGTACGTTCACAATGTCTCTTTTATTCAAAGCTAGCTCAAGAGGGCTCACAATGGGGTGAGTGGGCTGCGGATGACAACCTCTTTGCGAGAACAAGTAGGAATCTGGTGACGCACTAATTGCTGTCTTGAATTTTCACTGCAGAATCCCTCATGTGCCTGTTTCGGAAGCCAACTCTCAGCCTGCTTTGCTGCCACAGCAACACAGGAACTATCATGTGGGAGTGTTGAAAATGGATTTCCTTGCATTACTGAAACGAAGAGACCCCAACAGCAGGTGGGAAACCAAGAACCACCCTTCTACCATCTTGTGGGCTCAACCACATTCAAGTCCCCTTACCCAGCCTTAAAAAAAAAAACCCAAACACCACCCCCCCCCCAACATGAAAAAATCTACTAAGTTGATTTCTACATGGCAATGTTTTAGACTGGGATCATTTTGATCAGTGGTTATTGTCTGATTTGTGGGCAAGGATGAGTTGCTGACTATCTCTCTTTTTAAATTTAACTGGGCAAAAATATCAAGAGATTAATAAAGGAGTTATTCTGGGTTTATCATAAACAGAAACAAAACATTTATTTACGCAAATCTTCAATTAATCAGCCTCAGCAGCACATGGAGCCCCAGGTTACACTGCAGAACCAGGCAAAAGGAAACAGCCATGATGAAGCCAAGGCCATACTAGACAAGAAGAATACTCTTGACTTCTCCTTTGAGGAGATCACTGCTTTCTCAGCAGGGCCTTAAGCTGACTGGAAGACCTATAAACTTACATAGCACCTCAATGGAAAATAAAGGCTGCTGTTGCGATTTGGGCTAGCTTTACACAGAGATGCTGTTGCCTCTTTTCACTTTACAAAAAAAAAAAGGAAGAAAAAAAAGAGAAATGGTGGAGGGCAAAGAAAGGCAGTGCAGATCACTAAGACATCTAATTGTGCTTTGCTTTTTTTACTTGTAACAGATTTGCAGCTTTTTGACAACTCTACAAGGATACAGAGTTTTTAATTTTGCATTATAAACTTACACAGTCAATACCTTGACAGCTAGTGAAAGAGATAATAGGTTGCTGAGACTTTGCAATGTAGAAAGCCGAATCTGTGGGTGGTGTTTTAAAAGTAGCAGTTTCCCTCCAGAGAAGGTTACTATTGCATCTGTGGTTACATGGAGAAGGCAACAGTTCACCACAGCAGGACACGCACTAAAAGCCCACTGCTGCACACCAAGTGCTTTTGTTATGCTCTGTGCCAGAGGCAGAGTAAAACTTGGCCACCACAGGAATTCAACCTATTTTGTTAGTATACACCCTCACATAGTTTACAGCTATTAGTGATACTACCACATTGCCTATCTTAAAATTATACTTTCATGCAGGACAAGGAAAGAATGTTTAAGATGAGTCATTTATTAAGAAGGAAACAATTAAATGGGAAGTTTATAATTTCCCTCAGCCTAGACACGGTAGAATTGAAACATCTGAAAATGAGAATATCACTTAATTTCACTACCTCAGTGTATTCTCTTAATTCGGAGATTATCTTCCTACAAAACTTTGTGGGGTTTATGCATTACACTCCTTATGCATTACATCTTTAATAGAAGTATTGGCTCAGATGCATAAAGGAGAGAGAGGACCAACTTCCTTGCAGTTAAATCAAGAAACCACAGTTTCCACTTCATGTGGGCTTTGTTTCAGGGCTAGAACACTTCATCATATGGTATTAATACAGAGCTAAGAAACCTGACCAGAAAGGCCTTAATCATACTACAATTTTAGGCAAACTTCAGTTCAGCACCATTCAAGTCTGGCAGTCATTTAATTGTTAAGTGGCAAGCAAAAACTTAGTGTATCTGACATTTTGAGGACTGGAAGGTTCTCGATATTGTAGCTCAAAACCAGGAATATTTATGCAGTACCATATGAACACAATATATTTAAGAATTGAAATATGCCACACCTCAGGATGGATCCAACAATGTGGTGTGGCTGCTTGAATCATACCATCCATGCACAGCATACCCACTGATAAAAAAATTACCTCAATGTAAAATCTTACAGTGACAGAGCCAGAAGCAGAACTCTGAAGATCCACCTTTCCCCCTTGTCAACCAGAGAGCACATACGTGTGGTTGACAAGACAGTGCCATGAGCAGGACCATTGTACCACAATGGTCTTCGGTGACTCTCCAGCTCTACTGAGGTTGTTCCCCATGACTACAGCTCCTCAGGGGCTCTGGAGGTTTCATCACCAGAAGAAAGCCACAGGACCGTTCAACGCAGGACTGCTACTCCCTGACATTTGACTTGCCTTTCAGATCTTTTACCTTATTCTGACTTCTTTTCTTTGCAGATCAAAAGCGTTGCAATTATCAGATAAAGCTCTAACAGTGTAAAAATCTGCAGTGGAGACATAAGGAAGGGGTCTTATATCATAAGTTTTAAGCTGCCAGAAGCATTCAAATCCACCACCTCCACGGAAGGTCACCGTTTCTCCAGTGATAATGCAAAGAATACAGTATGCCTATTTTGGTACTTCGATTTGCAAGCAAGTTAAAAGCCCACACTAGCTTAAAATTGATATGGAAAAACATGCATTCCATGTACCTACATGAAGATTTATGCAGAAAAATAATGTGGCAATTGGAAAAAAAAAGTTCGTAGTCAAACTGTCTCTCCAAGAAGTACTTGGTAAGCAAAGGGGAAAGGGAGACTGATTAATGGAGCAGCATTCCCTCTAGTTGACTTAAATTCAGCTGTATTCATTTATTTAACAGATGTCAAAGACAGCAAACCATTGTCAGTTTAGAGTAATTTCACAAAGCAATCTTTAACCCTCAGTGGTATTATCTCCCT
This sequence comes from Buteo buteo, assembly GCF_964188355.1. Taxonomy (NCBI): domain Eukaryota; kingdom Metazoa; phylum Chordata; class Aves; order Accipitriformes; family Accipitridae; genus Buteo; species Buteo buteo. Next base: position 24,078,667 of record NC_134172.1, on the reverse strand, counting down.
TTGCTTTCTGACCACTGCAAAGTCACTAAAAATGTAGTTAATCAGCCTGTTATCAATACTGATACCACTATGAGGGTGAAAGCAATGCATAAAAACCACATATTTTTCCAGGAAAATCATCTCCTAATTAAGAGAATACACTGAGGCAATGAAATGAAGTGATATTCTAGTTTTCAGATGGTCCAATTCCAGCTTTCCTAGAGTCTTCATTAAGTAAATCCACAAACACATTGATAACAAACAAGCCTGCCTACAAAATTAGGCCTCCTGCATTTGATAGGCTCCCCTTTTAGTTACACCTAGAAAATAATAGTGTTGAGATTTTAGTTGAGGTGTCCCATATCTTGCAACCATATGTTTTTTGCCTTCTGGCCACTGTGTTTAAAAGAGAAAGCAAAGTGGATACTGTATGATTTTATATAGCAAGAAATGCTCCTCACTCAAATCGCGCTGCAATAAATTATCTTATTCTAAACCATCCTGAAAGAGTGGTCTTGCTGAAAGATGTCCTTTGAGAAAATACAGTGAAAAAGTAGTACAGAAAAGACATAATACTAAAGCAGCCTGGAAACTGGTTTAAAAAGCAATCTGTTTTTCCTCCATGCTTAAAAGAGAACATTATCGTCATCAAGCCACTTTTTAAAATCAATTGGATTCCATTTCTCCTTGGGGTGCTTTCATTCCTGATGCCTCCTCAAGACCTTTTCAGTAACGACTGCATTTGCACCTCAATTGCATTTGACATTTGAGTTAACATACACATTAAATGTTAGTTGAAGGTAAAAGTACCTTACTTAACAGTTCCTGTATGTGAATGTAATGGACACATTGCCTTAATTACAGCCAATCCCCCACCCCAAAAAACAACAACAAAAAAAGCCCAACCACAAGCAGAAGCCAGAGCTGTAACACTGCATTAGTTTACCATAGTGTTGGAAACAAAGGATAGTAGTGGGCAAGCTTTCAAAATATAAATTTTTCTACTCAGAGTCCTCCTGTTTTCAATCAGTTACAGTTAAATGCGCATGCTCATTAAAGGCATGTTTTGCACAAACAGGGCTTAAAGTGCAGTGAAGTGTTCACTTGCAAGTAAAGTTAATATGGTTGCTCACAAGTCAACACGATACAAGCAAGTGAAAAGGCAATATGGTAATGCAAAAGCAACACCACTTACCTGCCAAGAATAACATAAATCAAACCCACATTACTTAATTGTATTTTTACAAAATACTGCCTATAATCTTTCACATTTAGCCAACTTAAATTGGCTTAGATCACTACCTTGTTTTTTGTCGGCTTTCTTAAAAGTTTCTTTTTTAAGGCTGTTAGCTGATTTAAGCATTATGGTCAAAGACCAAAACTTCCACAGTTTTGGTAAATATTTAGGAAAGTTATTGAATGGATGCCTTCAATTAGACTTTCTTGCTGAATGTAGAAAAGTCTCACTAACCACATTAGCCTGCATTTGAGCTACACAATACATGTGACTTCAGACAACCTACTTTTGGAAAGGGAATGGGGGGGGGGGGGGGGGGAAATGCTACCTGAGTAAAGAAAGAGCAAATTCAGATCTTCAGAAAATGTCTTCAATGATCTGCATGAACATTTGACTGAAAGGATGTTTTCTCCTGGGTATACAAGAATACTACAGCTCTCAACCCCTTATCCCTCATCTGCCTTCATGTGTTAGTGTTCTGGTTTCAGCTGGCATAGAGCTGATTTTCTTCTTAGTAGCTGGTACAGCGTGTTTTGGATTTAGTGTGAAAATAATGTTGATAACACACTGATGTTTTAGTTGTTGCTAAGCAGCACTTATCCTAAGTTAAGGACTTTTCAATTTCCCATGCTGTGCCAGCAAGCAGGTGTACAAGAAGCTGGGAGGGAGGATGGCCAGGACAGCTGACCTGAACTAGCCAAAGGGATATTCCATACCATAGAGTATCATGCTCAGTATATAAACTGGGGGAGTTGGCTGGGCATGGCCCATCGCTGCTCAGGCATTGGTCAGCAGGTGGTGAGCAACTGCACTGTGCATCACTTGTCTTTCCTTGTGGTTTATTTCTCTCTCTCTTTTTTAAAAATACTCCTTTTCATTACAATTATTACATTTTATTACTATATTTTATTTTACTTTAGTTATTAAGCTGCTCATATCTCAACCCATAAGTTTTATTACTTTTTTTTTTATTCTCCTCCCCATGCCACTGGGAGAGGGGAGGAGTGAGCGAGCAGTTGCATGGTGTTTAGTTGCTAGCTGGGGTTAAACCATGACAGTTGGGTTGGGGAAAGGGAAAAAAGGAAAGAATGTGCACAGTTTCCTTCTCCTGAGGACAGAAGCCTCCTCTTGGCATGCACCACTGGAAAACAGCATTGATGCAATAATCACATGGAAGCAAAGCATACAGGATTTTGAGGTATAATTAAATGACTTTCCCATTTTTTAAACTGGTCACATTTTTTCCCCACAATATTGATGACAGGTAAGTACAAACCCAACTAGCATTTTAAGCAAGTCAACTTGCAATGGACAGAATCCCATATTCAGATGTATCAGAACTAATCTGAGCTCCTTCTGCAATAGTGCACAGATGCCATCCAGTTTGGGACTCCAGATCAGACAACACACACCACAGAAAAGATGAACATCAAGGAAATGAACTATTAAGGCAGTCCTTTTCTCTAAAGGAAGTTTGGTTAGAAAGATCTGGAAGGTCTGTAAGTCTGTCCATTCAGCACCTGTCTTGCTCAGTAACTTTATCAACACTATCTGAATACAGCTATACGGTCTGGACAGGAGGAGGAAAAACTCCATTAAGAATGTTAATATTCATAGGTATTTTAAGTAAAGGCATTTATCCTTTTAGTAGCCTCATGATCCTATGAAGCGATTCTCCAACTTTACAGGAAGTAGTGCTACAAGGAGACCTCTGCATCTCGGGTTCAGGAAAGCTGGTTATTACTTTTTCCAAGCCTGGGCTTGTTATTAAAAAGAGTGAGTGAGTGTGTGGGGAGGGGGAAAGCAGGAGGGAAACCTGAATGAATACTGATGCATGATGACCTTCATGAGGTTCCAGATGAGATTCCAATTCAGTCTAAAGATCCTTCATTTTTTCCAGATAGAAAGATTTCCTCTCTCTGCTTATGTCCAACTATAAGCTATTTTTTTCTACTTCTTAGCAATATCATTTACATAAAAAAGCAGCAGCGTCAAGCTCTTCCTTGGTTTTACTCAAATTGCTGCTTCCCTAGTGTTGATTCCGCAAAGAAAGTCTGATTTCTGTACCTTAGGCACATATATATTACCAAGTGACAAGATGGGGCTCAGTATCACTGCAACATCTACAGCGTATCCACCAGAGCTACAAAAGACCTGAACAGTTGCAAAGACAGGCAGGTGAACAGTCATTACAATTAACTTCAGTAACTTTGAACTTGCATCTTTGTCTGGTTATCAGAAAGAGAAGAGTCTGAAAAAGTACCTGATGGGCTGCACCTTTGCTGAGTTACACAGTTAAAGTGTATCAATAGTCCTCACATGTCTACTCTGTAGATTCATGTCCCTGTTATGAGTCATGATAGTTGTTTTAGTGACTTTAAGTATCAACTTTTCCATATTCCACATGTCCTAATCATCTTGCCAGTGAATATATCTTCAGCAGGTTAGAAAGAGCACAAAATGAACACATTTGCTGGTGTAAGGAGACAAATGGACATCCCAGTTCCAGTCACTGAACTGGAAGAAGCTTGTAGCCTCTTAAGCCATAAGATGTTTGAAAAGGGCATTTTCTCAAGATAAGAAAACTATCTAATATGAAAACTATCCCCTGCGCAGTCCTAGAAGTCTATGAAGTCAAGTTCGATGCAAGTCATTGTCAAGTGTGGTAAGTTATATCTTGACAGCAAAAGCAACATCTACAGTGGACCATGAATTATCATCAACCTCCACTAAGCACTTAAAACCACATATCCTCTTAACTGGCCAATTGTTTTATACTGTCAAGACATTGACAAAAATTATGCAAAACATTAAAAGTAAACCAACTCCACTATTGCATTAACTTTTTGAAAAATAGGACTGTATGGTCCTCAACAAAAACATTTACCAATTATTTCCCTACTGCAACACAGGGTACAGTGTCCTTTAACTGACAACAAGCAAGGCAGAAAATTGACTAATCCATTGATTTCTGTTTGTGTGTTTGAGATGGGTTTTAGCCATACAAATTTAGGGTTATCCAGAGCCAGAGGGTAGGTACAGTCCACCTGATAGATGCTCTGTGACAGAACTCAGTCACTGTTGTGACTAAAACCAAGTATCAAAGCTGGGGAATGAGGCCAAACCACTAGCATGTGCCTTCAGGAAGTTTGGGTGGGTTTTTTATGGTAGCAGCAAATATTACTTTACAGATCAGGGACTCCTGAATGATGTATACGGGCTGAACTTGAGCTAGTGAGCCTATAAGTGACGTTATCTTTTGTTGGGTTCTGCAATTTACAAGTGTGACTACTGAAATAATTAAACCTGACTTATTCACCTGATTAAACCATTATATTGACACTCCTGAAGGCCACACATTCCTTTATGCTTTTAGACACAACTTAATCTACACTCAGCCTCAAGATACAGTATTACAAAGTAATTAGCAGTGTTTCACTGTGGTTTGGATTTAGGTAAATCAGACCTTACACTAACAGATATATTTTTAAAAAAATTCATTAAAGAATGGAAATAGGATTTGCCACACCAGATCAGGCCACTACTGTATCTAACATGGTATTTGCCTTTGGCATTGGCTCAATACCACAGATTGGCAAGAAAGTGACAAAGTCAGCCTAATTAAAAAAAGAAAAAAAGTTGCATAACTTATGTATATAAAAGTGAAAGAGTAAAGGATAAGGGAAAGTGTATTGGCTTACATAAAGTCATGTAATAAATTATGCAGTTTCGCAAGAGTTAATTCACTGTTCAAGGTTATAACTCTGCAAGCAGTCCAAGGAACAATTAAGAACAATGCCAAAGTATTCTTACAAGCACTACAAGTGAGAGCAAATTTAGAAATACAACAGATAATGGTTTTGTGACAGATGGGGCTCCATCTGTCAAGCACTTATATTTGATAAAGGAATTTTAAAAGAACTGATGGGGATAAAAAAAAAATTTTTTCCAGTAGGTGCAAGAAGAGACCTTCTTCAGATGTGGTTACAGAAGGGACTTAAACAGGCTACAGTTGCACTTAAGAGTTTTGTAGGGGAAAAACTCCATAGGCCTTCAATTCCCTCCACGTCCCCACATATATGGGCTGGTTAACAGACCTTAGTCAAAAAACTTTAACTAAGAAGGGGATGATTTGTTTTTAACCCAGATCAAGTCATTGACTGGGTGTAGTGGGCAGTGGTGGTGCCAGTACAGCCAAAAAGTTGTACAGAAGACAGATGAGTGATTGAGAACAAGAACACTGGAGTGTACCCTGATTTTCACATTTGCAGAAATACCAGTGTACTCATTTTTCTTACTCGGTTTTACATTTTGGGAGATGAAAAGAGTTCCTGACAACATATATCCTTTAAGATGTTTCATGGTTATCAAGAAACTCCCCATGAGGGAATTATTTAAATCATCAGGAAATAATTCCAACATCCATTTTATTAGGATTAAAAAGAAAAAAAAAATCTTTCCCAGGCAAAAAACTGCTCAGTTCAGACTGATCTACGTTAAAAATCTGCCTTCTTGTAAATAGACACAGTGGATGTGTAATGGCATTGCATGGTCTGTTGAGGTCCAACAAAATTCTGAAGCAAAAGAAAGAGAGCAGAAACCAGAAAAACCCCAACCTATCCCCCCCCTCCAAAAAAAAATCTACGAAACTGCTTGAGAGAATCGTCCAGGAAAAGATTAACTTGCAGGCAAGCCATAGTGGACTGTACATACCACACTGGAGCAGTAAGCAAGGCACAAGACAAGGCCACACAGCAGAAAAAGGACTTGTTCCTGGTATCTACTTTTATTGCAATTTCACTTGGGATCAGTTTTCAACTAACAACCAATTTTGTCAAACCCAATGTAAAAACAGAACATTCTTTGGCTGAAAAATAGTTAAAACATTAAATATTATTGAAAATAGTTAAATAGTTATTTGCAGTAAACTTGGACAGACTTAGCTGTGTGGGGAACTTTGTGAAGAAGGATATTCCATAATCCAAGGCATTCTCGCAAAATTCCGTAAGTACAATTCCCACCAAGAAGCATGCAGAAAAGTTGAGCTAAAATAAAATATTATTAAATTTTAAATGTGTATGTGAAATAAAGGTAAAGGAGCACACTGAGTAGACTGAATTTCCCATGACAAAGTACACCATTTCTGAGGAAAAGACTGACACTAGCTATTTCTGAGACCATGGGCTGCATCAAAAGAAGCATGACCAGCAAGCAGGTTGAGGGAGGTGATTCTCCCCCCCTACTCTGCTCTTTTGAGACCCTACCTGGAGTAGCAGGGTCAGCTCTGGGGTCCCCAGCATAAGGAGGACATGGACCTGTTGGAGCAAGTCCAGAGGAGGGCCACAAAGATGATCAGAGGGTGGAACACCTCTCCTATGAAGACAGGCTGAGAGAGTTGGGGTTGTTCAGCCTGGAGAAGACAAGGCTCCAGGGACACCTTATTCAGCCTTCCCATACCTAAAGGGGGCCTACAACAAAAGCTGGAGAGGGACATTTTACAAGGGCATGTAGTGATAGGACAAGGGGTAATGGATTTAAACTGAAAGAGGGTAGATTTAGATTAGATATAAGGAAGAATTTCTTCACTATGAGGGTGGTGAGGCACTGGAACAGGTTGCCCAGAGAGGTTGTGGATGCCCCATCCCTGGAAGTGTTCAAGGCCAGGTTGGATGGGGCTTTGAGCAACCTGGTCTAGTGGAAGGTGTCCCTGCCCATGGCAGGGGGGCTGGAACTAGATGATCTTTAAGGCCCCTTCCAACCCAAATGATTCTATGATTTTCCATAGACAGACACTAGAGACTTCTGTTGCTCCCCTGTGAAAATCAGCAACACAATGTTCCCAAGCCAATACCTGTCCCAGGGTCTCATCTTTGGCACTATGAATGGCAAAGAACAAACTACCATAGAAAGCTTCTTGAAACAAATCAGACCACTTCCTCTCAAAAGCAATTTGATCTGTATACTAAATGAGCTAAGCTTTATTAAAACTTTAGACATTTTGCATCAAAAAAAATCGAATGTTTCTAAAGTTCTGAATTACCTCTTTGGTGGTCACAACATCAAACTATAGCTATATACTGCATCCATTAGCTCTCTAAGTTTGAGTAGCTCTCTGTTCTCATCCAAGTGTTGAGAATACTTGGATAGTCTATTTAAAGCTTCAACCTTTGCCACTTTATCACCCAAGTCTTTTACACTACAAATGAACACAAAGAAACCCACAGACTGATGTTCTGCAAGCAGGTTTGCTGAAGAACACAGCCACCATTATAAAAATTCCATTCCATCAACTCATTAAGATAACATCCGCAGTAGTTACACCTTTGTGTGATCATAGAATAGGCATTTAACAGCTGTTTAACTTTTCCCAAAATTAGGAGCTGCATTTACAAGTTTGGTTAGTTTTTTGTATTCCTCTTGCTATCCAGTGGTGGTTTTGTATTTGTGATTAAAAAAAAAAAAAAAAAAAAACCAAACCCACCACAAACAAGAAAGCAAATTCTTCCATATTCAATAGTCCTTCAAATCAGCACTGAAATGCAGTTACAATATTTTTCCTTTCAGTCCTTCATCCACACATTAATGATTTTCCACGTGCACCAAGAATAAAACTGCAATTACTTTCAACAAAGTATGAGCTCTCTTACAGCAAGAGGGGACAAAAGTGACTCGCATTTAAAAAAAAAAAAGAAAGTAATCTGTACAGAAGTTATCAAGAAATAGTAACATATGATCCCTAATAAACTGCAATACAAGTACAAAAGGAAGCGTAAACCTCAAGAAATTAGAGAGTCACTTTTTCAACTTCTTGTGTTGGGTTTTAGTTTATTTAAATACTAAGTCACCTCAGGCCATTTTTAAAAAAGGATTTTTTTTTTTGGTATTCCACTGAAAACCAAAAATGAAAACCAAAGGAAAAATATTTTAGCTGGATCTTCATTGTGCTATTACATCTTTTCTGTTTCTATTCTTTTCACTTGTTCTTAGTAAGAATGTTTTAAATTAGAATAAGGACATAAAGGAATCTTGTGGGTAGCCAAATCCAGGCCTCTGTCACCACAAGAAACATGCATAATAAAAAAAGCTCAAGCTTTTCAAGTTCCATCTTAAAAAGGTTGTTACACATCTTACACCCCTACACACTTGGCTGCTGTGCCAGAACCCCATTCAATGGCTACATCTTTTACCTGCATACTTTTCTTGTGGCCAAACTGTCAAGTGTTATTCTTTCCTTAAACTGGCCCTTTCTACATCTGCAGAGAGCAATCACATTTCACTTTTCATTTTGCTAAGTCCCCCTTTTTTTTTGTTCTCCATTAATTGAGATGCATCCTCTTTTGTTTTCTCAACTTAAAAGGTATTATCAAATGTTTGAACTGTTTTCCAAATAAGAAACAGAATGGTAACCAGAATTTCAGAGAAGCTGCTGCCAATGTCTTTACAATAGCATTAATATCACCCTTTCTGCTGAGGAGAACTCACCCAACACATTCTGCAATCACATCTGCTTTTTCCATAGCAGAATCACTTTGGTGGCTCATGAAACACCCTGTGATTGATCAATACTCTTGTATCTGTTTCTTCCTCTGTGACTAACAACTGATGAGCCTCCAACTTAAAAATTCTTGTTACTGGTCCCAAAACACACAAATTCATACTCTAATGTAGTTGCCTCATGTTGTAAAGAATATTATAAAATTAAAGCTTTATAAATGTTATTAGAAGTGTGAATGAAAACCCACTACTAAAAATATTCAGCATCTATTCACAGGCTAGTGTGTTTGGTCACACAGGAATACTTTTGCAATGCCAAATGGAAGGCAAAATCCTTATGAAACATTACTAACAGCTTTGTTACTGCAAGTATGGTAAGGTTTGGGGTCCATAAGCTGAAGAAGAACAGCACTATTGCCCCATTCAATTATTAACAGAAGCTTATGTGCAATATTAACAAGTTAGAGAGAAAGATCCAAAATAGCTTTTACAAGAGTCTATCTATCAAAGTTTCAGCTTTGTAGAAAACAGCTGGAAAACAGTCATGAATGTTCTTTGTCACAGCCATTTTCCAACTCTTACAAATAAAAGAGCAGAAGTACTATAAAACACAGACAACTTCCCTAACAAAAACAAAACAAAAAAAACCCAAAAAACCAAACCCCAAAACCATGAACCCAAGGCATCAGTTCTGGAAGCCTAAATACAAATGCAGTCTGAAGACATGTTGAAGCCTTTATCAAGTTAAAAATTAGACAGAAGATTACAAGTGAAAATTTAAGATTCAAATTGCTAAAAAGTGCTCCTGATAAATATGATGCTTTCTCATGCTACCATTTATTTCAAGACCATTAATGTATATGCTAAGTGGAGGATAGGGATATGCCTGGATGTATTTATGTTGTTTAATATTAATATGATGATGCTCATTTTGTGACTGCCCTTAAAAAAACAGCATAAAGCAAGCACATACTTTTCTGGTAATCAACTTTGAAAAGAGCATTTCAACTCCATAAGAAAAGCAGAACTGTGTAACTAAGACCACAGAACATGAAGGACAGTAAGGCAAGCAAAACAATACAAAGATCTTGGGATAAAAAGGTTTAGGAAAAGTTTATATGAGAATTAGCTTCCTATTTTTAATGACTGGAAGTACAGCATTACAGTAATAAATGCTGTAAATAGGTTGAACTGTGATGTTTCCATGAATACAAGTCTTAGGGATTTACAACTGATAACAAAAAGAAAAGTGCTTTTAAAAGGTGGTCTGCTCTCAAGAACTGCAAAGGCAGGGTGTAACCCTGAGAGAAGCCCTCTGTGCCAGGCCATCCAGCAGCCAGGACCCCAACTGCACAAGTCCCCAGCTCCATGCCCAGCACCTGAGATGGGGAATTTCCAGCTACACATCCTACTCTTGCAAGGAGGCAGTGACAATAATTCCTACTGTGCAAAGGAGCTCAAGCATCTGCTATTATCCAAAATCTTTTCCAAAATGGTGGAAAGGGTGGCAGGGTCTGGCCTTCAGACAACCAGCTCAATTTTCTCCACACATTTCCCCCCCCCCCTTTTTTTTGAGGTACAGACATCCAAGTTTTGCAAGTACTGGGTGGGATGCAGCATTAGGTCACAGAAAGCTGAAAGTCAAAAAAGAACACAATAATATACTCTGACATGCTGATACCATCTATCATATAAAATGATTTATGTGAGCAATATGTACTAGAGGAAAACTAAGTTAATTATGCCATGAGGAAAAAAGCGTGATTGAGCAAGTTCATCTGTAGTTCAAAAGCTAGGTAGCAACGAACATTATACAAACAAGAAATAAAGTTTAATAATTCTTTTATTATCTCCAGTCATCACACACTGATGTTTAGATGATTATTCAGGGCCTGAAGCGCCTGTTTCCTCCTTTCTGTGAAAGGAGGAAAAATTGAATGCAATGGAGCTGTGCCAGGTGGCACAAACTGACATCAAGAAAATAAACACAGCCCCACATGGCTTCACAAAGCTGTGAGCTCAGGCTAGCCACAGCAACCTTTTCTGTATAGGTAAATAACATTCGCTTCTGATTAGCCACAAAAGTAAGACTGCCTTTTGAATGGGATCAAATACTGTTCTAACAGCTATTCACCATGGTTACCAAAGGTATATGAAATGGCATAATCACAAACATCAGTAGCAGATGAAGATGCTCATACCCAAGCTGTCTAGCACCATCCGTCATCTGCATATTATTACTTTTACAGCTGAAGGATTGCAGAGCATTACTTGAGCACACCTCATCCATGCAAAAGCAGCCTGGCAGTGACTCCATCCACCAATAGAGCTGACAGGTTTTTGGTGAAAATCAACTGAAGTTATCCAAATGGTAGAATAGCACTCTCCCACTAACTAGCTGATCCTGCTAGATCTGGAAGGATAATATGATCGTATCTCACCTGTAAGGAGGAAACAGTATAAGGAGTATGTTGTAAAATTGCTTATCAGGTAAGATATAGATGTCAACACATATGGCACTAAAAAAAACCATACAAGCAGGGTAGTACCACAACTCCCTGTATATTACGTTCTACATAGCCACAGCTCTGGATAGACAGATGCAGTGTGAAAACATTGTCCTTGAGACATTTTAGATCACAGGCAACTGTTAAACATCCAAAATTCCCAGCAGTCCACCTTGTATCTTTACTGTTCATGTTTTAACAACAAATGCTATGAAAGCAACTCCACTCAAAATAACCTGGCATACTGGCAACTTCTTGGCTCCAGTATGGAATTAATAATTTTAAGGAAACATGCAAGGCTTGATTTCCAAGTCAGATATCTTCTAGTGAATGAATAATTAGTGAAAGTTTGATAATTTTTCAAACACAAAAATTTTTCCACCCTTTCTGGTCTTATCAGTAGCAGCACCTTCCATCCAAGTTCAACTTGGAAAAAACACAGTTTTTCCTCACTTCGTACTTTATTGTAAAGATGATGGAGCCAGGCTCTTCTCAGTGGTGCCCAATAACAGGACTAGAGACAATGGACACAAACAGAAAACACAGGAGGTTTCCTCCAAACATCAGGAACCACTTTTTCACTGTGAGGATAACTAAGCACTGGAACAGATTGCCCAGAAAGATTGTGGAGTCTGCATCCATGGGGATACTCAAAACCCATCAGGACACGATCCTGGGCCACTGGCCTTAGGTGGCCCTGCTTGAGCAGGGGGTTGGACCAGGTGACCTCCAGAGGTTCCTGCCAACCTCATTCATTGTGATTCTGTGATCCTAGCCATCCACTACTTCAATGCCATCCTTTCCCCAATTTGATGGACATTAATTGTACTTTATTTCCCCCCCTTCAACTTGTCTCGATATTAACTTAACCAAATTAAAGTCAGAGGAGTTGTACTGAGGTATGTACAAGTTGGAAAGCCAACTCTGTCTGAGACATGGATAAAACCTTTATGCCTACAAGCTTGTCTGCTGTTTTTCTATTTCACAAGCTGGTCTGAAAGATTACCATTCTAAGAAACAGGACCATGTGCAAGCTACATTCATCTGGATAAGACTAGAGAAGGAAAGTATAAGGGATTATCAGGTTCAAACTAGCTTAACACTACAGTTCAGTTACCTAAATTCTCCTGAATACCAACTGGATAGGAATTATTTGCCTTTTTTTTTTCCTGAACACTTGTGGCTCTGTACCACAAAGTGTTTTCAGCATCTCTGTTGGCAGTGACCCCACGTGCCCAATTTTTAGTTTGTAAATTTTTTTATTCTTGTAATTTATTTTTTTTTAAACATGAGGGCATTGGTACAACTGCTACTTTCACTGAACTCAGCCAGATGGATCAAGCTGTTGGCTCACTCATAAGCTATGACTTAACTATTTTAGTTGCTGTTGCAGATAAAAAGTATTGGGAAATTTTGCACTGGATAGTACAAAATTACTAATAATATTACTAATAACAGTTAAATGGTTTGAAACATCCTCTGATTCACAAATGGTGGAATCAAGCAGAACTCAGTTTTAAGATGAGGTCAATCAGATTCAAGAAGAGCTCACATGGCACCTGCTACAGAGATAACAATCCAGTCTGTTCCAGTCCCATACACCTACACTTTCATCGAGCTCATGATTCATATTCAAAACTGCGTTCCACACATATTTAGGTCAAACACAGAAGTTAACATATTGCTGCACTTCATTACCTCACCCCATCTACAGAGAAAGTTGTGGTCACATCTCGCACACCACCTGTAATTTCTGCAGTAATACGTTCACAGATCGGATGGCAGAAGGGTCATTTGGTATGATCCGCAATATAACACTAAGGAATTTCACCTAGTCCCCACTTCTGTTCTGCGTACAAGCACCAGCTGCAACCATGCAGACCAAGCTACTCACTCCAAAAACAACATGCAATCATTTTGCACACCAAAAGGAGAAATAAGACAGCCTCCCTTTACTTTTAGCTAGCAAATATTTGCTTTCCATGTTCTGCAGTTAACAATCATCATGCTCCAGGCTGAAAGCAAAGGAGACAAGGTAGACCTATCAGACCAAAGAAGTAGGGGAAAAAAAGTTTAATAATAATAATAATGATAATATTGATAATAATAATTTAAAAAAATCACTAATCCAAAAATCAAGTACAGGCAATTGCTGGTGCCTCTAATGGCTTTCAGAAAGTCAAAAAAACACAGATTACTAGCAAGGAAATCTGAAGTTTATGTAATACACAAAATCTTGAGGCTATTACCGAAAGTTACAGAGTGCTCCAAAGACTGCAGATGGCCCCTGAGGAAATAATTCTAAATAATAATAATAAAAAATTAACCAGAAATCACAAATTGCATTTGTTCTGGCATAAGACCTGTATATTTCTTGGAATTAAATATCTGTCTTTTTATTAAAAACATCCACCTCTGTTCATGCTGGGTTTAAAACATGAACAGAAGACATTTGCTAGATTAACACCCTTGCTATCATGTTTTAACTCTTTAAAGAATCACACAATAAAAAGTTAGCATCTGATTCTCATCAGTTCACAGTGCAGTCTGAATTTTTTTTTTTTTTTTTCATAAAAAATACTCACTTTATTCCTCACTCATAATATAAACCAAGACAGAAAGTTAAGAGTTAAAGCTGTTTGGCATCTGTTACTTTAAACTCCTTTGGGTTTTAAAATTTGCAGAGCATGTCAGTTCCTCCACCCTGGAACTTTTTTAAAAACACCCATGCAGAGGAATGTCACAGCACGATCTTCTGCCATCAGTACAATAATCAGAGATACAATACAGCAGAGGACCTTCTCCTCCAAATCTGTCACTTGTAATAAATTATGGTGTAGCCAGGAGCTGACTGAGACCAAACAGACAGAGAAATCAAAATTAAGAGTATGTAGAATCAGATACGACCTATATAGATGTGACGGGTAAGGCCGAGGAGAGCAGTATGATTTCTTAAAGGGGGAAGATATGCAGAGAGGAGGGACAAGGACAGAGCCAAATGGCACTCTACAGTGAAAGGGACAAAGAAGAGCATAAAACCTTGAGCAGTCTTATTAAAAAGGAGCAGTTTGAGGTGGTATTCAAGCACACAACACACCAGTTTCTTGTTGAAGGTGCTCAGAAAGTAAAGACCAACATATAGCACTAAAACCCAGCCACAGTGAAATCAGATCAGACATGAGGTCAGCATTGCAAGATCTGAAGGGGAAGTGCCACATAGCAATCAGAGACTGTCTTTGAAGAGAATATCCAAGACAGAAGCTTTTGCACAATTGAGTAAGAAAAAGAAATGCTTATGTTTATAATTCTTCAAATAAATGCTCTTTTTACAATAAGCTTCTCTTTTCTGCACCTATGGAGAAAGGCTATTCCATCATACAAACGTCACATATTGCTACATCTAGCCCCTATATCTAGGCAATACAAACCTCCCTAAAGCAGAGAAACCCAATGCAGATAGAGAAACTAACATTTAAAGACAGATAAACTGCTATCCCATCATTTCATAACCTTGCACTAAATTTACTTTCTCTAAAAGCATCCACTTCCATCAATCCCAAGCTGTCAGCAAGAACTAATGAACAGTAAACTACCCGCTGGCTCCTACTCAGTATTGCTGGATAGTAGCTCTGAAGCAGTCCTGAGCATGTCAGCCTTTGGCAAGTAAGGGTGGACACATTCTTCTCTTACCCGTTTAGAGCAAGCAGCCACAGCCATTAAGACACAGATGGGTACCTTTCATATATGCTCTTCTATTTTGCTTACCTCTTCCAACTACTTGTGTTTTCATATGAACTTTTTTTCCTCTGTTTCTACCTTATTTGCCTTTTCCTACTGCACAGCTTACAGCATTAGAAGGGGTCACAAAGCAGAACTTCTGCTGTTTAGCTTCCTGGCAACAGAAAAAGGAAAAAAATAATGCAACAATTTGACAGGTTACAGCCCAGCAGAACCCCAACCACAAGCTGAGGCCCTCATGCACTACTGCTATTTACAGATAAATAATAGGAAGGCAAGAATTTACAGTGGTGGTACACAGCGCAAGCCCAGCATCTGCCTCCTGCAAGCACCAAGAGCAAAACAATGAGACATTTGTTCCAAGCTCACACAGCAAGGCAAAAACAACTGCACAGCAGCCACTGTTCTTCAGAATGGAAGCCAATAAGATGATTTTGCTTCTTCATTTCCCCCAATGAGTTCAAAAAATGTTCATAAGAATCATCCTTTTATTTTAATTATTGCACAGATCCATACAACCTGGATACAGAGTTCCTCAAAAAGAAGCAGCAGTGGGGCTGGGAGAAGTGTGAGGAAGAGGAGCAGAGCCTGCTCACTGCTGTATGTTCTGCCACATGAGCCCACACCGAAGAAGTGGGGTCTAGGATCCTCAGCTGGCAGAAAGCCAACACGACAGACCTTTCTAAGTCTGGCTGCAATGTGTCAAAAAGAATAAAAAGGACTGGCCAAAACCACAACTGTTAGCAGCCATGAGATGCTGCCATGGCTGTCAAGCTAACCATGCTTCCCTCAAGTAGGAAAAACATGCAGAAACACACTGTTCTAGCTACAGCCCCAACTATGTACATCCCTGCGTGCTAGTAAAGGCCAGCAAAATGCCTTATACCACCTACACATTCAGGACCTCTCACTACAGGAACCACTGAGCAACCAAGTCCTTCTCAATCTCAGTCTCTTCTGATAGGGATTAAGAATCTGGGAGAAGAACAAGACACATGGAGGAAAGTATTCCAGAAGCTGAAACACAGCTGTATTTCAAGCAACTGGAAGGACAGGTTGAAACATTGCCAAGTTGTCAGGGACAACTAACTCATGAGTAAACATCCAGGTAATACAACTTTTATAATGCACAGTTGGAAACACCAGTCAGAGGCAAGTTCAAGTGAATCTGACAAAGCATAAAATGTCTCCAGAATCACCACGAGGATGGACAGCCTCCAGAAACAAGAATCGGGAAACAACTAAGTAAGTCTTAGCACAACTCCCTGATGAACTATTCATCCCCTTCATACTCTGGCCTGAGTATGCTCCTTGCTCTAAGAGAACTGTGGGAGCATGCTGAGGACAGATGTTCACCTCCTCTGAAAGTCAAGGTGGTCATGACTGTGTGAAGAAGTTAGTGGCCACTCCACCAAGGCCAATTTCTATACCACAGCTGCTGGCAACAGAAGTCCTCTTGTCAAAAATGACAAGTGTGGCAGAAGGTTCAGCCACCAGACATATTCAGAAGAGAAGGATCAGAATGTTTACAAACTGTACAAAAAGATCAATGTAGACGAAACATTACATTAAATATTCATGATATTGTTTTATACTTTATATTTCTGATACACAACAACATATCAGTTCCAAACAGGTATACTGAGAGTACAGGAGTAGTCAGAAACTAAGAACCTACTATTGGTACCAAAGAAAAGAACCTACTAGTATTGATTTTCACTAACATAACTTGCAGAGTAAGAAATTATTCTGTCACTTTTACCTGTATTAAAAATATCCATGAAGTTCCCATTGTCTTGTTACAAGGTATTGTGACTTTAATTGAATGTCTTGCCTTACATCAGGGTAATATCATCTTGAACGTATGGTATTATTTTGTTTTCTTTGGCCCCAAAGCATCAATACAGAATCACATAGGCTCTAGCACAAAGCACCACTGAGTTGGGAAAAAGAAATAGAAATATATGGAATTCACCGGTTCTGGGTATATACATCTGATTCAACATCTGGTCATATTTTAGGGTGTCTTAACTATCTCTGGAACCCTACTTATCTTAATACAGATAAAAAGATATGAAGTAGGTCAGCTCTCCATTTTAATGCTAAGAATATTTGTGGGTTTAGAAAGGATAATTTTTAATGGCATTGAAGGCACTATCATAGACTAAAGGCTGAATTGTCTTGAGCTATTAGAATGAGAGAAAAAATTTCTAAGCGGTACAGGTTTATGTAAGATTTAAAAGTCTAATATTAAAATCCACTTTTCCTGAGAAAGTTGGAAATTCATAAGAACACCTGATAATAGTATGCAAATACCATGAAAACTGCAGGAAAAAAAGACCAGAAGCCTGTGACGCTTAATTAAAGGCCTCAACAGATTGTTTAAAAATCTTAAACAAGAAACTACACATACTCATTCACTCAATTAATTCACATGCCTTCTATCTGCTAGCAAGGGTTTACTTCAAATCTATTGCCACAAACCAGAAAGAACAAACACATCTGTATACGTTTGCAAGCCAAAGCTGCTATGAACAAAGCAAATGAGCAGAAAAGAAGACACAACTTCTGGTGTTATTGAAATAGCCACAGCAATCCAAGGACAAAATTGAAGCCAAGTATCCTGGATAACACATTAATTTCATAGAATAATGACCATTTACAAAGGAAAATCAGTGTAAGTTGTTCAAAGTACAGAATACAATGCCATGAACACGTAACTGAAAATGGTGGAAAATGCATTACAGTTTTACTACTGTGAGGTAAGCTTTGATTCATACCATATGGCCTTACAAGACAAGCATGTGTGCACGTCTGCACACGTGTGCACAAAAGCTGAGGTCTCCAACCCGCAATTGTATCCATCCCAGTCTTCTAGCAGAAGTAAGAAGACAGGAAGATTCCAGTAAACACTAAATTCATGGTTTTTCAGAGTCATACAGGAAAGCTAATCATACTAACTCACTATTTTTGTCTCAGAAACCTGGTAATTAACACAAACTGAGATAAATTAAGGTGTGAAGAAAACACCTACCATCAAAATAATACCTAGTTTTGTTTGTATTTGCCCTCTTCTTTACAAGGCTTAAAAAAAAACCCTGCTAAAACCTAACAAAACTCATCACACTAGTATCTGAATAATTCACATCAAGGAAAGAGATCAATGGACATATTAAGTTCTTTTCTTCTCCCCTATTCTGTTTAACATGGTATAAAACATACAATATTTTTATTTCCCCCTCAGGCAAAGAGGTCCAGTGAATGCAATACATGGCTACCTCATAAAATCATGGGTCATCAGTCTGGGTTTAAAATTTAAAAAAAAAGCTAAACAAAACATTATACTAGGAGCACAGAGAATATTATTTACAAGTTCAATTAGTTACCAGCAAACTTCTCTGAAATCAACATTCACCTGTGTTGCCTTGCTCTTTGAATTAAAATAATTGCCTCTTATGGTATTTTCTGCATTGTAACTACAGACAAGTACTGACTTTTTAACAGCACCTTGGCTCTGAGGTGTTTTATCCTGCTGCTGCTTAAGAACATGAAATGAGATTCTGAAGTTACTAGCAACATGAAGCTTGTGAGTATGTTTGAAATACAGATTTGTTTACATGACTACTTTTGAAAATGTACGTTGTCTTCTGGCAGACTGAAATAAAGTTAAAAATTAAGCTCAACTCAATAAGGAAAGGAAGGTGAGGGAAAGAACAAAAGGAAAAGGAAGAAGCTTCTTAGTACTTGTGGCTGGAACCCATTCAAACTTCATTTCCTATATAGGAACTTTAACATGCCATCCTATCATCTTTATGTTTTTTCTTTCCCCCCTGTGTTTTTTTCCTCTCCGTACTTTCATTACACATGTATAAATTCAGAAACCAAACTTGCCATCCATTTTGGGGACGAGTGGCTATGCATCTACTTACAAAAAAATATCCTCAAATCTGAACATCAGTGTAGCAGGTGGGGGCTGTCTGCCTTCCCAGGAGGCAGAAAGCAAGCCCAGACTGCTGACACACCACTGTGCTGCCCACTGCCAGGCAGCTCTCTGCCTTTACCCTTTACACTCATGCAAGCGTGACAAAGAAAAGCATGAAATGGCAAGAAAAGGGTGACTAAATCTGAAAATTATTTCACAAGGGTCCAAGAAGAAACCGCCATGACTGAGTATCAGTAAATTTGTTAAAAGCCCCCTAATCATTAAAGTAAAAATGGCATGAATTAAGACCAGACTCTTGTGTGGCCTTGGTTTCCTTCCCAGCCCTGGCCTAGGCAGTGTGCCATCTTGATCACTGCACTTTCTCTTTACTCCTGACTTTATCTTCTGCGCTATTCCTTTTGGCAAACGTATGCATTTCCTTCAAAGCCTTTGGACTGTTGAAAGCTCTTCTGAATTTTAACAAGATTTGGAGTAATGAAGGCTGCACTTTACTATCTCCGCAAAGACACACCAGAATGTAAGCAATGATCAGTCCTGCAACCCGATACTCTCAGATACTATTTGTTCATAGCCAGCCCCCAGATGCACCATAGCTCTTCCATGATGGACTATTTAGAGTATATTCTTACTAGCCATTAATCTGTACAGTAGTAGACAGAATGGCATGAAGTAGCAGCGAGGCAAAGAAATTTCTGCCCCATGTCAGCATCACGGTCAGGAAACACTGCTGTGCATTTGCTCTTCCTCCAATTCAATATATACCTTCTTGGAAATGCTAAAATCACCACAGATTTGTAAGGCACAGGCTTGCAGATTAAATACCTGGACTGAAGAAACACCTGAGAGAGTTTGGCCATAAGAATTTGAGCTCTAATATTTCCTACCATGCAATTAGGCTAGGGGTAAGGGAAGATATTTGATCATACTGAGTGCCTGATGCAAGACTTAATATTTGAATGCATCAGATATTAAAAAGCATCTTTGTTTATGTGCAATCATCCATGGTAAACAAAGATGCTCGACTGCTCTGAAGAAATCTACATGTCTATCATTTATTAGAGTTTGGTCCTGAGAGCTTAAATACACTCTTTTTTTTATTTTTCTTCACCACAGAAGAATTTATGAAAGTATGGACTATTCACTTAAAAGCATGCATTAACTTGCACATGGGAATAAACATTACCTTTCTACGACACCATCACAGAAACTGCTTTACTGTCTGTTA
This sequence comes from Buteo buteo, assembly GCF_964188355.1. Taxonomy (NCBI): domain Eukaryota; kingdom Metazoa; phylum Chordata; class Aves; order Accipitriformes; family Accipitridae; genus Buteo; species Buteo buteo. Next base: position 24,058,544 of record NC_134172.1, on the reverse strand, counting down.
CCTAGTCCCTCACCCCTCAAAACCCAAGGGTTTTTCTGCACAGAAAGTTAGCTTGTGACATGACACTGCTTCGATCCCCTTTCTAATGACAACATCTGCTGAGAGGGCTCACTCAGCTATTTCAGCAGCAATAGTAAACCATGCTTTTTTTTTTAAAAAAAAAAGGGGGAGGGGGGGAGAACATTACTGAAAGACTAACTACACACTCACAGGTAAAATTACTAAATAAAACAAGATCTACAGCAAGATTTTGAACATAGATAAAGACTGCCAAGTAGTTTTCGCTGAGGTAAAGTTTCACAGAGCAGATAACTACTCATATCTGATATAAAGAAGGAAGTCCTTATCTAATCAAATGTCTGGAAAAACTAATAGTTTTCAACAAGAATTTTAGTACATAGGGTTCTCTTCCTTCCTGATTTTTAAAGTGTTTTTACTAGTTTAATATTCCAAAGCCTGCTGCAGTCATAACTCAATAGCTTGCAGCAATAAGTAAACTTGAAATTCATCCCATTAGAAGCTCTTGCTCCTACTGCTTCAGACTGCTTGAAGAAAGTCCATTTTTAATTTTCACGTAAACTGCTAACAACAATATTTACATCAAGTAAGTTTAATGCCATAGTTCCCTCTAAAAAGTTTTAACTAGCAGTATATTAAAGAATGAAATAACTATCCTGTAAGAACAAAGGAAATTTTAACTTTTGAAGAAAAGGAGCTTCCTCGTATTAAATTTTTAATAGTAGGTAAAAAAGTAACAGTCCCCACACACAGGCACTCTGCAAAACAAAGAAAATACAGCTCTCATTTCAAACATCTGTGTTCCTGGCTCCTGTAAATCATACATCATGAACCTAGAGACTGGCTCAAACTTAAGTTATTTGCCAGGACCTCAACTACAGCACACATGCTGAAATAAGCTGAGTTGCAAGAATGCTCTGGGTACTAGCAGTAAAGCTAAAAGAGCAAGTATATTGCTGTGCTTCACTGTGTCTGTCAACATTATTACCACAAGTAGCTTCTTAAACTACTGTAATATTTGTCCAGGTCAGCATGCTACTCAGTGGGTTTCAGAACTTGCCAGAAGCACAATTCAGAGGGAAGCAGAGAGCAACTGTTGCTCCCATCTTGAGCTGATGCCACCCATTCTGCAAACACAATGCAGCGCCTGGACAAGTTTATCACCCTGCTGCCCAGCAGCATGTTCCCGCCCTTGTCTGCCTCACCCCCTGCAGACCATCAGTCCTATCTCCAGAGCTCCTCCTGGACCTATTTATTTCCCTAGCAATGCTTGCCGAACTCAAACAGAAACAAGAAATGGCCATGAACGCTCCCTAGAAGACTTACCTGCTGGTCTGCAGCAAGGGCATTCCAAGCCTTTAAATACATGAGGGCTAACACAGGGACAGGAGGAAGGGTAGGATAAGTAGTGAAAACTTCTTATCTCTCAGCAGACACCGTAATCTAGAAGACATCAGTGCAGAAGGGCAGTAACTAAGGAAAGCAAGGCAATTATCTGGAAGAAAGTGGGAATCGCTCTGGCTGACAGACAGTTCAGAGAGGAATGACCAGACACTATCAGGCATCATGCGCTAATCATGCCAAATCCTACATTCACAGCTAGCTGACAAAAGTTACTCTACCAGAATGCTACGCTAAGCGCCCAGTACTGCCCTCCACGTTTCTTTGGCGTTTAAACGGGCCAAAGTGCATCATTTCCTCTCAAGCCATTTGGGACATCCAGAGAGCAGAGAAAAGATGACTCAGGTACTAATCCGCCCATTACCCTACAAGTGGGAGAAAATCATATGCACTACATCTCACAGTTCGCTTGAGCTGAAACTGTGGATGAAGCTCTGTTTAAACTCCCATGCAGGGTACAAACTGGAATATCTGAGGCAGGGACATAAACCTGTCCTGATGAAGACAGTCGCAGCTGAAAGCGTCTCAAATCATCTGCCAGTATTCACTGCTCTAATGCAGTTTTTTCATCTACTGTAGGCAAATTAGTTTTCAATAAATTCTTTATGCTTTTTCTTTCAGCAATGAGGTGGTATCACATTTTCAGACAATAGCTGTGTCCTTTGAACAGTAACTTTTAAAACTGTTAACTTGCTAAATATTGTACCCTACATCTCATGTTACAGTTCTACAAACAATTTAATCCTGCATCAACTGACACCGTTGCCATGAAGTCCTTGTTTTCCCTTATCAGCTCCTCTCAGCCCTTTCCTTTGCACCAGCAACAGCATTTCTGTAATTCCCGACGAATCTAACTGGGAAAGTGATCCAGGTGAAGACTGAACTGGTGCATACAGGAGTTTTCAGTTGCATAACTTCCCCAGTCTGGCTTACCACATTGCTACACAAATGCCAGTAAGAGAAAACAGACAAAGGTGAGAGTAACAATGCAGCTTATTCCAGAATAAATCAACTCCTGGGAATACAAAGCTAATTAAAAACATGGCATAAACACCTAGACAAGCCCAAACAACTCTGCAAGCCTCCACACTTGTTTCTGAACCTTTCTTTTTGTTTATTTACTCTTGGGAGTGAAACACTTAGGCTCATAAGCATATTGCTACAAAGACAAATGGTTTAGAAATGTAAATAGACAATAACTCTTGTTTGAGTCTTGAGAAATGCAAGATAACCCAGCCAGGTAATCCAAGAGTGTGTGTTCCTTCACATCGCTTATTACATGGTACATGTTCAGTAACTCTAAGGCTGAGCCAGAGGGCAATACCACGCTGATGAAAACTTCCAGCTACAATATCTGAGGGAGGATTCATCTCACTAAATGGGAGTACAACAGCATTGTCTAGGCTGCCATGCTATTCAGTGGAGATCCACACAGCAGGATTCATCTGACCAAATGTGCTTACTCCTGGTGACAGGAATGACACTTGGCTCCATTAGCTGAAAAAGATTAGATCTTCATCTCTGTAAAAGGACCGTGGATGACTAGCTAAGATGTAGATACTTGCAGACTGCAGACACCTGAGTTAGGTGAGATGCCTCCTACCCTGGATGACAGTTGCATATCCCTTGCATAAGAAGTCTTACATTCACATATCAAGTACAGACTGAGAGATGAGATGTTTGGATCTTAACCTTTCACTTTGCACAACTGTTCACAGTATGGTGAAGAGCAAGAAGGCTGGACAAACTGCTGATACATTAATTTCCTCCCAGCAGCAGTCCAAATACAGCTTTTACCTTAATTTGTTGTTGCTTTATTATCAAACAAGTCTCACAGCTTATTTGAAAAACACTTGTTGCTGTATTAGTATACACCCTTACTTATAAAGGATGAAAGACACCGTTTTTTCAGTAATGACAATCACAAAGGTGGGATAAAACAAGAGGGAGCTCCCACACTGCTATCACCTCTGTTAATTACTGCACAAAGAAGAAAGGTCTCTGTTTAACAAAGCAGGAGTACCTTATGCCTCTGCCTCTTATTTATCTCAAAGTAATATTGACTGTCAAGGTAAGCTCCCATTTACTGTTAAACATTGCTATTGTATTACTCACACCTACCACACAGCACAGTAGTTCTCAGTACTTCTGCAGCTAGAACTTAAGAAAACTGGAAGCATTTTGCACCTTATTGGATTCAGCTCCTTTGTCGTCCCCAAGCCAAAAGCATGCTGCTCCTTCCTTCCCCTTGGCTTGCCCCCCACGCTCCATTGCCTCCCTGCTAACTGCAGTTGCTGCTGTGTCTCCTCAAAGCCTGGCTCCCACAAGGCAGAGAAGCTGAGGGTGGCCCCTACAAGGGTCACCACAAGTCCAGCAAGGCTTATGTGGGGTCCTCTCTACTGTCATGTGCTCTTGCCTCCCCACCTGAAAAACAACCATTACAGCAGCATAGCAGAGTTTTCCATGGTGCAGGTTCCTACTCACAGTGACAGGGAGACTTCACCTCCTGGTGTGCAAGGTGTACAGATAATGGATAAAGACAGCATTTCACTCCCTAGTATGCCTCCACAGTATGGCACAAGCAGTGACAGCTCACAGAACTGCAAAAGCTAAGAGGAGGAACAATTAAAAGGTAGCTTTGGTGTTGGATTTCCAGGGACTTTTGTGCCCTGCCTGCAGAGACTGCTTCTATTCAAAACATGCTTTATATCCACAGCAGTTCTGTTTAAATATACCCAATCCCCCAAGTAGCTAGTGAGGGAGCCAAATTTACAGGCTCTACTGTGCATAAATGAATTTTTCCTTCAGATCGTCTCAAGATCTGTTGCTCTTCAAGCTAGCAAAAACGTGACATGGGTACATCTGAACCAGAACATTGGCATTTTACATAAAATGAAAATGTAGCTCTATGCTGAAATATACTTAAATACTCCTTTCAAGGGCTCAGACTTGCCATTACGTCAAACATGATTCTGTCTTAATATTTTGAAGTGAAAGATTCAATGCACTTATTAAAAGCAACAAGAAAATACAGTATGTTCACATTCTTATGACTCTGTATTAACATATATGTATCTTTCCACTTTCCAATCAAACTAAAGGTGGTGTTTGCAAAAAGGATGTGTATAGTGCTTATTACCCTTGCGCAACAAGCCAGATATTACATTAACTGAAAACTTAATGTAAACCAGCTTACAGGAAAAATGTTTCTGGAATTTCTGACGTTAAAAAAAAAGCAGCACTCAGTTCTCTGGTATTTCCCAAAACAAAATGTTTTAGTGTATATTATTAGTGTGTATTATATTTAGTATTATTAAAGTAATTTGTTCTAGTAAATACAACCCTTTACACAGGCTTCTTGCCTCCCTTATTTGTGCTCCCTGACAGCTAAGTAGTAAAACCACTGAGACCTGTGGGAGAGGCAGAACACTGACAGTGCAGAACTGATATATACTGGAGCAAAGGGAAATTAATCCTCAAATAAATGCATCTTGCACAAGGTAATCGGGGTATAAGGTAACAGAAATACTGAAAGTGCACACTTTGATTTCAAGTTGCAGGTATTTTGGAGAGATTATTTAGTTTGTCTTTGGCTGACTGGAAAAATAACACTCTCCTTAAATTATAAGCTCAAGGTGCACGACACAATTGTATTGATCAACTGTACTAAAGTAATTTGAGATAGGTAGAAAAGAAGCATCATTCCCAACCATATTGCTAACAGCCAAACTTCAAGCAGGGTTGTTAAGAAATGCCATTAAAGCTGCCACCAAGCTGCCAGGTACTGTACATACCTATACTGACATGACCTATGCATTGAATTTCCTTGCCATGCATTTTCCTCTCAGTTTTCTTCATGCACCAAGACTCTGGCTAGTCATTGCCCACAGAAGACAAGAGTAAAAAACTAAGTTGAAGTTTGTACTAACAGGAGGCAGAGTGACATTTCTGCTCATCCATGCACCAAAACCATTGGAGATTTCTTAAGTTTTCCAACAAACCTGAAAGCACAATCCTTCTTCCTCCCCAGCACACAAATACATACACCCAGGCTTCTGTTACATTAACAAACATATGGTAAAATTGCATTTCATTGTCACCAGAAACCTCTCCTGTAGAGAGGGGACTGCTACTTGAAACCATTCACTTGGCCAGAAGTCGGCACAGAAAGCAGCCGTCCCTAAAAATTTCATGAACTAGATTCTAGTCACAAGCAGTAAGAGGTATCAGTGTGAGGTTTAAAGAAAAAAAAAAGACAAAACAGAGGGGGGGAGAAGGTTGCTTTAACCTTTGTGTTAGGTAACACATGGCAATTAACGCTCTCTCAAGACACATTATTTTATTATTCATAACTTCTTTGTTTTGAACGACTAATGAAATATGAAGACCAATGAAGACATGAATTAAACCCACTGCAGCAGACAAAAGTCATACTGGACTTCCACGCTACAACACAATATTCTAGGATTTCTCTTAAAAGAGCCTCCCTAGCATCTATGAACGAATCATTCTCATCTACTGCGAAGCTAAGTTTATAGGCGACAAAGAAATTTAACCCCTTCTCAAATTACACTGATCTTGCTTACATTCTCCCTGGGTTAGTGTTACCTCTTCATATAACTCTTAAGTTCCTATTTGCCAAGGCTCCCTAAGTTTAAAAGGGATATGCTCATATGAGGAAAACTCACTGCGTATTTTGTCTCAGAAAAATCACCAGTCCCCAATAGGAACGCAGCTTAAGGGTTGGTTTGTTTTTGTGTTTTAATTAAAATTTCTACACATTCATTTCAGCATTCAAACCAATTACAGTTCTGGAATACCTGACAGAACAACTAAAAACCAACCAAACAAAACCACCAAAAAACCTTCAAACCCATCATTTAAGTCCTCATCTGAAACACTTGTCAGATTTTAAGTGTTTGAGAGAAGTTAAAGAGGTAAAGCCTTACCAATCCTAAAGTGTACCTTCACGGACTTCTAACAACCTCACTGCTGGGGCTCTAAGCATCAGCACTGACTAAAATGAACAACTCATCTGTGTGGATTTTACCATATTAAAGTAAATAAGCTACTGAAACTTAGAGGGTACCTCTGTGACCTTCAGAGGCCACCACAGATCTGCGTAATGGATCAAATAAGGTAACAGCCTGCCAAAGTCATCCAATTTTCTAAATAGAGTGCTGAATGCAGAGCTTAATTACCAGTACTTCCCATATTCACAAATTATGTAATCAGTCTGGCCGAGCAGAATTTGAAGCTGGAACTGTCTGAACATACAGCTGGGAGCAGTGAAAGAGAGAAATGCTCGATGCAAAGCATTGCTCCTCATCCCTTCCTTAACCAGAACACTGACTACAAAACCCACCTTCAAATAGCTCCAAACCCAAGACCTATTTATTTGGTCTGTTAACCCAAATCTTAACTGTGTCTCCTCTAATGTGTACCACCATGAGGAGGACTCTCCACCCTAGTCTCTTGTAACCTGTCCAATAGTAAATACTGCAGCTGAAGCAATTAATCCCTGATAGCATCCTCCAGCTTTCTCACCACCACCTTATTCCAATCCCTTGATTCTTCACTAGTCTCTTCCCAGCCACAAGGGCAAAGTCAGTCATCTGCAAACATCCCTGAAATTTTGCAATGGCCCTTCACCTGTAGCTACAACTATCACCACAGTGCTAAAAGGGCAGGAGGGGAAAACAGTTGGTTTAGGTTTTACAACCATTTAGCACTTACTGTGCTCAGTATACAAACAAGGAACATGCTTGGTACGAAAACTCTTTTCCCCAGAAGATGTTCACACCTGATGATTAGGAACTTAGTCAAGGTTACAAGCTGGCATCACATAAACTTTCAAAAAAAGACTCATGGTAAGTAGCTGGTAACTAGAGAGCAGAATACACTTCAATATGAGATTAGCTCTACATATCCACTTACCAATGTGCATGTCCAAAGAGTAAAGATTGGGCTCGTAATTAGACTTTGGAAAATGACGCTATCTATGAAAACTCAGATGTTCTTACTCGGAAGATAAAATTAAACCATTCTATTTAGATAGAAATATTCCTTCCTCACTGACATAGCTGCTATTACTTAAATAATCAGCTATCAGGCTTTACGTGGATGTAACAGCTATAGAGACAAGTCTTTCCCCATACCATGATTTGAGCTTGACAACAGAAGATGAGATCAACAGGACAGTTGAAAGGCACTAATTTTGCCAATACCTCACCACTTTGATCACATATATGAAATAGAGTTTCCTTATGATACAGAAATTACAATAGATTTTGATATTACCTTGGTATCTGAAGCGCTAGCTTCAAGGGATGAAGACAGTTCTATTTTTCTGGTGCACTTATCAATAAACTCAGTATAGTCTGAGTTTACTGGCCTTTGAGTTAGTTTAATACTTCTTATTCCAGAACTGTTATTGTTTTGTCCTTAAAAAAAGGCAGAATCTGACATTACATTTGACATCAGATGGCCTAGTGTGGTAGGTTTTGCTACAATATACCAATACCTTTTGAATACTCTGTATGAGAGCACAGGCCCGCCTAGATCTTACTTAGTATGCTGCAAATACAACCATGAAAGAAAGAGTTCAAAAAGGTTACTTTTAACGTTTTCCTTCCTGTGGCAAGCATCGTTTACTGATTCTTACCAACACGCGAGACGGGAAAGCTTAGAGGAAACGGGACATAAGTATACTCTTCGTGTGGTGTACTTATACCCCACTGCAGCGGGAAGGACGCTGCCAACCCATGGCCACCAAGGCTAAACCGGCGTACAATCTCTCATCCCAGATGACACATTTAGCCACTTGACAACGCATGCCATGCCGCGAGGCTAACACTGACCATCGGGGAGGACGCATTTCCTCCCAGCACGTTTTGTACCCTTAGGTAGACAAGTTTTCCGCTTCCTAGCGCAGCCGTGGTCCCGGCAGGGGCGACGCTGGCGCAGGATCCCTGTCGGAGCCTGGCAGGAGGAGGCCGACGGAAGGGCTGCCCTCCTGCCACCACACGCAAGGCCGACGGGAAGCGGGGCACGGGGGAGCGTCTCCCCCCGGCCGAGTTTCCACAGGGGACGAGGGCTGGAGGGCAGGTGCGCCTCGCCGCCGAGGGGACGCCTCACCACGGCACCTGTGAGGTGCAGGGCAGAGCAGCCCCCGGCCGGACCCTGGCCCGGCCAAGGAGCTGCCCCAGGTGCCGGGGGAGCCGCCGCGGCCTCCCGGGGGAGCTCGGGCACTGCCCCGCTGCCGCTTTTGCTCCCGCCCGGGCGAGGGCGACCCTGCTCGGCCGGTGAAGCGTCTCGCCCCGGCTGCCGAGGGGCGCAGCGGTCGCCCGGCGCCGTGACAGGCCCCCGCCCGGCCGGCGGGCAGCCCACCGCGCCGAACAAAAGGCCCGGGCGAGGCCCGGAAACGTCCCGGGGCGGCGGGCCGAGCCGCGCCGCCAGCCCGGGGGGCGAACCCGCAGGCGGGCGGCCCCGCACGGCCGGGGGCAGGGCCCGCGGCCGCCGGTGCCTCTCGGCCCGCCTCTCACCGCCGCGTCGGGCCCTGCAGCGGGCACGGCGGGGAGGGGGGGGAACCGGGGGAGAAGGACGCAATGCAACAGCTCCGGCGGCGCTGAAGGAGGGAGCGAGGGAGGGGGCAACACAATGAGGCCAGCGGCAGCCCCTGCCCCTTCTGTTAACAAAAGCTCCCCAGCCGCGGGGCTGCCTTCACCACCCCGGGCCTGAGGGGGGTGCCTGCAGCGGGCGGCGCCCCCGCTGCGCCCCGCAGCCGGCGGGCGGTGGGAGCCGGGAGAGGTCTCGTATCGCCGCCCGTGTCCCGTGTCCCCCCCCCCCCCCCCCCCACCGCCGCCAAGCCCCCGGGCCGGCCCCCCAAGTTTGCCGCCGCCCGCACAATGCAGCCCCCCGCCGCCCCGGGGGCCGCCGCACAAAGCGGGCCGGTCCCGCCGCCCTTCCCGCACCGACCTTGAGCCGCCTCGGGCGCCCCTAAGGTTTTGGTCACCGCCTTCCACACGTTGCAGCCCAGCAGGCAGAGGAGAAGCGCCGCCGACCTGCTCATTTCCACCCGCCGCCGCCAGCCGCCGCCAGGGAGGGAATCGCCGCCGGAGCCGCTGCCCGGAGGAGGAGGAGGAGGAGAAAGAGCCGCATCAGGGGCTGGCCCGCTCCGCGCCTCCCTCCATGTTGCCGTGCGCTGCCCCTCCTGCTTTCTCCGCCTGCTGCATTGTCGTCCCGCCGCTGCGCCCCGGCCTCCGCGTCCCGCGCTGTCCCCGCGGGCGGGCGGCGGAGGCGGGGTGGGGGGGATGGGGAAGGAGAGGCGGGAGTGCTCCGCGGCCCCGGCTGCCTGCCTGCGTTTCTTTTTTATTCCCCCCCCTCGTTTATTCCCCCCCCACCCCCGCCCCGGTCTCCCGGCAGGGGCGCCCAGGCTCCGCCGCCCGCTCCTTAACCCTTTGCGGAACCCCCTGCCCCGCGCGGCGGGCCCGGCGGGACAGCGCCCCCTGCCGGCCGCGCCCCGCCCAGCCCAGCCCTGCCCTGCCCTGCCGGCCCGCCGCGGGGCGAGGGGCCGCGGCTCCCCGGCGATCAGCGGGGCCTGCCGGGCCCCCGCCGAGCCGCGCCGCCCAGCGAGACCGGCTGCCGCCCGGGGGCAGGCGTGTGGCCCCGGCGGGCGGGCAGCCCGCCCCTTCCCCTTCGCCAGGTGCTGCTGCGCTTACCTGCCGCGGGGGGCCGGGTCCTGCCCGGCCGCGCCCGCCGCCCTCTCCCTCCCTCTCACTCCCCCCCGCTCCCTCACCGGCTGCAAAATGGCCTCCTCGGTGGTACGCTCTGTCCCCCGCCGCGGCGGCTCGTTCGCCTTCAGCCGCAGCCCAGCGGGAGGGACGAGGGGGAAGATGGACGTGGTGGCTTATAATGGCACGGCTGAGACGTGTCGAGTCACAGGGTCCCCCGCGGCCCAGCCGCTGCTGCCGCGCACAGCCCCCCAGCCCGCTCCCCTGCTGCTGCTGGTGGTGGTGTATTTAAAGAGGTGTTTAAATTTAAAAAAAAAAAAGGCAACCAAAGAACAACAGAAAATGCACCCATCTACTGGCCTTTATACAAAATTGTTTAAAAAATGCTACCGCAAACTGCACAAGCGAGGCAAACTTCGAGGTCGAAACGCTGGCGCGGGAGGCGGAGGTGAGCCAGGGCTCTGCCAGGGGCTCGCAGGATCCCCGGGGCCGCGGCAGTGGCGGCGGGGCGGCCTCCCACCGCTGCACCGGCCAGGGCTCGGCAGAAGCAGCACTCTGGAAACTGCAGCAAGGGCAGGGCAGCCTCCCTGCGGGCTTTTGCACCGCCCGTGAGAGCATCTCCCGGTGTACTTTCCTGCAGGCCAGCGGGGACAGAATACAAGGCCACAGCACTCACTCCTCCCTTCCCGGACTCTGCTGAGCATTATGCTTCGTCGGGGGGGAGAACAGGCGCTCCTCGTGTTTCCTCCGGTGCGGGGACTGCTGCTACAGACAGCTATTATGGCAAGTCTTTACACAGCTGTGCAAAGCAAAGCCTCTGCCCCGCCGGCTCATGGATTTCCCACGATCTGCTCCCAAACCCTGCCAATGCTTCAGTTTGCCTGTAAGACTGAAGTTTGTATACCTACAAGTTTAATCTCTCACAGACGTGTCTTAAAGCTTCAGGTTTTATTTGTAACATCTATTTTTAAATGAAATCTGCCATAAAAATGCAATGCATTATACATTTATTTTTAGAAAGCACTACAGTTGTTTACTTTGTCACTCCAGTGGTTGACCAGAGTAGCTATACCATGAGCTACAGGCTTTTATGAATTTTATGAAATTCCCGTGCCCCAGAAGTGTTAAAACTGATTTTCCTGTTCCTTTTTAGAGACACTCCAATTGTTTACAATATATTTCACTCTGGTTTTACCGTTAAGTTGTTCAAATACATTTTCTGAGAGTTGATAAATACGGTATAGACACTGCAACTTTTTGTGCTGAGAATTTGGAGGCTTTATTTGTAAAGCTCAGTCCTATAAGAAAAGTAGGTACAAAAAGGCTATTCAGTTCACAGAGGAGACCAAATGAGCAAATACAGATCATCTGATCTTACTCCTGCTTATCATAAAACAAAGATTTCAATATTGTGAACTCATGTCTAAACAGTCATCAAGTACCAAGCATGGTCTGAAGAGCCCAGTGGATTTATAACAAAGCTGATCAAAGTTTAGGGGCTGTCTGTTAGTGACTGTGAGGCAACTCCTTCCTAAAGAAAGAAGGTTGGCCACGTGGTAAATAATCACACATTATATAGCATCTTTTTTGACATCCCATTTCCCTTTCTCTGGATGCCCATTGATTTAAATTAACATAAATAAGATAGGCTTATAGCCAGAAATTTATTTAAACCTATTTCCATCCATAAGGAAAGCTAGAGCAATTCGTTACAAAGAGGAATATGCATTTTCCTGAACATAGTTGTATTTTCACAGAAAACAGATACCGTGGTCCTTGCAACATCAGTGGATAACACATAATGATTGGGGCTGGAAAAGAAATGAGCTATTGCCCTGAGAAATAGGATATTGCACTGAATTTTGTCTAGAATTTATATTTAGGGCCTTCCCTTCCCTTAATTATCTTTTACAAAAATAGAAAATTCTGCTTTATCACTAGTAAACAAATGGTCTGTTTCAAGACTCAGTTTTGGCAGCATTTGCTCACTTGACCCGTTATGCAATGGATTTACAGTTCAAGCAAGGGATGTTTCCTAATTCATACTACAAGCTACAGGCATATGAAAGGTTAAATTTTCATCATTGCCTTCTTCCTTCAAAAAAGAAAGAATACTACTTGGAGCCACTCACTGTAGCACTTTCCCCTCTCCTGTGCCTGTGCATTGGGAACTACCACAACTCATTGAAATTACAGGCTGCTTTGGCCCTCCTATGTTGTTTTGCTACCGAACTTGAGTAAGCTACCTTAAAGTTAGGGAATTCAACTTTATTAGTTGTGTGGTCTCATAGCTTTTGGGTTTTATTTAGCCTGGGAAATACAGCTCACCTATATGGATTCCATGACTAAGAGATGTCATCATACAACGTCTACCACTTCACAAAAGCCGATTAGACATGAAGAAAGGATAAAAGTTTCTCTAGAAGTGGTTATTCACAAATCCCTTATTTTCAAATTATGTAAAAGTTAATATCTAGATCTTGATATTACAATATCCCATCTAACAATAACATGGCAGAGGATGAAAAGAAAACCCATATTTTTTCATCATATTCCCATAAATATTTTGACCTACCAAAGTGAGATGTGGATACCTGATCCTAAATAGGCTATGCAGATTTTGAAAACACAAGCTATATATAATACCACACACTCCTTGCATTAGCCCTCTTTACTGCAACCCAGATATCCTTCTAGACTGTGCTGGGCACACAGGCCTTGTCTCCTTCCTGAATAAGCTGAATTTATGTATATAATTATATGGTAGCATTCTCATAAATGCACCCATTCATGCAATGAAACTGAGCTATTCCTCCAAACAGCTTCTCTTGAAATGATCTTTTCTCCCTTGCTTCGATGAGCACTGAAGTATCTAGACTGACATATTGGTAATACCATTGATTTTTGGATAAACACTCCCTGTGACACATGGGATAGTTCAAGTCTTAGAGCTCGATTCAAGTCCTCTTCAAGCTTAAGCGAATATCAGTTATACTCCAGTCATGTTTTCATGCCTTGTTTGCTGATACCCATTGGCTAGACACCTTTAAAGAAAAAAAGGAGCCAATTTACTGTGGTCTGAGTAAACACCACAGGAGAGGTCTCAGCAAATAACATTAATACAATGATATGACCTAAGTCAGGCTCTAGTGAGAGCTCAGCTCTAACTCTGGTCATACATGAGCCAACAGTGTGTCCTTGCAGCAAAGAAGATGAATGGTATCCTTAGCTGCATTAGACAAAGTGTTGCCAGCAGGTTGAGGGCGGTGATCCTTCCCCTCCCCGCAGCACTGGTAAGGCCACACCTGGAGTGCTGTGTCCAGTTCTGGGCTCCCCAGCACAAGGGAGACAGGGGCGTACCGGAGAGAGTCCGATGAAGGGTCATGAAGATGATGAAGGAACTGGAGCATCTCTACCATGAGGAAAGGCTGAGAGAGCTGGGACTGTTCAGCCTGGAGAAAAGAAGGCTCAGGCGGGATCATATTGATGTACATAAATACCAGAAGGGAGGGTGCAAAGAGGATGGAGCCAGACTTTGTCAGTGGTGCCCAGTGACAGGACCAGAGGCAATGGGCACAAACTGAAACACAGGAGATTCCCTCTGAACATCAGGAAACACTTTTTCACTGTGAAGGTGACTGAGCACTGACACAGGTTACCCAAAGAGGTTGTGGAGTTTCCATCTATGTAGATACTCAAAAGCAGTCTGGACATGACCCTGGGCTGCTGGCTCTAGATGGCCCTGCTTGAGCAGGGGGGTGGACCAGGTGACCTCCAGAGGTGCCTTCCAACCTCAGCCATTCTGTGATTCTGTGATTTCTATTCAGAACGAATACTTCAGCCCTAGTACTTGAGATGCAATGGGAACTAGATGGATGGACCTATTCGTACCCCAAGGCACAAAAGGAAATTTTTCCTTTCTACAGCATTTCCTATTTGTCCAGGCCATGTGGAGGCTACATATTGTACATTTTTACATTGTACAAACAATGTAAATTACATTTTAAATTGTACAAACAAATGAATTTCCAAATAGTTGACCATTCAAGTCATGCATACTAATGTACTTACAACATGATTAGCTATTAATGAGGCTCTCTGTATCAATCATTAGTAGATAGACATGTTCAAAGAGTGCCTTGAAGAGTACATGGCTTACTTTGAGGTTAGGCTTATAGTTAAAATTTTCAATTTTCTATGATGAGTAATTTCATAGACACTTTTGAATGGTATGCTGGATATGCTTAAGCAAAAATTTGGGCTAATTAGTTCTGTTCTCTCTCCCAACTTCTAATACAGTTTTTCTTGTGGTGTTATGTCCATGTACACAAATGTAAATTATGAAAGCAGTGTTTAGAGAACCAATGACAAATCTATAATGTATTAACAGTTAAATATTTTCTATATAGCAGGTTAATTCCATGAACCAAGAGATGCAAATATTTGTGATGAAGACATATCTCTAGCAAGCTGTCATCTTGCCTTTCTGGTTGGTAGTACTGGTCTGTGCATTTGAGAATGGCTTTGAAGTACTTTTATCATTTCTAGCAGAGTCCTTGTTTACCAGTGCACAAGTTACTTTACGTATGGAAGACCACACAAAACTAAATCTAAAAAAAAAATTGAATGTCGAGAGTACAAAGCACTGAAGATTATTTTGCAATGCTCCTGGTAGCTTACCCAGTTACTGATTATGTGGTATTCAACATTTCACATTAAAATTATAGAAGCTATTTAGTCCTGGATCTTTCAAAAAGAAAAGCAAAGTTTTATGGCCAGGACAACAATAACTTCCTATCCATACCAGAAATCTAGCAGTGTTTGAGTATGACTGTTGTTTTAGTCGTAGCCATGCTGAGTGTGGATACCAAAATATAATGCTATCTTTGGCATAAATACCTTTTACACTGAAGATCTCAGATCATTTCAATATTGACATACACATGCTGTGCTATTAATGTGAAAGTCAGCTAGTGCCTATACGTGCTCATAAGGTAAAGAAATGTTTGCCTAAGCAAGACCTAAGTATTGTTTACATAGGGAAGTCAGTGTGGAACAGTTATGTGTGAAATACATCCCCATACCTGACTGCACACTAAATCCCTTGATAGACAACTGGATGGGGACCAGCTCAAGGCTTCAATAAATATTAGAGCCAAAAGTAGGTTTCACTGCCCTATTTCTATATTAAATAAAATAATATTTATCTTGTGGGAGCTACCAGAGTAGTACTAGGGTGAGATTAAAAAAAAAAAAAGATCTGTAAGCATTGCCTAAAGGTTGCAGCGGAGAGGCTAGCAGGGTGTCTTGAACTTAACACAAGGGTTTTAGGAGGCTGGGCTCCAGCAGCTGAGAAAGGACAGGGAGACAGCGGTAGATGTGAAGCAGGGATGAAAGGATGACTGAGGAGTCAGTGGGCTTTGGGAAAGGGGAAGAAAGGATGAAGGAAGGGCTGTGTGGGGTCTGTGGAGCTTTTGGGAGCTGTGGGAGATATCAGCATCTGTGAGCTTGTGCCTCTCCCTCCAGCATGATCTGCTCAGAAGATAAGCAGATCCCTGCTGTCTTCCTTCCCAGATCCCTGCTGTCTTCCTTCCCAGATCCCTTCTCCCTCTTAGCAGAAAGAGCAGCCTCTGCTCGTGCAGAGGGAGACAACACATGAAGGTGAAGAGCAGGCTCAGGGCCAAGAGCAATGGAAGGGGAGAGCGGCACCAGGGAAGAAGCGAGAGAGTAGCGACTGCTGCTACCAGTGGATCACAGACTCCCCTTCAAAGTGGCCCCTGTTCCTCCCACCCCAGCCCTTCCCTTAGCAGGAAGAGCAGCAAGTCTGGCCCTGTGCGTAGCCGCAAAAACCAAAGTCCGCTTCTGGGAGCAGTGAGCTGTGCTTAACCCCATTGGCAGGTGAGCTATGGGGAAACATCTGTCCCTCACTGGGGTGAATGGCGGCTCCTGTAGACTGCTGCCCCAGGCAGCTGCCTACATCAAAAACTAGTTTTCTCTGTCAACACTGTTTGTGCAACGTCTGCTTAGAATAGCTGAGGCACAGTGTTTGTATTTCCCTGAAGACTGAAACAAATAGCTGAATGATACTCAATCTGTCTTAGAAGAAGAAAAGGTCTGGACTAACCCCAAGGATCGTAAGGAGTCTAGGGCAGGGGTTTTAAAAAACCCCAAACCTCCATATCCTGCTGTTCAGCATTTCTGAGAGGGGAAAATACAAGTCCAGAAATACTGTACAATAACCTATCACTTTTTTGAAGCAACCCATACTTCTGCTGGAAAAACATTTGGTGGAAGCATGTGATGAAAAAGGCTTTCAGACATTAGTCTACCAGTCCAGTGTAGAAATACCAGTCCTGGTATCTAGATATTTCCCAGTAACAATACATGTCTTGGTAAAACAGGCATGGATACTTCAGTTTGCAGCCACTGAGTTAGGGCAGAATATATTCAGCAGCTGTGTTCAGCAGCTGGAAGTCTCTCTATAAAACACGGGGAGATAGTAAAAGCCACACATGGGGATATGATCAAATCATTATTTTATAAACTAAGAAGTTTTATAAGAGCAGAGGACAGGCCAGAGAGGGAATCTAGCTTTGTGGTCAACTTACTAACAACAAACAAGTGAGAACCCACTAGTGCTAGGCTGAAGGGATTTCATTTAATTGAAAGACAAAACATTAAGATAATCCAAAATTAGAACACTGACAAGCAAATCAAGGTCTCAGTATCTGACCACAGATGCTCTAAAACAGAACTGTAGTTATGATTCTTTTTAACCTCTGCCAGTTCCTGCTCCAGTTCTCATGCAAACATACAAAACTTTAGTCTTGCTTAATGCTGAGAGGCTAAAGCAAGTCCTGGTGTTAAGATTCAGTTCTTGCATATCTGAAAACATAGCATCATGTATAATGCATCAAGTGCACACACAGAGAATTGTTTTCCTTACTCTTTAATGTATTTATTTCAGATATTCAGTATCACTAATCCTAAATATAAAAAAAACCCAGACACCTCACCTTCTCCCATCCCCAAATGGAATTACTTTGCACATTTTGTGACTGGCAAGGGGTTTTTTTTAACCTCTAGGGTAGCAATGTTTTCCAGCTTTTTCCTGCACTTCTGAAACCTGAATTTAAAATAAACAGCAAATATCTGAGAGTCCCAGATGAGCCCCTGACTCTGAGAGCTAAGGATTTAGTAAGAACATTAACGTAACAAAATTCTCAATAAAGTAAGAAAAGGTGACAACATTCATACTAACGATTGTTATAAGGTTAACACAGACTATAATTAAAAGGAAATTGTTATTCAGCTCAAAAATCCTTTTCTCTTTTCTGTTATTTATGGCTCCATTTAGCTGAAGGGATGACTAGCATTTGGATATAAGCTAGGAGAACTTAAAACTTTCTCTGGAGAAGGCCTGGCTTAAATTCTGCTGGACACTACTTATGTGATTGAACTGCTACAAAGCTGTTATGAAACAACAAAAATATGTCAGATTTAAATAAACTATCTTTGTGCTACATCAAAGGATGGCAAAAGCATACCAGCAAAACAGAAGCTTTCTAAAGTGCCATCTGGGTGTAATGCCTTACTAAAACCACTGTCTTCCCTAAAGCTCTTAATGGCTTTTCACTAAATCTAAGAGCCTCCACTCACTATTTAATTGCCTTGATGAAATACACTCAAAACGGTTTGGATCCGAGACTCACCCCGAGTCACACCGTTGCTCTCAGTTGTCTCTGCCTGTGCCACCGCAGCAGTACAGCTCTTCTGGAAGTTTATGGAGATAGAAACACCCGTCCAGGCACAGCTCTGTTCAGGGAGTATGTGAGTGCCTGTGCTTCCCTGTGCCTCCTGATGACAGTTCCTTCTGTTGTCTCCCTTTGAGTCAGCAAAAATAAAATGCAAGAGAGTCTTGCTTAATGGCCTTGAGCTGTCATTAAGAAGTTCTGTACAGGTTTTAGTCTTTTCGAAAAAAAACAAACCAAAACAAAACCCACTTTATAAATCAATACAAAACTGGCAAATGTTCTCAGAAGCCATAATCTTAGGAAGATTTTAAAAACTGAATTTCACTAAAGTTCTCCAGTCAATTGTGTCAATCATCTTCTTTCTGCAGCTCCCCTTCCTCCCACCTGCCTGTTACCTCTGCTCTCAGACTTCCTCTCACCCAGGATACTTCACTTACTCTCAGGGTTTCAGCTACTGCCTATATTACCAAAATCTGACATTTATCTTTCTACTCCAACTTTTTTGTTACTTCAACCTTTTAGTTTCAAGCACATCAGCTTTACAATTGGAAATTATAACTTTCTCCTCAAAAATCATGTCCTTTATTTCTTTTATTTAAAACCTGCTTATTGTTACCTCTCGCCCATACTTCTAAACAGCACTTCTATTTTTTTCTCTTTCTTCTCATCTGTTTTATCTCATACATTTATCCCAGTTTATCTTTCTAAACTTTACTTTATCCTAAGCATGCCTACTGCTACAGTTCAAGAGGTTTTACCTAATCTCAATTACTACAGGTCCATCCCCATCCACTCCCACCTTCCTACTTCAACCTCTTTCCTTCTTTAATCTAAATTGAGGAATGGTTGGTTTTGACTGATCAGAATTAACCCCTTATCTTTGGTGTCAATACACTTGCTGATTCAAACAGACAACGCTGCATCAGTTTGATTCATTATTTCTTCGTAAGAACTGGAGACTTACCATTTCTAAAGTTAAAGCTCAGGTTTTTTTCAAATGCAGTTATGCAGCCACTTGAAAATAATTTACAGTTATTGGTAATTTACAAAGACAGAGAATTACATTGTAATCCTGGAACCTCTGTAAAGTATAACCTTCCAGGTTCTATCTAAGATTGACTTTCAAAATATTTCAGGTATTTATTTCACCACATTATGCCAGCAGAAATAATGTTTGGAATATTTTAATTTTATCTACCTAGTTAAAACCAAAAGATCGAGGCTATTACTGATACAATTTTTCTCAGATGACTGGCCTGCTGCATCTGATTCCCACATACATCCCATCACAGCTTAGTAATCTCTTAGACAGCTACAGCTGTGCCAGCAAATGCAACTAGTTTCTTAAATCCCAAGGGCCCAGCTTTGAATTAGCTAGTGCTGAACAGTGTCCCTCCCACCACAATTAACATGACGCACATTGCAAAGTGATTTTTTTTCCTTCTATCACTAAACTCAGGCTCATTAGCAATGTCTTCAAGCTCACATAGCATTTGGTACCAAGTTGTTTCACGTGACACATAAGTATTAAATCCTACAATATCTGGAAACTGCTTGGTTTTTCACATGTATTTATGCTCATAAATGGTTCTGATGGTTTACTTGCTATTATTGTGAGTCTTAGGATTTTCAGAGCTCATTGTCTCAGGAAGCGTCTTGGTGTACTTG
The DNA here is from genome assembly GCF_964188355.1 of Buteo buteo. Taxonomy (NCBI): domain Eukaryota; kingdom Metazoa; phylum Chordata; class Aves; order Accipitriformes; family Accipitridae; genus Buteo; species Buteo buteo. The sequence continues at coordinate 24,038,971 of NC_134172.1, read as the reverse complement.
TGCCTTTTCCTTGTCCTGCCATCTCCCATTATTTTGGAAGTAATCAAACGCCAAACCCATCACGCTTAAGATTTTGCCATTCCCTGCAACCTTTTTTATGCATAGAAGTAAAGATAGTCACAGTTGTGCTGTTTTCAGGTTGCCCCTGAAGACCCCAAGTGCACCCATTCTCTGTGCATAGCACAGAGGGAGGAAGCAAAGGAAATGAGAGAGCACATAGGAAGCAAAGGGTCAAAGGCGCATCTGGCATGGAAGGAAGGAAGGCAATGTCAGAAACCTGTTGGAGGAAGGTGACCAAAGGACTGATGAACAATGTAAGTGTTTTTGTCAGCTGGGGAAAGGAGACATGACAGCGTTCTCTATGCCAGAGTTTAGGAGAGAATTATCTTAGTCCCTGCTTTAGTGAAAAGGAGATAGCAGCTCTTTCACTATGCATTTAAAATAAAAATGATAGAATTTAAAATGAAGGGGGTTCACCTGACAACTAAAAAAATTAAATTAAATTCATTATTATATTTAAATACTCTTCCTTTTTTTTTTTTGTGGTCCACTGCTTTTCTTCTCTGAGTGCACTGAGACTGAACATTTTATGTAATCTAGATTCAATCAAGACGTTAATTACCATACTGGCAAATATTTATACACTTGTGCCAGGACTTTTTCAGGTCAGGTTTTGCATATCTTCCCTGGTATTTTGCTGTATACTTATTAGAAATGCACAGAACTCTGTCTGCACTATTCTCTCCTTTTCATTTTATCCCTATATTTGTCCAGAGCATGTAGATATGGCTGAATAGTCTGTTCATTTGAACTGCGATACTTTTCACTTTAAGTTCGCATTACACTTGATACTGTAGGGCATATTGACTGAACCACAAATACAGAACCTGTCACTGACTCCTAATTAAACCTGACATCTGTGCTGTTGATTACAAATGTACCAGAATTGAACATTTGCTGAAATTTTTATTAAATGACATTAAAAAGATAGGATAGCAGTTATTGTCTCAGTTGCTGTCTGAGAATCAGCTCTTCCCATTCTTTTGGACGACTGTCTGTCTGAAACAGATGCCGCCACAGATTTCCAAGGGAGGGGACCGTGAATGAGAGAAGGAGCATCTGCAGGTGGTTTTGCCTGAATTACTCATCATCTGGAAAAGACAGAGCTTAAGTAGCGTGCAAGATTAACACAGTGAAATGCGAAATACTGAAATGATGGGCAGGACTGTATTACTTGTCCCATGAGTGAATAAGACCAGGCATTGTAATTCATCATAAATGTAGCTGGCTGGGAGGGACTTGTTTCATGATTACTTAGGAAAACATTGAGGCTTCTCAAGAGGCACAAGCCTCGGGAGATGGGGGCTGAAGCACTGTGAAATTGCTTTTGTGTCTGGCATTCTGAACCCTTTGAAGACTGATGTGGGCAGGACTGGCTCTGAGAAAGGCAAAGTAGATAGTTGCCTACTGGAGCAGACTCCTGGGAGCAACAAAATGCTGATGTCACTGAAGCAAGGATCAGCTGCTTCTAGGAAAGGCAGCAAACTTCTGGATTTCCCAGGCCATTCCCCTTAGCTCTGCTCACAGCCTCTGCCTGATTTCTTGGTGTTTCCCACCATGCTGACACATCATATGCCTGCTCTGGTTATGGATTACCCAGTTTAATCTTACACCACACTCTGTGCTGCTTTCTGAGGAATATTCACAGCCCCTCACTGAGCACTCCTACACCCCATGCTGCTCTAGGAACAGTCCTCCAGCTGAACGTATGCCTTCTGTAAAGGGGGGAAAAAAAAGAAAGAATTGTTATTATCAGCCCTTGCGTCCAACACAGAGAAAACTACTGAAGGCAAGTGAGTTTGTGGCCATATGTTGGGAAGACAGGGTAAAGGCTAATAAGAAATCTAAAAATATTTTCTTTTTTTTCCCTAGGAGGGCAGAAACTTATGGGACTGCTAAGCGTGGGATTGTGGAATAATGTCAATAGATAAGAGCCAGGCTATCCCTATAGTGCAGGGCTCAAGGACACAAGGACTACTCAGCTTCTCTTACAACCCCTGTACACTGCAAAAGAACAATACAGGAGACAGGAACTGGGAAAATATATTGAGCTCACTCATTGACAGAGATGGTATGGCTATCAAACAGAGTACAGAACCAGTATGCCACAAAAAATGAGATGCAGGCTGTTTCTGCTTTCAACTGAAAACATTATGCCAATTAAAAGACATCCATTGCAACATGTCTTCCAGACCACAATCAATGTAACTTTTCTGGGGGAAGCCAGAAAATGAGATGTGAACTCATTACATGTATCTTATGATGTTGTGGTATTCTCTAGCTTGAGAAAATGAAGACAAAAATGAGTCGGTTTGGCCCAAGAAAAGTAGACAGGCCGAAAACTGGATCACATACTTGACAAGAGTGAGATGTGCTCTGGAAGCCCTGTATTTGGCCTGGTTGCAGCGACATCATTTCAGCCTGAGAGTGACTCAGAGTAGTCCCAAAAGCTATGCTGTCCAAATGTGCACTGAATTTGTCTGCCTGTTTCAGACTGGCTGAGCGCATGCCAGCCTGCTTTTGAGATGTGCTGGCTTTGAGTTGAAGGACTTCAGTACCTCTGACTGTCAGGCACAGTGTTCTCAGGAAAGTTTAGACACACAATTCCCATTAAAATTAAGGACTCAGGGTGGTCATAACCTACATAAACACTACTGAAATGTTGACTGTAGGAAACTGGAACTCTTCAAATGTTAGACTTAACCATGTATCCATGCACGTGCATGTGGCTACACACAAACTAATGAAAATGGAAATCCAGCAATACCAACATGGAAGTTGTACAATTCAAGTGTGCTTTTCTTGTATTTCCCCTCCATTAAAAGCTTTTGTTTATGTGTTTGCAACGTCACTGTGCAATACTGTCCTTTTTCAATCTTTATGTATATATTGTTAATGTATACATAGAGATATATCAAGACAAATAAATACATATATATATGCATACAACTGTATCTGTACATGCATGCCACTGGTAGGCCTATATATATAAGAAAACTATTAACTAAGTAAAAGGCTTTCATTCCTTGTTCACTCTAAAGTCTGTGGAGTTAGTATAATTCTTTAAAAATGACTGTACTGTGTAAAGGCATACAAACATGTATTCAGCAAAAACATCTTGACAAAACAAAAGCACATTGGTAAAATCTTATAGCTCATGTTCTTACTTTCCAGTCACTAAGGTGTGCTTCAGAATAGAGTCATAGCATTAGAGGCAAAGCATGGCAGTGACTGGAGTCCAGGCTAATAAACCCTGCTGGGATAATTAGCATGATCTCCCTGCTGTTGCCATTAAGACACATTAAACTGAGGGAGAGCACAAGGAGGAAAACAGAAGTGGAAAGGACCAGACAGACAAAGGTGAAGTCTAGGGACTGGGAAAGTGGAGAAGTTGGCTGCAGGGAGTTCTGGCTACAAAAATGTTGGGAATAATGGATTCATATTCTGTAAGATGATCTAATTGTCCCAGCTGGCCTTAACCCTGATGGAAAGGCTTTGTTTAAGAACTATAAAAAGGTCCATTTTTCATAAGCTATGAGTGTAATCTAGGAAGAGAGAGAATTTGTCTGATCTGAATTACGTGGTCTTTGTTCACATTCTATTCCTTACTGAATCTAGGGAATATGAGAGCCCTCCTGTGGCCAGCTGAACACCTGTAAATTCCCTTGGTTGCAGTCAAAGACAAGACAGCCCACTAGGTAATGTGTCTGCTTTCTTGTTCAATGGGAGTAAGTTGTTATTATCACACTATTTATTGTGTCTACAGTGACAGAGGTGTGCATGGCACTCTCAACAGTAAATCAAAGGTGACTGGCCTCAAATACCCATCATCTAAGTTAGTGCACAGACACAGCAAAGTGAAACACGGAGATAACACTTGTACAGAACATAACGCCTTATTATCTATTGCTGTAAGTTGGCACAACTCCATCAGCACAGACAAAAGAAGATAACTGGAGTGAAGGGGTAGCCCTAAGAAGCACTTTAACAAAAGACAGTAGACCTGAAGTGGAAATGATGGCTCTGAGCACCAATCTGTATCTTCATACACAATGCACAGACATTTACACCAACACAGAATAGATGTGAAATTCTGTGCTCTGACTGGGTATTTCTGATAGATCCCTTTGGCAGAGGCGTAGATACTGCACAAACTACCCAGCAGGATTCTTGTAATTGTCTCCCACTTCTACACAACTTTGACTCCACCAGGCTAATCCTCATTCACATCAACTTGGTTTATAGCAGTATCAGACCAAAAGTAATCAATAACATAAGACAAGCTGAGAGATCACACTTTCAATATCAGTAACCTTTCCAGTAAAAATTTTCAATGTGCTACAGAGGCAGTCAAAGATTCTATACAGCCTCTTAAAAAAAGGGAATAGCTGGTCTAAGTACATAGAGACCTTGAAAGCTTAGAAAAAGCAAAACTGATATTATAAAGAATATGAAACAAAATAACCCTTTTTAAGCTAAGAAGTTTGTCATCAGTTTAGTCCTTTCATAACTACAAAAATACCTTGCCATGAAATAATTTTTAATTTATATAGTCAAATTCAAGAAGACATACTGAGAAGCAACAGCTTAGCTCCTCCTAAGAAATGTGCTCTGAGCTTAGCACAAAGAACTGAGTGTGTGTCCTATGCAATGTAATGCACTACATTACTGAGCTCTTTAAATGGATGTAGATAGCTGAATACCTTGGAAGGGTTGTCAAAAATAATTTAGACAATATTTCTGATTATTTTCATTAACATAAGTAAAAGTGCAGGAAGAGAAAGAAGTTTTTAATCCTTTCAGTGCAACATTAATAAGTGTTGCCTACCCTACTGTCACCAGTTTTTCATGATTTGTAAGTCAAAGCAAAATGCTGTTCGAATAACTTGTATCTGTAGTTTTTCCAGCAGTAGCTTAAACATTATGCAAGAAACCTAAATAGTTGCTCCCTGAAATTTTTCAGTTTCATGATTCTTCTAGACTCTTGCATTCAGCTGTATTTGCTCTTCTTTTGAGGCATATGCAACATGTGACAAACTCTGAATCAGTACAAGAAGTTTAACGTGTGAATTAAGATCTCTGCAAATCCAAATCGGTCTGAGGACCTCTGTTGGTAGTACAGCCAATTGATCAGTAGATGGTGGTGGTGCACTGTCACCTCATGCAGTTGGCCAAGGACAGTACCCAGCTGTTAAACCATTTTTCTTTTAGAGCAGACCAGTAAGAGTCTTGGAGATGATTGGGTTTTTAATACATCAGAACATTAAGAAATGAGAAATGCTAAATATCTGCCTCTTTTGAATGATGGAAAAGTTGTATTTTCTTTTTCTTTTTTTTTTTTTTCCCGAGAGTTTCAGGAACCTTCTGAACTTCCTTTTCCAGCATCCTGTATTTTTATTCTGTGGGAAGAAAGTCCTTTAGCTTTTGCTATTTTCATATACTAATCAAAATGAAAGAAGCAAGCAGAAATACTATAAAGAGTGGGAAGATACCTGATGCAATTGTCAAACTGCAGAAATCCTGCCAACATGGTTATTTGCCACTTCGCCTCCCATGTTGACTTTGTCACAGTGGCATCTATCTGGAGGTGAAGAAGGGAGTGAAGGAGCTTGTTTCATCCTACCCAGGCAGGTAGGATGGAAAGGAGGAGCTCTGGGGACATTCTTCACCTGTTTTATAGCAGCTGGTTCGTGTATGGGATTCTGGTGTGCCTTTATCTCAGAGGCTTAATCTGTTTCTACTGCTGTGGGCATTTTAGACCTTTCTCCTAGGGATATATATCTCATTATGCATCTGGAGCCAGTGTGTTCGTCATGATGACGGACTGTATTGATCTTGGGGCCTCTACTGAGTGTGGAAGAAGTGAGGTCTCGACCAGGACCACAGATGACTGGATTAGAGCTGCCTTTCTGAGCAGTACAGGTGCTGAAGCTTTATAGCAGGACCTCTGATGGGAGTGACATGCTGAAAGCGATATCTAAAATATTGCAGACTAGGGGCCACATAGCAGGGGCAGATCAGATTTCCAGTTAAACATGTTTGCCACCCACTGGCTAGGCTGCAGAGTTGCCTGTTGCTGCAATGGGAATCTGCAGCTCATAGTTACAAGTATTTACATATGACAGATAATTAGAATGAAGCATAGTTTAACAGTGGAATATATTTGAATATTTCTAGGCTTTTGTTTACAATTTTAAATGTAATGACTCCAGAACTGGGCAGTGACAGGACCATACTAATACCTTTAATTCGGGGTTCACATATGCCATCAAAAGCAATAGTTTTTCAGTTCCTAGATCACACTGACTAAAAAGAGGGAGATGGAGAGAGAGGCTGCCTAAATGATAGATTATGTGCATGAACCATCAAAGCTAAAAGAGAAATTTAATTTGGGCTGTGCTTTAAACCTGTTATGGAGGTAAAAACAGGCATAAATCAAAGTTGAACTAGTAGTTGAGAACAGGGTGAGGAAGCTGATCCAAACTGTTCCTTTTCCTCAAGCATCTGGTGTCAGAAGAAGAATCTGGTGTCAGAAAAGAGAATTGAAGGGGGAAGTCCAGAGTACTTGGCTGAAAGCATCTTCCCACAGTATTTTTTCCTGTTCAGTTTTGTTTTCAGTCCTATCTTCATCCAGAAGCAGAACCGCACCATGAAGGTGGATGAGTCTTTGCCTCATCTCAAAAGCACTAGTAAAAGTTGGGCAGTGAAACAGAGAAAAATGTGCCCCAAGACTAGCAGGCCAGAAACAAGGAATGACCTTTTCAAATTTTCCCACCGTGAGTCAGATTATTGTTTTTTCCCCTTTCCTCCCTCCCTACTTCACTGTAATTTTTCTATCACCTAGAAAATATAAGAAATGCTTGTTTAAAGATGTAGTATAAAGAGTAATTCCCATGCTGCCCCTTTTGGATTTGAAAGCTGGTAAGAATTTATTGCTCAGTAAGTTAAACTTGATAATATGACATTCCTGAGGGCAATGGCTATGTAAATGCATCCTTATACTGTCTCTTGGGTGCCACTGCAAACAAAAAACACAGTCCCCACAGGGTAATGATATCACCTTTATATGACTGAATACAGAAAATGGAAAACCATAAAAATAATATTTTAGGAACAGTTTCTCCTTTATTAGGTCTTGGGAAAATGCTTCAAATGAAACAAAGCAGTGAAAGAGTGAGAAATTTAAATAATTTTTCATGGTATCTTCAAATATTAAAAAGGGAATACAATAAGATACAATTCTATTTTATCCAGAATTCAGAAACTCATCTCTGCCTAGATGTAATTAATTTTGCACTATGAAGATGTCAGTGCAAAAACATTATCCATGTCAGAAAAAAATCAAGTCTTAAGATAAAATTAATATCTTAAAGAAAAATCATACCACAACTTGTACTGTAAGGCTTAGTCATTAGTGAAGTTATTTAATATAGCTGTTTCATCATGCAGTATAATTAACATGATAAGTTAACCACAGTCATGACAGTTCTTCCTTGATTAATGTATATTATTCAGGGACAAGGCACTACCTAAAGAAAAATAGCATTGTCAACATTGCAATAAAAAATTCTGTTCCTTCCTTACCATGTTGTAAGGCACAGTACTGTACTCCCTGTTCCTGTACATGATGCCTATCTGTAAAGGAAGGCAGACAATAAAAGCCAAAATTTGGTCTTTAACTTTGACTTGAATTTAGTAATTTATTTTGTGCAGACTGTTACCTGAGAATGTTTCAAAAAAAGCAACATTGAGTATTAAAGGTAAGTTTTGTACTTTCCAAGACAACTATGGGAACTTTCCTGTTGCCCCAAGAGCTAATGAATTCTTCAAGACAATACTTCAAAATCACCACTCAGCTGATTACCTCTTTCTGCTGCTGTTGACAGACCTATAAACAGTACTGGGAAGACTTCCAGTACTGAGAAGGACTCTGCGAGGTTGCTCTCACCATTCTTCTGCTTAGGCTATGCTCAGTCTCTGCAGCCCATTCTCAGTCATCCACAGTGATCGGGACCATATGTCCCAATTCACTCCCCTGGCAATCTGATTTCAATGCTTCTCTGCCCTGCCTATTCAGAAACACTCTCTAACATCTAACCTAAATCTCCCTCAGTGACACATAAGCTTCTTATTTTTTGTCCTATCCAACATGAACACGGTAAACAGATTAATTCCTCTTTGCAGCAGCAACTTTTACATGTTTGAAGCTTACTGCTGTCTCCCTCCTCAGTCTTCTCTTCTTTTGGCTGTCAATCTTTCCAGACAGCTAATCATTCTTACTGCCCTCCTTTGGACCCCTTCCAGATCATCCACATTTTTCTCAAAGTAACTGGAGTTGCCAGACATCCCTTATAATGTAGGATTTCCCATGTTTAAGCCTCAAATCTCACATGCCTTATTAAAAACACGTGATATATTGCCTGCTCTCCTATTTCCTCTTTATTTTAATAGGGGACATGGGTTTTGAGGTTGAAACATAGAAAAATCTGCAGCTGCTTTCCTGCCCCATTCTTCAGAGCTGCCTTTGGCAGCATAGAGTCACGACTTGGATGTGGCTGTGACAGAAGTGAAAGCCAGAGCATCCCTAAAGGAGCTGGGGAGGTCTGAAGGGCAATGCACGCCCTGAAGCACCAGGAAGGTGTATGGTGTTTTAAAATTCGGAACCCAGCAACTCTCATATGCTGCCCCACATCAGGCGTAATCCTCCTGCCAAAGACTCACCAACATAATAAGAGAATAAATACTCTTATGTTTTGTAGGCAATGCTTTTGTTTATACAGCTCAGGAGGTGACATTTTAGGTCCATGACTTATGTTCAACTTTGGATTCTCTATGCTCTCTCCTCTGCAAAATACTATCTGGCCAGTCATGCTCCGTCCTTATACCCAATTACCTAAGTACCTTGTCTTTACTGAACTTCATCTTTTTCTTATCAGAACACTGTTTTAATTTGTCAAGATAATTCTGACTTTTAGTCCTGTCCTCCGTTACTCTTGCTGTTTCTCCCAGCCTGGTGTCATCTATGAATTTAATAAGCCTACTCTTCTTTCAAGCATACAAATTATTAAAAAAACCCCAAACAACTAGAACCAGACCTTGGACAGACTTTGGAACTGTATCTGATGTGTCTTTAATTTCAACAGAGAATCATCTGCTCTGTTATTTGGAGCAAGTCAGGAGCAGAACAGACTCTCCTCCACAGAAACCATTTCCATGGACACGATGCAACACAGAGGTATGAGTTTGCTTCTTTCACTTCCAGATGTATAGAATTACTGTGTTCCTTGTAGAAGCCAGTATCAACTCTTGTCTCTGGAAGGAAAGACTGGAGAGGCAGCCTGAGTATCCTCAGCCCCCTCCGCTGCAGCAGAAGCACTGTTTCATAGACATGAGTGCAGATCTAGCTGGAGCAGAAGATCAGATCAACCCAAAGGAAGAACTGTCTCCTCTCAGAGCTGAGAATGCCCTAGCACTAAGACTGTCCTCTGCAAAATATCTACTACAACAAACAGGAACGGTTTGTCTGGGGGTCCCTAGGCACCTTGATAAGACAAGAGAGAAATTATAATTCCCTTTTGCAGCCTGTAAGATCTGTGACATTCAACTGCAGCAGTGTCCATCACTTCTGAAAATTTAAACCGTTGTTTGCTCTTACTGGCAGACCCCAACTGTGTGTCCTTCAACATCACCAAAAGGCCTGGGATGTCTCACTCTATGAACAGTTTTAGAGGAAGCTTTTCATAATTTTTCTATGAATATGTATGAATCTTTCCAATCTGGGGCCTATCAGAGGAGTGGGACTTGGCATTTGGGAAAGATTTGAGCCTAATTTGCTTGATTTTTTTTCCCCAGTACTCAGACTGATGACATTTCAGTGTAAAAAGAAGTTTTGCAGCTGGTGCAGCTGTCCTTTCTATTCTTGTCTAGGAGACCTTGCAGGCAGTGGCAAACTCTGCCATTCCAGAGAGTGAAAAAGATACTGGTCATGCTTATCCAGTCTGGACAACTTGGCAGGACCAGGAATATACTTCTAGGTAATTCAGGCCCAATGCAAATCTTCTGATGACCAAAGTGGGTGGAAGGGAGGGAAGAAAACCAAAACTAAGTTTAGAAGATAATTTCACTCACTTATGCTATTTCCAGCTTAATTTCTAACTTTTAAACCAATCTCCATATTTGCCAGACCATTAAAAAAAAGAAAATTCCTGTTGAAAATCGAGAGGGTGGTTTATACCATCCACTAGCCAACAGTCAGAACAGACATGGCTGGAAAGATATGAAATGTATAGCCTGTGCTGATAGAACATGGGCTCGCAGGATTTATACGCATGCAGGGATCACTTATAGAACTGTTTTGCGCTTGTGTGGCCAGACATGTGAACATCATGGGGTAGTTTTTCTTTGCAATGATGCAAGGAGGTAATAATTCCCACATTTTTCTCTCAGTGTCAGAGGGAAGGTATCTTGAAGAGCAGGAAGGCTGAGGATTGGGACCTCTAGTTTCTCTAAGGTAATATTAAAAGATTCTTTAACTCCAGATGCCTTGTATTACTAAGCTCCTTAAAGATTTATGACCTTTATGATGATCATTTTCCCCTGTGAAATTTCCCTTCTGCTTAAGTATTTACAGGAAGAAAAAGTTTTCCTTTTTTTCCTCTCAAGTCAGCAAAGCTTATCCTGTGAGGATTTCTGAATGAAAGGGGGAGATTAGTGTTTCAGGAACATACCTTAACTCACTTTAGAAGCATTTACTGGACTTCCTGCCATGCCTCCTGTCCAGCTGGCTGGGCAGACACTGCCTTGCCTGCCTTTGTGCATGGATTTTCGGCTTTATTTTGTGGGAAGGGATTGGGAAAAAAATTCCACAAACAAGCTTTGAGATGCTTTACATCATGAAATCCCACGTGGGATGTGATTTTTTTGACTAAAGGAGGGATCTTCACTTAATGGGATCAAGGAAATTTCCAGCTGCTTAGAGCCTCCTTTTCTTTGTCTCTCATTGACAGGGGAAAAAGTTTAATCATTGTAATTGCATTCAAGGATAATGCATTCAGTGACTATTGATGCAGTGCCCAAAGGTAGCCTTATGGCTACTACTGCCTGAACTGGATAGAAGGGAATCAGCTGCCCTCAGGGGTTTTTACCAAGACCTATTTCTCACCAAGACAGAGAATATTTATTTTGGTCCTCAGATGTACCTTGACATTTGCCTGAAATTAACAGCTCCTTTTTTTATGAAATACTGTCCTGCTGGGGACATTTGGAAAAAAATGCAAATCACATCCTTTTGTTGAACATTAGCTTTTCATAGAAAATGACTTCAAACTAATTTCGTTTCCTACTTTTTTTACTTTTGGAGTACGTTTCAATGTGATAGTGATGGACCTGCATAATGGGATCACAAAACTATTTTGTTAGTACAAAGCTGTAGAAAGATAGGGAAACAGCAATCCAGCTTAAAAATAATAAAACTCCAGACACCACTGCAAAAAACTGCTTACTTTATGTTTTTGAGATTAGTACAGTATGTTTCAGAGAGTCAGGCATCTTTACCCTTTTGCCCCACCCTCCTACTTTATCTGCTGTCATAGCTTTGTTTCCCTAAAATATTTAGAGAGGGTATTAAAAAAGGGCTGTTAGGCTATTTTGAGAACTACATGATCAGTATGCTATTACTGGGCTTTTTCACATAAGTAATCTGTAGATGTACTTTTGGCATGTATGTTAGTATAACTGTATCTTGCAGTAAGCTCATTGTTAGAAGAATAGACCTACCCATAATGGTTTCTAAAATAGAACAGGTCATGGAGAAATTATGTACTATTTTAAAAAGCAGATCAGTACTTAATTATCTGCTAATATATTTGTAGTTATTTAAGTTTTTTTGCTGTTTAACACTACCACTGAAGTTTTATGAGGGGAAATTAAAGACATTCTGTGCCCTAAGGAGCTTGTGAAAGATTGCATCGAAAGGAAAAATGCAAGTGTTCATTAGTACGCCTTATGACAGTTTGAGGCAGACAGAATGTGTGCGATGCTCTATGTACTTAGAACTTTTCTATTTTATATTCTACTGTTCAAAAACTTTTACCTTTTCATTTCTTTATCTGAGTCTGTTGTGCAGGCCTATCTAAATGACAGTCTGTCCTCATGGAGTAGAACTGGTAGTGCCAATCATCCACCAGGATGCTAAACACACCTGGTGCATGGCATGGGTGGGCTCTGAGCTCCTCAGTGGAGCAGCTCACTCCACATTTGAACCATGTCCACCATGGAGTCCTCTGTGCCCTCCCACCTCTCCTTCATTTACGTACCTCCATATAAATACTGTGTATGTGTGCTTAATCTTTGATGTTTAATTCAATTTATGAAAAGATTAAAGAAATACAGTGGTTTTATTGAGTACTTCAGATGTTTTTTCTTGATGGACTTGCAGAAAACTGAATAAATTGCACTTTTACTTTACACATTTTTAATGGAAAATTATATTTTCAAAGGAAACATAAAACTTTCACAGAAACCATTTTCAATGAAGTGAGGTATTTTCTTCTAAATAAGTTTTCCATTTTTCCTGAAGAGTCCAAAATGTTTGCCTTAGAAAGATCAAGAAAGTTGAAATTAATATTCTTTGATTTTGCTGCAAGTCTTGTAAGAAGCCTCAGGGATTTTTATTAGGAGCTCTGGCACCTTAATTGCATCATTTTTACGTAATTGAAGCTCTTGTTAAATGTTAAGTAAGGTTAAATCATGCTCTGCAGAGATTGCTAAGCAGCTTGACTTAAAATTACTCTCTCCTCTTGATTACCTGATTTTCTTACGAATTCATCACATCATTTCACTATGTCTCTAGTTGCCATAGAGCTTAAACAGCTTATTGAAATAAGGCAAAATTCCCAAATAAAACAAAAACTGCAGCAAAATAGAACAGTAACGTGAGGAGAAAAGGTACTGACAAGGTAGGTAGAAACACAAATTTCATAGTGTGTTCTTCAGAGTGTGTCCCACTCACACATCATTCGAATTAATCAATGCCATATGAATGCCAAGAAAAAATAGCCAATCTCCATTCTTCTTAAATATATATATAATATTATGTTACATTTCATTAATTTAATTAATATGTTACATTTCACTGCTGTCTCTTCACTGTTTGCTTCACCATTTTCTCTAGCTTTCACCCATAAGACTGCTAGAGGGGCCACAGGGTTCCAAAGTACAGCTTGAATGCTTCATGAATCACTGTTGGAGACTTAGAGACTTCATCTTCATGCTGGCCTGGTTCCTTGGTGCCCACATCACTTAAGAACATTTTTAACCCAAGTATCTCCCAACCGTTTTGATACAAGACTTGGAAAAATCCCACTTTTGATCTCTCTGAAGTCCTCCACAGATTTTATGCTTCCCAAAGGAGAAGTTTTGTTATTTACTTCTTGCTAATGACTCTTGGGCAACAGGAAAATGTTTATCTGAACAACTTAGTCTATGTCCATATGGACAGGTTGGAAGTTTCATTACACATTGGACAGTACCGTATCTTAAATGTCCAGTTTCCATACTGCAGCAGGCTCATGGCCAGTCCCCCCAGAACACAAGGAGAGAAAAGATGCAACAGTAGCCTTTCATGTAGAAATACATTTGGCAAATATACAAGCCTGCTGCAGCATCCCTTGAGAGGCTAAACAAATTTAAACTTGTAAGTCTCACACAGAACTCCTTTAAGATGTTATTTTCTCCCTGGAATACTATGTTGAAATTCTACTTTTAGAAAGATTAAAAATGTAAGTTACATTACATTTTCAAAACTGAAAAAGAAATCTCTGTGAATAAATAAATCTTGAGAAGTATAGCTACAGGGCAACAGACACAGACATTGCACCACTCAAAAGTTCCAAAAAAATAGTGTTTGAGCTTAATAAACCCAGCATCACCTGCAAGCCAGATTAGTAAAAGGGTATGCTCTCCTGCCAAACTTGAGAGAAAACTTGTATTTTCAAGAGTTCATAACTCAGTTGTAAATTGTTAACAACTGTTTTCCAGACTTCTCTTTGGTGTACACGATTCAGCCGAGAAATCCTTCCATTTCATCAAGTATGGTTCAGGTTAAAGGGAAAAAACCCCTTTAAATATATTTGCAGCATTTTTTTATAATGCTACAGTTCTAACAGGGTGGGAACTATTGTAAGCCATAGAATACAAGTAGTTATTTTTATTTGTACAAATTGACTAAGCAGTTTTGCATAATACTTTTCACCAGTATATTTCAAGAAGTCAGATGTCATACTGCATGTCAATTAGATGAACATGTAGTTCTGTGTAGTACTTTTTACCAGCAGATTTCAAGAAGAAGACAAGTTTGAGACCCCTGATCTACAACTGAAATGAAGAAACAAGTTAAATGACTTATAAGCTGATCTACTAGACTAGCAACCAAGCTAAGGAAAAGATCAAGGGATCTTTAGTCCTAACTGGACCTGCTCACCAGAAAGCAAGTTATATGTGCAGTAAAAAGTATGACACACAGTCTACACACGCGAACAGTGTATTACAGCATCAGGTCTGTAACACAGCCTGCTCACTTACACGGGTCCAGTTGTGGACATACCCATGGCTTGCTCTGGCAGAGTGTGATCAACAGCCCTACATGGCTCCAGGGAGGGTTTAATGTGCCTGTCAGGGGGACCGAGCATCTGTCATCCATGTGCTTTGGAGCATACCATACTGTTTTTTTTCTTTAACAGTAACAGGAGATAATTATTCTACAGTTACGGTATCCTAAGAAACAGGTTTAGATACAGCTTTTGCAATTGTCCTAAATACTTAGATATCTGGATATTAAACCCACAGAAATTTCTGGTACAGAAATTCAGTTCCCTCTTGTCCCCCTGAAAAACAAAGCAGGGAACAAAATCAGCCAGTATTATCCTTCCCCTGAACACCTGTAATGGTCATAGCTTTGTAAAACTTCCCTGTACAATATCTATTGAGTATAATAAGCATTGTGCACTTCATAAAGCAATGTGTCATGTGTGAAATTGTCTTTTGTTGCAATTTGTGTTTCTTAGCCTATGAAAAGGTTACAAAGACAGAATTAAGTTCCTAAAAAAAGAAATAATACATAGTAGTGGTCTGACTCCCTGCTGCAATATAAAACTGAAACTTCAGTCTTCAGTAATTTCTGTGAGCATGTTCATATCCCAGCACAGGCATGCCTGTGACAGTACCGTAGGAACATCTATCTTTACAGAGCATACAATTATTACCCATTATGAAGACAGCACTGGAATAGAGATATAATTAATTACAGTAAATTTAGCACCATGAATTGAAGGACTTGACTCCCATTAGCAAACAGGGGAGGGAAGCTCAGCAGGCAGATAACATCTTTTATAGACAGGGATCATATAAATGCCTATTTCACACTTACTTAATCTTGCAAAAGCACTATTAGGAAAAAAAAAAAAAAAGTTGTTCCTGAAAAACAGATGAACTATTTGAAGACATTCAGACACCCCCATACAGAGTCTGTGTTTAAGAGAGCCCTGAGCAGTCGGGACAGCCCGTGATCCAAGCTGGCAGACCTGCTGGGACAGGTTGCAGACCTAAATGCCCCCATGGGCAGATGCACGGCAGCGCTGCTGAGGGCACCCACCTCACCCCTTTGGCTGTGCGTCAAGGTAAGGATGCATCGGCGTCCATGCTCTGCACCACAAAGGGCATGCAGTGTGCACAAGGGGCTGCCTGTGGTGAAGGGTGCCAGGTGGGGCAAGGAAAGGGGTGCAGGGCCGTGCAGGCACCCTGCCCAGGGTTTAAAACCTTCAGTAAGGCTCTGTAGTGAAAAACACTACAGTGTGTGATTATTGGCATGTTGCTATCCTCTGGAGATACCAGCAGCCACTAAAGCAGGTATGTCCTTATGAAGGTACCTGAAAATGGGGTGACTGTATTTGGGGCCAACAGTGTTATAACATCTTTGCCTTAATCTCTGAAGTATGTGGCAAGACTAAGCAGAAAACAAGTTACTGGGAAAGCAGCAATGGCTTTGAGATGGAAGTGTAATAAACACAAATCAGAAAAAAGCCCACCCTACCATAACTAAAAACCCCACCATCCAAAATTTCATCTGTGAAAAGATCTAAGAACTGATATATGGATTGACCACCAACTGCTCCAGCTAGGTTGGAGGCTAGATGTTGAAGTTTAAACACTGGGAATACAGCTAGAAAATATTACAAATGCAGTCTTTACCCAGGACTTTCTCTGAACCACAGGCTGTATCAGAGAAAGCAGAGCAGGAAATACTCCCATGGATGGAAAGGGCTGTTACATTCCTTAAAATATTGGCATCTAGTGCTGGAGCCTTTTTCCTCTAATAAGGTACAGGTGACGAGAACAGCACAGCCATGAGGCAGGTCCCCTGCACTCTCTGCAATGCTATTATTAGGGAAGAACTGAGAAATGTGTCACTGCTGAGCCTTTGGTCCAAGACTGAGTAATTGGTACTGAGGGTACTGGTAATGTCTGGAGTAGGCAGCAGTACTCTGGTTTCATATAATCACTTCTTTCATAGCCTGCAGGTGGGAAAACCTTAGTTTAAATCTTACTGATAACCTAAAATAGAAAAAAGGTATTGAATTTCTTTATTTTTTTGGCATGCAAGGTATTTTTACAAATGATTTTACAAATGATTTGGAACATCTCCTTTACTTTCACAGATAGATATATTTCTATTTTCCTTGTTAAAGAATAAAATTTAGGTGCAAAATATTTCAGTTAATTCTTCTCTGGTACTAATAACTTTTTCTTACTTAAATCTGTAATGTAAATTGATGATAAGCACCATCAGTTGTAGACTTCTGCAATGTAGTCTTTAGTTACTGGAAATACCCCCACAGTTCTCCGAATTATTGCAAGTCATATAAGTGTCCAGGTTAGCTGCTAACTCTGTGTGGACTGAAACTTGGGCACTGGGGATTTTGTCACAAGGTCTAAATGTTTGTTAAAAATGACAGAAGGAAACAAGACATTGAAAAAAGATGTAAATTTAGAAAACTAAAATCAAAATCCAACAGTTGATATTAGTCCCCCGAGACTTTAAAACCATTGTTTCATTTGGTAGTTTTCCCAGGATATCAGTTAGAATTCAGTATGAGTGTGCACTAACAAAGCACACATCTTGAAATACCACTATGTCAGAGACTCAGCTCTTACCACAAGCAGTGCCAGGGTGAGCATGTTAAAAGGTTGTGGCCTTAGAGATGACACTGTCCTCCTGATCTTTGAGCCATGACCCCCTTGCACAACCAGAAGGACTGCCAGCAATACTAGTTCCTGGCCTGGGAAGTGCATTGTCCAGACCAAAACTTCTAAAAACCAATGCTGGTGATTAGAGGGAAATGGGTCTCCCACAGAGGTGTCTGCAGAACTGGCCTTCACGCATTTCTGGATCTTCAAAGGGCTAAACAATGATCGGTGTCTGACTCTACAACTATTTTCATGGACGTTTTACAATTCAGACATAGTTCCCCCAAGAACCTGTCATATGGTGGTCATGGAAATGAGAAGATCCATCTAAAAGCCTGTTTCTTTATGAAGCACTTAAAATCATGTCCTGTGCCCCATAGCTGCTTTCAAATACTTCCAGGTCAAGTAAAACATATGTAGCAAAATCAAACTGGGTATGCAGAATCACCTGTAGTTTCTTCAGGCAAGGCCACCTCAGAGAAGCAAGAATAATAGGTTAGGAAACATTTAAGAGACTTTTTTCCAGTCGACATACACAAATCTACAGTTATTTTGTTTCCACAGGCCAATTTTCTTGTACCACATCATGAACATCGCTGCTTAATTTGGCCTGAGTTTTGGCATATGTTTAACACTGCTTTCCTAATGTCACTGTTCATCTGAGGCTATTATAAAACATCACCTCTAGCTTGCTTCAACCCCTGATTACATTCACATATTCTTCATAGCACAGTTTTCTACAACAGCCCACCACCCTGCTAAACAAGACTGACAATCCAGTACAATCCTTCCTATCCTAAGTCTGAATTTCTTCCTGCAGGGTTTCACCACCAGCTGTAGCCTTTGCAAATCTTATCTAACAGTGTCTCATCTAGGGAGTGTTCTAAAATCAGATTAATGCACATATAATCTAGTGGTTTTTGCTTGGCTTTGCTGCAATTTCTGTCCCATAGCAGAGATAGCATTTGTACTTCTGACAGCCCTCAGAAGTTCATACCTTGTTTGAAAGCCATGCATTTGCAGATGGGTAAAAAGTATCTCTGTACTTTAATTACAGTGTTTGCAATGCCTGTTGTGGCATGGCAGCTGTCAGTTTCATCTAATACTTTCCTATAAAAATTTTCTATTAAATTTTTATACCCACAGACCAACCTCTACTTATTTGAGTTAATTTCCAATAGCACCTCTGGCATATGTACTGTTAATGTCCAGTTTTTACCCTACTGCTGTAGAAGGTCTGTGTTAATGCAGTTTATTGGAGGCTACTTTAGACAGTCTGGGTTTGCCCTTACCATTGCTGGTGAATCCCACCAATTTTGTCAAGCACCAGTCCTGGATTTTCCACAGTTACTTTCATTTTGCCACTTCATATCATCCTGCTTGTTTTAAGGGACCCACCTTGAGTTTAAATCTCAAATTCATTGGCAAAGCTCTTACTACCTTTAGGAGCTCTGTATTAGGACCTAAATGGTTCAATTAATCAGGCAGCCGATACCAAGCAAGTCTCAAGGTAAGGATGAATAGATGGGACCCCAGGGGGACAGCTGTGCAGGAAAGACTACAGCAGAGGCCACAGTGGGCTGGAGAAAGAGCCCCTGGTTGTAAGCTGTCTGCAGCTCCTGGAGCCCTGGATTTTTGTGCTTGTTGAAGAATTTCAGCTGCTGATACTGCCAATAGGCCAGAAAAAGGAGCAGCTGCGAGAGAAGGAAGAAGGGAGAACAGCTGTATAGGACCTCCCGACATGACCCCACACTCCTGTAGTGTAAATTTTTCCTCCCTCTCCCTTGCCATACTTCACCCATAAAAAACTTGATTACTATGATTTCATGCAGGTGAAGTGAATTTCACTTCTAAGGCTTGAGAGTTGTTTCATTTTCAGACCCTAAGGGTTTACAGTGAGGGAGTGGGAAATGAACTCTGAGATATCATGGGTGTGATTTTACATGTGTGGGAGTTTTTGGGGCACTCATGCTCAGGAGCTGGGTTTTTAACACTGCTGAAAGAACTCCAAACTGAGGATTGCAAACTATCAGGTGAATGCCATAAAATGAAATGCAATCTTTGCAGAAGGTGGTTTGTCTGTGTTAAATTTCACATCTGCCAGTCATAATAACATCCTTGTAAATCTAAAAAAGTCAATGTTCATGTTATTTCATGTTTAAATACAACACATTAATTAAAAACCTATTTTAAAGCCTGTCATTTATTGATTCATGTCTTACAGAATATGCTATGAATCCTCAGCATATAGAGTGACCATAAAAGAAAAACTGTAATTTCCTATGTAGTTAAAATTTTTCCTGAGACCTTATTGCTTATCTAATATAGTTCAGTCATCTAATTATTACATTTCCACAAGAATGTGTTGTTTCAATAACTGAGCTCTTTATTGGATATTTCTCTTGCAAAGCAATTCAGAGCTTGCCGTTCTATTTTTTTTCATAGATACAACACACAACTGCATAGATTGGGCATAGAATTGGACATATTCATGTTTTAGCAAATAAAAATTATGGATTTCAGTTTTTTCTTGAAGAAATGAGTGATTCTTTTTATTATTTAAAATATGTTACACATATTTTGTAGGCAACTTTACAGCTGATTTAGAAAGGCCTGTAAAAAGACCTGTAGCCCTTCATGACAGCATTATGCTTTGGGGACCCTGTGGGACACTGAGGAACAAGAAGACCTGGTTGGACTCAAGACTGTGGGCTACTGGGACCACAGGGCTGCTGAGACAGACCTTGCTCCCAGCTGGGCCAAAGCACTGCCAAGTCTGTGAATGGCTCTTTGGCATAGGAAGCCTATTGGCAGCATGAGAAGAACTTGGTCTTGGTAGCTATTGCATGATCCAAGCCTAGAGCAGGAGAGATGGATGTGTGGGGGATATTGATCCCTGACTGTGGAATTGGCTGACATGCTCCAACATGGGCTTCAGTTTTCCTTCTTGCAAAAACCATGGTATGTGGCAGGAAAAAGAGGACTGGTAGGACACACGTCCACAGCTCACACTGGTAAGAGACTTACCAGTCTGGATGCAGGAACTTTTTCAAGTCTGATTGTTCAGATGTTGCCTAAGGACTGTAGAGCCCTGCTGCCTCTTCGAAATTCCTCATTTTCCCCTGCATCAACAAATTTCAATCAGTCCTTGAAAATACATGCTGGAGTCTTTCACCCCAAGCCCTCCTGGCTGCAGCTTACAAGGGATGGCCACTGTTTTCTTGCTTACTGATTCCTTATCTAGAGGGAAGCTGTCCTGAAAGCTCTCTGCTTAATAAGAACATGCCATCCATCACACATCATAAAAATGAAATAGAGGCATGTCAGAGAACAAATATAAACACTCCTACAGACCTCCTGACACTGTAAAATAATTTATGGGGTTGGAGCTAGACTGGCATATTGTCCCCGATAATGTTCTCACTGGCTTACCAGCACCTATAGTTTCCTTGGCTGTTTCCCGAACAAACCCAGTCCTAGTTCCAGTTCAAGAAGTGACTTTATTTGGGTCCTGCTCTTAAGAAAGACTGAGATGTGGCCAGCTCTCCCTCACTGAGCGGAAAACTGTGTTCAGCTGTGTCAGAATAACCATAATCAAGCTCACCTTAAGCATTGTGGCTTTTTATAGAATAGTCCCAAAATAAGAAGTCTAACTGCCACCACCTCATTTTTTCCCTCCTGAAATGTCTCAGACAAATTACTATGAAAGGTCTAGGCAACAAAAATCCTTCTTAGATAAATAAGCCAAAGCAGAGCAAATAAAGATAGGCTACACACAAAATTTAACATAAACCCCAATACTCTTCTACCCCAAACCCTGTAATTTTGTGAGATCGTGTGTGAAACTACGAAAATTTCCATCTTTTCTCCTACAGGTGGCATGTAATAGTACAGTTTTCAGTGGGGGCCACATTTTTCTTGCCTTATGAGATCTTAATAACATTCTAATGGATCTCGCATTCACAAGAATTTTTGTGTTAAGAATGCTAGTAATAGGTCCCTAAGAAAGTCAAGTCTATAGGAGAAAACCTGAATGGAAAGAACAAAGAAGAGGGTCTTTCATTACCATAAAAACCTCTTCTGAGGAACAGCTCTGAGTCCAAATGAGAAAGCCTCAGGCAGTAAGTAGAGGAGTGAGTTTGCATATACTGAGTCCTATGAAAGATTAGCTGGAAGTGGTGTCAAAGTAATGTCTGTTATTTTCTACCAGACATGGAAAAAATTGATGACAAAGAATGAAAAGGAGAAGAACAATACAGAAAGAAGGTGGTGGTGGCAGACTGGTCCACCAGCTGAAGAATACTGGTATTGCAGTCAGGGAGTCAACATCACGCAGCAGGATAACCACAAAGTATATCTAATGTTTATACTGAATTTCTTCTCTGCTGGTTTTTGAGACCATCATTGCAATAGTCTTTTTACTCCCATATGGACACAAAATCCATCAAATGACATTAGAGCAAAAGGTCATCAGAAAGCACTTTTATACTTGAGTGATAAGTGCTTTACGCTAAGACACAACTGAAAGGTAGTGCTCATATATAGCATAACATTGGGCTTTTATGAACATAAATCTGATGGATACATAATGCAAGGTTCATTATAAAATCCACATCACATGAATGGGCTGATTTTACTTGAATGCTCTTTCCTAACTGTGCATTTCTCTTTATTTCTCAAAATAAAGAGTGTGGCTGCTCTGAGAAGCCATACTGCTGAAATGAATTGCAGTGTGCATAATACCCACTGCTGTGTCATTACACATTTTTCCAGCACTAGCAAGAGAATGCTACAGTAAGAGTCCAAAAGGAATTTTGCTCCATTATAAACTCATAAACTTAGAAGCTTAATTAGTTCTTCACTCATCGAACTACACTGCAAAAATAGAGCTGGATCCAGTGTGCTTCGGACAGAGGGGGAAATGCCCTGGAAACTCGTCATTGCAGAGAGGGTTTGCTGCACCTGAGCAGCCTGATGTGGGAGCTGAGAGCCACAGTAGGTGAAGGATCTAGGGAGAGGGAAGTATTTTACAGAAGTCTGGATCCAAATCATAAAGGAGCTATCTTCTCAGTAAAACCTCCTGTAATTAAAATCACCTAAGTTCAAAAGGAAAAAATAATGTCTTACTACATTCTTAATGAAAGCCAGGATATTTGAGTGTAGTTACCTGAAAAAAGCAGGCTGAAATTCTGAAAGCCTTTCATATTAAGTATAAAAGTCAGCTTGCAGTGAGCCAAGACCAGACTTTCTTGCTGATAATACAGTTAAACAAAGTAATACTTATTTGATTAAGTGTGGACTGGAATTTTTTCTGTTTGCATCTCTCAAGTGACATAAAAATACACTGTAAGTTAAAAATCAGAATAATTACAGTAATGGCTTTATTTATAAAAGCTGCCACTTCTTTTCCCAGGTCATTTGGAGTGTTCTGCAGCAAAATAAACATATGTTGAAAATATAAACACGCTAATATGGAAACAGCTTCTTACCATTTAAACAAGGTCCATCTGAGAAAAAAGCAAAAAATAAAATAAACCATCAGAAAAAGGGAGAAGACAGAGGATAGAGGCAAAAAATGATGAAGGTTTTTCTCCCCTGCAAAGTAAGCCCTGGCACCCACTCCACCCCCAGCCCACTAGCCTGCACTCCAGGGATGTGTCGCTGCCACAGCACACGGAGAAGAAATCTTCACAGGACAAACCAGTCCCATCTATGCCCTATCTCCAAAGGAAAGAGATATCTCAAGCAAGGTGCCACCACCTGAAGGGGACTGTCGTGTCCCTTAGCCCCATCCTACTCTCTGTTCCTTTTCCTGCCTTAACCTATAAGCTGCAAAGCTGGAAGAGGGATAGTCTGATCCAGAAAATGTCTGATAAGAATTCAAGAGTACAAGGGATTGGGGACCAGGTGGCAACAGATCAAAGTACTCTCAGCAGGTAGGAAGTCTCCACAGCTCCTAAGGCTGTTGAGGCTCCTTATACAAGGCTGAGCTACCAACCTGCTTAGTATTGTAAACTGCATGCAGAAAACCTCCTATGACAGAGAGCTCCTAGCATCATGGGTCTATCACCAGTCATGATGGTGCACAGGAGCTACCTCTGAACTACTCCAGAAACTGCCTGAAATTTCCAGTTTCGGATGTTGGACTTAAAACAAGAACAGAACCACCCTCCCCCCAAACAAACATGTATTTTCTCCTCTTACATAATTCTTTGTTATTTCCTCCATAACTTGAAGTCTTCTAAATTAACCACAGTCTAGGAATAAGCCCTAAGCTCTTTCATGACACTAAACACCTTCAAGCATCACTCATTCACCTTTCTTTAAAAGAGAAACAACCCTTAAGTGTCTCTTCAGTAGTTCTGTGAAGCCTGAGGCTCCCATCTCACAAAATATTTAAGCACTTGCTTAACTTTAAACAATTAAACTCAGACAGGACCCAGAGCAGTAGCACAAAAATGAGTGTGCAGAGTCAAATGTAACCCTTTGTGCAATAGATAAAACCAATGTATTGTTTTGATACAAACTCTGGCAAAGAACAAACTTTTAAAAGGAAAGGAAAGAAAGACCAATATTTTGAAATTAAATGAAATCCAAATCTAAGCTTGATTCTGTGTTCAGATACACACATAAAACTCTAATAAAGTGAATAAATGTCATTAATGTGAGTGTAACACTGCAATTAAAAGACTGTGTGGAGATCATTTAACCACCTCAGAAGAGAAATTGAGCAAATGCTTTCTGGCTTTGCTTGTCAATGTGAGCATTGACTAAACACAGGTATAAAGTCATCCTCATTGCTGGTAATAACAAAGCACAATAGAGTGTTGAAAGACCTGTTTGAGCTACAGATAGAAAAACCTGATCAATGGTATTTTTGTAGAAGCCGTTTGAGCTCTCAGAAGGAATGCCGGGTACTGAGTGTACTAAGGCCTGTACTGAGTGCAGTTTCTGGCTTCAGAAATTTAACTCTTCATAAAAAGTTAACAACACTCTTTTCATTGGTAAGTACCTGAATGAAACCTTGGGTAGCCTGAGGATACTCAGAATAGCATGCAGTGTCAGAGACATCACTGTATTTTTAAAAAGCCTCACTAGTGTGGACACACAAATTAGGTTTTCTTCCATTTATATAATGCCTGAAAGATATGCTATTTAAATTTAACACAGTAAAATATCAATAAGGAGAATTCTGGGAACATTTGGTGCTCCATATTCTTGACTGCCCTCATGATAGTTCTGCTCCAAAATAATTTCTACATCTTAATCCCTCTACCTCTCTTAGGATCACCTATTTTATCTCTCTACCCCTTCTATGTAACTATGGTTACCACATACGAAGTTGAGAAATAGTGAATTATCACACAATCTGAGTGGGATTTAGCCAGGTGTTAGTCCTGAGGGAGGGATGGGAGGACACAGCTATGGGGCTGTATAGCCTCCTCCCAGCTACATGCCAGCTTCATCTGTCCGTGGCTCAGGCTGTACCAGGAAAAGCACTGTTGGCTGTGGAGCTCCTGGTCACTGGAGAGGTACCTGACCTTGAGCTGTTTAGTTTTAAATAAAATCTCTGCTGAACAGTTAGGTGACTCCAAGAGATTGTCCTTTTCATGGTTTGACACAACTAGTGACATGGACTATATAAGAGTCCCCACACACAGAGATCCTAAAATCATGGGGCCAAATTTATTCTGCATAGCTGTATTGGCACTTACGGAGTTACATCTGGGATGAATTTGGCCCTTAGCCTGTGAAAATGGAAACCTTATGAAAATCTATTGCTGAGTTAATGACAATGCTAAGCAGTAAGTCATTTTCCAGTAGGTTCCAATACACAGTGCTAATAATTTGTTTTCCTTCTTTATTGGCAGACAGCCCTGTTTAATCAGACTGCTAGAAGGTGGGAAGTGTCCAGAAATCCTAGTTGCCCTTCGCTCCTTGAACACAGCATCTTTTAGGGCTAGAAAATCTGACTGTGTGTGCACCTGTGATGCACCAGCAGAGCAGCCTCCCCTGACAGGTCTGCTTTGCACAGCAGCATCCAGCCTCAACCTCTACTGTTTCCAAAGGGCTGGGGTTGGTGGAGAAAGCAAAACTGATGTCCTGACAGAAGAGTGGAAAGGGACAGCTCCCTAATGCAGTAAGTATTACTCGAACGAGATATGGCTGGAGAACATCTCTCAGGAGAGAAGGGGAAAAGTCTGCAAGAAGAGAGTCCCACTGAAACATCGCCTCTGCCTGAGATGGCAAAGCCTGGCAGAAAACCTCACTGCAGCGAGCAGGACAAGTGGAGAAACACCTGTTCCTGGTGCACCTTTGTTTCACCCAGCACTCTTGAGAGAAACAACAAATACAGAACAGCTTTGCAGAAGGTCTACATGGGGCACAGGTGTGTTCACTATGTATTCACCTCCCTGCCCCAATTTCTCAGTTCTGGTTGGAAGGGAATGCATTGCCATGTCAGTGGACTTTGCCACTGAAATTAATTTTTGCCCTGACTGAAATATACTAGGATTCACTGTATTGCTGTAAAAAATACCAAGGGATGAATAAAATACTTATTTTAAAAATGATTTAATATAATGTTCCCAAATGTTCATGAAAACAGAATTTAAAAAAAGAGAATGAAAAAAATCCATAGAATAAAGGTATTCTAACAGCCTTTGGTTTTTAACCTCTCTCCTACCACTGAAAACAGCAGCCTCTGTCCAGCATTTAACTTTTCTTGCATCTCCACAGAAACTTCAGCTGGAGCATCAAAAAGCTGTACTATGTGCTGTTGCTTCACGCTAAGCATACTCACATTATCATGATACAAATGAATGTATCTGATTCACAGCAGTCATCATACCTATAAAGAACTTCGATGGCAGTAATATCTCTAAAGACCTCAAACAATATAATGAATTATAAGCCATTCTAGCTTTCATTAATCAGACTGAACCTTTCCAGGTGTTCTTTAGCCAAATCACTTAAGCAGTGTCCAGGTTTCTCTACAAACAATGTTCCATTTGCTAGTTTATAGTTTCCTGTCCTTTGGCCTCTTTAAAATGTGGGATTCAAATCTTCTACTTCTTAATCTTTAGGAATCTCTTCCTGACCCCTGTGAACTTTTAGAAAATGTCAGTGAAAGGACTGCAGATGTGCCTCTCCTAAAAACTTATGGATATACATTATCTGGACTTTAGGCTCTGTCTGCTTTTAGTGCATCTAGAACTTTTACAGCTAATACTGCTGTTATCTCTAACACGTAGGCAGACTCTCACCCTCCTTTTCCTTTCTGCAGACAGCTACAAATGAACTGTTTAACAAATGTGCTATTTCCTATCACCCAATATCTATTCCTCACTATCATTTTTCATTGACCCTATGATTATCCTTTTTCTGTTGTGTGTGTATATATATATATAAGAGCATTTAGCATTTATCACACTAACCACATATAAATTCCAGAACTGGACAGTTGTAAGAGATTATTTTATGGGGAACCAAAGTCACTTATCTGAACAATTTGCAGATGTGATCTCAGAGCTGCCTCCTAGTGCAGTGGGAGGAATGGTTACTGTGACCAACAGCCTTCAACGGTGCGTTGGAGCGTGACCACTGTTTGCAGTTTTAGAGTCAGCCTCGGCCTCAGCTCCTAAGTAGTACAATAATCAAGTTATGCAAAGTGGGCAAAAGAATTTTTTGATGAAGTAAACAGGAACACTTATTTTCAATTCCTTCAGGAAAAACAAAGGAACTAATGCTTATTATTGGATGACTACACTCAGAAGTACATAATGTGTTTGAGAAGCTCCCATTGATGACTCCTCTGTCACGTCACATTGTGGTTCTCCATACGATTTCTGGAACACTTTGGAAGAGCTGAAAGTGCCCTAATTGCTCAATAGATGACTCCAATGATGTCAGTGGCAATGGGGTTATTGTTTCTTTGCTTTTGAAAAGGCCTGACATATTTTACTTTCCTCAACAGCTTACTGGAATTCTACAGCCTGGATTTCTACAAAAAAGATAGTATATTTTGTATTTACTAGCACCTTTTCTTGTTTATTCTGAACATTTTGCCTATTCCATAAGAATAATAACCTGCAATGTGCAATGAGGATGGAGAACGCAAAAAGC
This sequence comes from Buteo buteo, assembly GCF_964188355.1. Taxonomy (NCBI): domain Eukaryota; kingdom Metazoa; phylum Chordata; class Aves; order Accipitriformes; family Accipitridae; genus Buteo; species Buteo buteo. Next base: position 24,011,545 of record NC_134172.1, on the reverse strand, counting down.
AATCAATAAGCCTGCTGCCACTTAAGGTATTCCTTATGTTGCTTAACAATTCACATATTGTTAAGTTCATATTCATACTCACAAGCTGCACCAGGGGAGGTTTAGATTGGCTATTAGGAAAAATTCCTTTACTGAAAGGGTTGTCAGGCATTGGAACAGGCTGTCCAGGGAAGTGGTGGTGTCACCATCCCTGGAGGTATTTAAAAGACGTGTAGACAAGGCACTCGAGGACATGGTTTAGTGAGCATGGTGGTGTTGGGTTAATGACTGGACTCGATGATCTTAAAGGTCTTTTCCAACCTAAACGATTCTATGATTCTATATGCTGAAAAGTCCCTAAAATTTTGCCTATTTTTTTAAAGGTATCTTGAGATAGAGTAGATATATTTAGTATACACTGTAGGAACTAATTTAAAAATCATGACTGACAGGTAAAATCATTTCAGCTCATTGTGACATCTTTTGTTGTAATAGCCAGCCCCAAAACATCCACTGTAGTAGAACTACAACTCATTACTTTCAGGTAGGAATAAGCACCAAAAGCCAACATCTTTGATTTAAATAAATGCAATGAATATGTATTTATTACTATACCTTCAGCAATGGATGTTAATTTGTGCAGTAACAAAGTAGAGATTGCCAGAAATGGGCAAATTGATGCAGCTTGTGTACAGCTAAGCAGCAGACACTAAGTAAATCACAGGGGTAATACTTTTCTCCTGAAATGACTGACATTTACGAGGAGAATTTAGCCTTTAAATGTTCCGTAATGGTAAGGTGGGATGTCATCACGTCTTTTCATTTTCCCAATTTTTTTCTGCATGGTTCTCCTTTGAGCTGCCCCTATGTTGGGTTTGCATAATAATTACAGAAGTGTTACCATCTGGTAAGTGACCTGGTTTACAGATTAAGGGAAAGTTTATCTCATAAAGATTAAAATGTAGTGAAGTCAACAGATTTTAAAAGAAGTTGTCCCCCAAACTTATTTGATTTTCTGTAGCTCATCAAATTTTATATTCATGAAGTAAGCCGTGACTTTTTCTATAGTAAAACAGAGACGAAACTGGTCATAGCCCATCAGATAAATGTATTTTCCACCAGAAACGCATACCAGTGACTTCGCTTCAAGACGGCTGTTTTTCCCTGACAAATGCCACGTTAAGTTCTCCCAGAAACGCTCAGTTTATTTGTAGTGACAAACACGGACTGTGTTTTATAGCCAATATTTAGGTAAGAATATTTGATGTTACTTCTCTGGATCAACTGGACACCCGCTAGTTGCATGGCAGGTTCGGCGCGCTGTTATCGTCATTATTTAAAATTACCGAGACACTTATCGCCTCCAGAGAGGAAGCCAGGCGTACAGCGGCGTTGAGCGCCTCTGACCCTTGCGTCCCCCGCACGCTCGGCGCCGAAGAGCCCTGCGGGACCAGCCAGGCCCCAGCCAGGAGAGCCCGCGGTGGCTCCGGTGCCACCGACCGACGGCGGCGGTGGCGGGAGCGGGGCACCGGGGCCTCCCCAGCCCGCCGGCTGGCTGCGGGGGCGGCAGTCCTTAGGGTGACCGCAGCCGGAGAACTGCAAAGGCCTATTAAGTACCTCTACGGAGGGACCGCCTCCCCAAACTTACGTCTCGGAGCAACTGCTGCCACCGAAGCGGCCCGTGGGCGCAGCCGGGCAGGCAGCAGCGGCCAGACCGCCGCTTCTCCACAGAAGCGGAGGGGCCGCCACCCGCCGCCAGGCCCCGCCAGCGCCGCGGCCGCCGGGGGGCGCTGCGCCACCGGCTACGGCGCCGCCGCCGCCCGAGCGGCTGAGGGCGCGGAGGGCGCCTCGGCCGGCCGCAGCCCCCTCCCGCCGCGAGGCCGCGGGAGGCGCTTGCTCGGCAGGGCCGGGGCTGCGCGGGGGAAGGCGCCCGAGGGCGGGAGGGGGGCCCCTGCTCTCTCCCCTTGAGGCGGCGGACCCCAGGGAGGTCCCCCGGGTGCCGTCCCGGCGCTCGCCTCATCCCCTCCCCGAGCCCTCCGGTGCTGCGCGCTCAGGGCCCCCCTCGAAGGCCCGGCGCGGCCCCGCGGCAGCTGGCGGTCACTGGGCGGTTACAGCGTCATGGAATGGCTTGGGTCGGGAGGGACCATTGAAGGCCCTGAGTCCGGCCC